>NC_068927.1:17724772-18027045 GCF_023091745.1 Budorcas taxicolor | reverse complement strand
CCAGCAGATGTTTGCAAGCTTGGATGTGAGGAAAGAGTCTCAGCCGGGGTTGGGGAGGGGGACACAGACTGGATGACTTTGTGGGGAAGGTGCTGAAAGAGAACCTGTGGCCTAGGTGTTAATAGAATGGGACATGGAGAAGGCAGGCTTGCCAGAGCCCACTTGGCTCTGTGGGTTTCCTCCCCATGGCCAGCAGCTCAGCAACCCCCTCATGAGATCGTGGCTCACTCTCCTTCCAGCAGAGTCATTCTTTCTCTTGCTCTTTCGTTTCCTTCGCCGTTTAGAAACCTTTCACTTCACGCCTTCCTCCCTTTCTCTCACTTCCCCACTTCCTCTGTCTCTGTCTCCTTCTCTCCCATCCTCCTCTTGTCACCAGTGTTTTATAGGATACACTCCATTTGGCTGGCATTTTCCTCCAGGGAATTGATATGCAATCTTTTGTTCTTTCAAGCTGTTTTTGTTTCCAAGAGACAAAATACCTACTTTGTGTCATGTTCTCTTGTGTGTGACTAATGATAACAGAACAGTTATGAGCTGTGCATTTGTAGTCTTAGAAAGCTTAAATTAGTACCATTTTTAATACAATAATTATATTAACATAAATTGTTTGCTTCTAAAACAAAACATGTGAAAGCAAGTTAAACGACTTAAATTATAGATGTCCGTTGACTAAGCCATTAGAAAGTAGGCTAGCAAATCTCAGCTGCACTATTTCTGTTGCCTGAATGCTTCTAAGATGACTCCCTAGGCCTCCTAAAAACTAGAGAGTATCTGAGTAGGAGGAAATAGCAAATGATATCAAGGCCAATCAGCTGCATGTGCTCCCATTTCTGATCCCCACTTTCTGTGCTGATTGTCTCTCTTGAAATTTTTGATACAGCAGTTAATATTAGTCTAAGATTAAAGAACATTAAAACCATAGATTCTGCCATAGCTGAGCTAACATTTAATAAACTTTTCTCTGCAGAATGGATGGATAGTTGGATGGATGGTGGATGGAAAGATGTATGAATGATGGGTGGATGATGAATAGATAAGAGGGATAAGTGATGGGTGGGTAGATGAGTAGATGGTCGGTAGATAAGTGGTTGAAGATGGATAGATAGATGGATGGATGGAGTAAGCAGACTCCTGTTGTCAAATTAGATCATCTAAAGAAAATTAGGCTAGCCTACTTACAATTAAATGAGTGCCTTCTCTATGCAAGACATAAAGGTGGTGGATATTTTGAGAGAAAGAAGTAGAAGATATGGTCTAAGCCTTCAAAAAGGTTTCACTCTAATTTGGAAATAAGACAGTATATAATTAAACTTAAAATTACGTGGTACAGATTGTTCAGAGAAAACTCATGTGGAAAAAACAAAAAATGGACTCAAATTAAGAGATGGAGTATCAAGGAAGGCCTAAAGGAAGAGATCTGATCTGAGCAAGTGTTTGAAGGGCACATTAGATTTGGATAAGTTGGGAGGAGGGGCCATTTCTAGGGAGAAACAAATGACATTTGGTGACACCAAGTCATTTTTCTTTTACCTATAGTTTTCCACTTTCACTGGTTTCCAGCAAGAGAAATTATAATTTTGTCTTTTCTTTAACTGTATACTCAACCTCTAGCACAGTATCTTACACAAATTAGGATCAATTAATATAAAGAAAGCTGAGCACTGAAGAACTGATGCTTTTGAATTGTGGTGTTGGAGAAGATGCTTGAGAGTCCCTTGGACTGCAAGGAGATCAAACCAGTCCATCCTAAAGGAAATCAGTCCTGAATATTCATTGAAAGGACTGATGCTGTGGCTGAAGCTCCGATATTTCAGCCACCTGATGCGAAGAACTGACTCATTGGAAAAGACCCTAATACTGGCAAAGATAGAAGGCAAGAGGAGAAGGGGATGACAGAGGATGAGATGGTTGGATGGCATCACCGACTCAATCGACATGAGTTTAGGCAAGCTTGGGGAGTTGGTGATGGACAGGGAAGCCTGGCGTGCTGCACTCCATGGGGTTGCAGAGAGTTAGACACGACTGAGTGAATGAATTGAACTGAACTGAGTATAGAGTGAATGAGTGAGATGAACAAATAGTCAAGAGTTACAGCCAAAGTCCCTACCCAGACTGTGGTCTCTCCTTGAGATTTTGGCATAAAATCAAGTCCAACATAAAGTCTAATATGGTTTCACTTGATTAGGCTTTTCCTACATAAAAGAGCCTTGATAGCAAGTTTACAATATGGATTGGGAATAGGTTGATTAAATAAAATTTGTACTTTAGCAATAATGGAGACAAACCAATTTATTTACATTTTTCTCCATGAGGAAATTTTTCATATTTGAAATGAAAAGAGCCAAAGGGGGAAGTGGAGCCATGCTTTGACACAACCTTAATTAAACAGCTTTACTCCCAGCTTTTCAGAAAAACCAAATCTATATTTTTGCCCACGGATTGTTCTTCAAGAGGAGAGTAACACATCACTCTACTAGTTTTAGCCTTGCAACCAGCAACAGGCAGTAATTTAATTAGCTAATGTGCCGTATCAGCAGTTTAGAGACTGTGATTCTGCTGTCTGAACCAACCAAACAAACAAACCAAAAAACAAAAACAAACCAGGACGTTTGATTGGGAAGTGGCAGCGGTCTCTACAGGTCCTGGGCAGTGAATGACATGTGGAGTTTTGCTAATGACTTCAGATCTACCCAAAAATTTGACCCCTGAATTCCCTAAAGTCCATCTGTTCTCTAAGTGCTATTCCTTTGGGAAATTCTAGCTCCAAGGCTGGAGAGAAAATTGAGAAGATAATGGAGAGAAAGGAGGGAACATTATAGGCAAGATGATCCTGCCTACTTCCCACCTTTGCATATATTTTTCCTCCATCTAGAAGGCTCAGCATTCCCTCACTTTCTCACTTCCCGTTGCCTCTGCTCAAATGTCACCCAGCAGTTCATCCTAGCTATTTTTATACCCTTTCTCCTAACCTGACCTCCTTTACTCCTGACCCCTTTTCAGTTCAGTTCAGTTCAGTCGCTCAGTCATGTCCGACTCTTTGCGACCCCATGGACTGCAGTGAGCCAGGCCTCCCTGTCCATCACCAACTCCCGGAGTTTACTCAAACTCATGTCCATTGAGACAGTGATGCCGTCAGCCATCTCATCCTCTGTCGTCCCCTTCTCCTCCCGCCTTCAATCTTTCCCAGCATCAGGGTCTTTTCCAATGAGTCGGTTCTTCACATCAGGTGGCAAAAGTATTGGAGTTTCAGCTTCATCATCAGTCCTTCCAATGAACACCCAGGACTGATCTCCTTTAGGATGGACTGGTTGGATCTCCTTGCAGTCCAAGGGACTCTCAAGAGTCTTCTCCAACACCACAGTTCAAAAGCATCAATTCTTAGGCACTCAGCTTTCTCTATAGTCCAACTCTCACATCCATACACGACTACTGGAAAAATCTTAGCCTTGACTAGACGGACCTTTGTTGGCAAAGTAATGTCTCTGGTTTTGAATATGCTGTCTAGGTTGGTCATAACTTTCCTTCCAAGGAGTAAGCGTCTTTTAATTTCATGGCTGCAGTCATCATCTGCAGTCATTTTGGAGTCCAAAAAGAGTCTGTCACTGTTTCCACTGTTTCCCCATCTATTTCCCATGAAGTGATGGGACCAGATGCCATGATCTTTGTTTTCTGAATGTTGAGCTTTAAGCCAACTTTTTCACTCTCCTCTTTCACTTTCATCAAGAGGCTCTTTAGATCTTCACTTTCTGCCATAAGGGTGGTGTCATCTGCATATCTGAGGTTATTGAGATTTCTCCCGGCAACCTTGATTCCATTTTGTGCTTCATCCAGCCCAGCATTTCTCATGATATAATCTGCATATAAGTTAAATAAGCAGGGTGACAATATACAGCCTTGACACACTCCTTTTCCTATTTAGAATCAGTCTGTTGTTCTATGTCCAGTTCTAACTGTTGCTTCCTGACCTGCATATAGGTTTCTCAAGAGGCAGGTCAGGTGGTCTGGTATTCCCATCTCTTTCAGAATTTTCCACAGTTTATTATGATCCACACAGTCAAAGGCTTTGGCATAGCCAATAAAGCAGAAATAGATATTTTTCTGGAACTCTCTTGCTTTTTCCATGATCCAACAGATGTTGGCAATTTGATATCTGGTTCCTCTGCCTTTTCTAAAACCAGCTTGAACGTCTGGAAGTTCATGGTTCACGTATTGCTGAAGCTTGGCTTGGAGAATTTTGAACATTACTTTACTAGCACGTGAGATGAGTGCAATTGTGCGGTAGTTTGAGCATTCTTTGGCATTGCCTTTCTTAGGGATTGGAATGAAAACTGACCTTTTCCAGTCCTGTGGCCACTGCTGAGTTTTCCAAATGTGCTGGCATATTGAGTGCAGCACTTTCGCAGCATCATCTTTTAGAATTTGAAAGAGCTCAACTGGAATTCCATCACCTCCAGGAGCTTTGTTCGTAGTGATGTTTCCTAAGGCCCACTTGACTTCACATTCCAGGATGTTTGCCTCTAGGTGAGTGATCACACCATCGTGATTATCCGGGTCGTGAAGATCTTTTTTGAACAGTTCTGTGTATTCTTGCGACCTCTTCTTACTATCGTCTGCTTCTGTGAGGTCCATCTGTCCTTTATCGAGCCCCTCCTTGCAAGAGATGTTCCCTCGTTATCTCTAATTTTCTTGACGAGATCTCTAGTCTTCCCCATTCTGTTGTTTTCCTCTATTTCTTTGCTCTGATTACTGAGAAAGGCTTTCTTATCTCTCCCTGCTATCTTTTGGCACTCTGCATTCGAATGGGTCCATCCTAAAGAAGATCAGTCCTGGGTGTTCATTGGAAGGACTGATATTGAAGATGAAACTCCAGTATTTTGGCCACCTGATGCAAAGAACTGACTCATTAGAAAAGACCCTGATGCTGGGAAAGATTGAAGGCAGGAGGAGAAGTGGACCACAGAGAATGAGATGGTTGGATGGCATCACCAGCTCAATGGACATGAGTTTGAGTAAACTCCGGGAGTTGGCAATGGACAGGGAGGCCTGGCATGATGCAGTTAATTGGCTCAACAAGAGTTGGACACGACTGAGCAACTGAACTGAACTGAACTGAATCTTTGCTTTTCTCCTTTGCTTTTTGCTTCTCTTCTTTTCACAGCTATTTGTAAGGCCTCCTCACACAGCCATTTTGCTTTTCTGCATTTCTTTTTCTTGGTGATGGTCTTGTTCCCTGTCTCCTGTACAATGTCATGAACCTCCGTCCTTATTTCATCAGGCACTCTGTCTATCAGATCTAGTCCCTTAAATCTATATCTCGCTTCCATTGTATTTTACCCTGCACTTATTCCCACATGACGTAGATGCTAATTTGTTCATTGCCAGTCACCACGATAATAGATAGGGTAAGAACCTTGTCATTTGCCCACGGTATTTAATACTTTACCTTTGCTTGATGAGAGAACAGTACCTAGCACACAGAAGGCAGTAATATTTAAGGAATGAATTTTGGAGGTTTTCCTTGCTTATTTAGATTCTTTAAAGACCCAAGCTGAAAGAAAGGGTTCTAGTAAGACGTACAGGTAGCATTTCTTGAATACTTATTACATGCAAAGCAAACTAAGGTGAACAAACTTAGCAGTGTCTGCCTGCCACACTTTCGGCTGCTATACAGGGATTCCAGGCAAGGGAAATTATGTGTCAGATTATCACCTTGGCAGCCAGTATATGTTGAAAATAAAGACCTACTTGAGCTAAGTGATGATGATGGTGATAAACTGGCATATAAAGCACTAACTATGTGTTGGGCACTCTTCTGAGTGCTCATACATTTAATTTTCATCACCGCCCAATGAACTAGATCTTGATATTATTTTCATGTAACAAATCAAGAAAATAAGCCAGAGAGAAATAATTCATTCAAGGTTGCATATTCCAACTAATATCAGAGTCTGGCTCCAAGGTCATGCAGAGATTCCACTAAAGCAAAAAAAAAAAAAAAAAAAAGGAAGCCCAAAGAAGAGAGGTGCTCAGGACGGGAATCCAGGTCAGTTCTGTAGGCCCACAGGCTGGGACTCAGCAGGTGCTGTCATCAGCGTGGAGTTACGGAGGATCCAGAAATAAGAACACTACATTTCCTGAAAAAGCTCATGCAATATTTACAGAAAAGTGCTCATTGAAGAGACTATTAAAGGTGGAGCTCTTACCAAAGGGGATTTTTATACCCAATAATCACTAGATAAGTGAAAAAATTCATGCTCCATGGAGCTAAAAACTCTCTCCCAAGGGGGATAGAAAAAGCAGTCCCTAAAATAAAAAAGGACATGTAGGATAATCATTATGCTAAATAACATATGTGAAAAAGCAAAAAAAATCACCCAGTCTCTTGAATTTAGCTGAAGACTTTTTTTATTGAATGAGCTTCTTTTACTTGCATCTAAGCGATTTCTGTTTCCACTTGAACTGCCTCAAAAAGAGCGAGTCAAAAAGAAAAGTTACTGGGAATGGAATTCAATAATATTTAAATAGAAGTGAAATTAAATATTATTTGATGTGCCATTTCCTGGTTGGCCACACGGAAGTTCCTGGCAGGGTGCTCACTTAGCTGAGCTTCAGGAAACATGTTCAATGGATGGTGGTTCTACACAAGTGGGGATGGGGTAAGGAATAGAAAGGGATAACTTACATAGTCTGAGCTCTCTACTACGGCCCAGAGGGCAGCTCAGAGGTTCTATCTGAGGCTTCGTGTCTGTGCTCCTGTCATTTTCTCAGTCATCTAAAATCTTAATAATTTAAATATTAATAGTTATTATTGGCTGAGCACTTTCCATGAGCCCAGAACTATAGCTCAGGCTTTCCTCGTGTCTCAGACAGTAAAGAATCTGTTTGCAGTGCAGGATCCAGGTTCGATCCCTGGGTCGGAAAGATCCCCTGGAGAAGGGAATGGCAACCCATGACAGTATTCTTGCTTGAGAATTCCACGGACAGAGGAGCCTGATGGTCTACAGTCCATGGGGTTACAAAGAGTCTGACACAACTGAGCAACTAACACTTTCACTTCTCTGATTATTATATCATTTACATTCTCACAACAAATGCATGAAAGAGATGGAGAAATGAGAGCTCAGAAAGGTGTCCAGGACGTGCCGAGCCTCCCAACAGCAAGGGTTGCCCTGTGGCAGACTTCACTCCAGAACCTGCGTTGTCAGCCACCCCTCCAAGTAGTGTTAAGGGCCCTTTGGGGGTGGCTTTAGCTGGGTTCACATTCCACCTTCAACTCTCAGAGAGGGAGGTCAGGTGAGAAGTGGCCTCCTGAAAATGAAGAGGTGGGCTCTTAGACCAGAAGAGGCGATGCTGGGAGAAGCGCCAGATCCACCACCAGCTGTCACTCACACGTGGCATGAGTGTGTTTGCAATCAGCCTTTCTCTGCACCACCAGCACAGAGATAACTGGAGTGCAGTCAAGGGACCCTGTCCAGATGTGATGGTCTCCTGAGTCCAGGGCATTGCAGCAGGGTAACATCTAAGGGCACAAAGACCCCAGAGACAAGCCTGATGCTGCTCAGTGATGCCCAAGGTCACTTCCGCCCTGGAAGCATGGTTTGTCACCTGCCTCCTTGAGCATCCCCAGAACATGATCTTGGAGGACCCTGGATTCAGAAATACCAGGGGAGTCAAGTTCAGCTACAGGGTCTTCATTTCACTTCCCTTTTGAGATGGAATCAAGCAAACCATCATAGGTTGGGATCCCTGAGAAGTAAATCCTGAGATGATGATTTAAGTGCAAGTCAGTTGTTTGAGAGGCGATCCCAGGAATCCAGGAGGAAAGGGGAGGGAAGGATGTCAGTGAAGGCATGTATGTGAGCAGGTTCTGCTGGGGGTAATTGGGGTCCAGTCCCACTGAGAACCTCAGGGACCACTTAGACTGTGCCTCCGTGGAGGTATTTATCCACCAACTCCCACCATCACTTTCTGAGTGTTGCTCCCAGGGGCAGCTACCTAACGTTTCTACCCTCTGATGGGCTAAGAATGCTCAGGTCCCCAAGGAACACCTCTAGGGGAAGAAGCATAGGTCAGAGAGGTCAGAAGTCATCTGGCTAGGGTTTGTGGGGACTGGACAAGCACAGGGGAGATGGACAGGGCACCGATGGTGCCTGCCCCACAGGCAGAAAATCTCTCTACTATGAAAACACAGGAGGCTGGTGTCAGCGAGAAACTGCAGGATTCCTTCAGTTCAATTCAGTTCAGCTCAGTCACTCAGTCATGTATGACTCTTTGCAACCCCATGAATCGCAGCATGCCAGGCCTTCCTGTCCATCACCATCTCCCAGAGTTCACTCAGACTCACGTCCATCGAGTCAGTGATGCCATCCAGCCATCTCATCCTCTGTCGTCCCCTTCTCCTCCTGCCCCCAATCCTTCCCAGCATCAGAGTCTTTTCCAATGAGTCAACTCTTTGCATGAGGTGGCCAAAGTACTGGAGCTTCAGCTTTAGCATCAGTCCTTCCAAAGAAATCTCAGGGCTGATCTCCTTCAGAATGGACTGGTTGGATTTCCTTGCAGTCCAAGGGACTCTCAAGAGTCTTCTCCAACACCACAGTTCAAAAGCATCAATTCTTCGGTGCTCAGCCTTCTTCACAGTCCAACTCTCACATCCATACATGACCACAGGAAAAACCATAGCCTTGACTAGATGGACCTTAGTCGGCAAAGTAATGTCTCTGCTTTTGAATATGCTATCTAGGTTGGTCATAACTTTTCTTCCAAGGAGTAAGCGTCTTTTAATTTCATGGCTGCAGTCACCATCTGCAGTCATTTTGGAGCCCCCAAAAATAAAGTCTGCCACTGTTTCCACTGTTTCCCCATCTATTTCCCAAGAAGTGATGGGACCGGATGCCATGATCTTCGTTTTCTGAATGTTGAGCTTTAAGCCAACTTTTTCGCTTTCCTCTTTCACTTTCATCAAGAGGCTTTTTAGTTCCTCTTCACTTTCTGCCATAAGGGTGGTGTCCTCTGCATAGCTGAGGTTATTGAGATTTCTCCCAGCAATCTTGATTCCAGCTTGTGTTTCTTCCAGTCCAGCATTTCTCATGATGTACTCTGCATATGAGTTAAATAAGCAGGGTGACAATATACAGCCTTGACGTACTCCTTTTCCTATTTGAAATCAGTCTGTTGTTCCATGTCCATTTCTAACTGTTGCTTCCTGACCTGCATACAGATTTCTCAAGAGGCAGGTTAGGTGGTCTGGTATTCCCGTCTCTTTCAGAATTTTCCACAGTTTATTGTGATCCACACAGTCAAAGGCTTTGGCATAGTCAATAAAGCAGAAATAGATGTTTTTCTGGAACTCTCTTGCTTTTTCCATGATCCAGCGGATGTTGGCAATTTGATCTCTGGTTCCTCTGCCTTTTCTAAAACCAGCTTGAACATCAGGGAGTTCACGGTTCATGTATTGTTGAAGCCTGGCTTGGAGAATTTTGAGCATTACTTTACTAGCATGTGAGATGAGTGCAGTTGTGTGGTAGTTTGAGCAATCTTTGGCATTGCCTTTCTTTGTAATTGGAATGAAAACTGACCTTTTCCAGTCCTGTGGCCACTGCTGAGTTTTCCAAATTTGCTGGCATATTGAGTGCAGCCCTTTCACAGCATCATCTTTCAGGATTTGAAACAGCTCAACTGGAATTCCATCACCTCCAGGAGCTTTGTTCGTAGTAATGCTTTCTAAGGCCCACTTGACTTCACATTCCAAGATGTCTGGCTCTAGATTAGTGATCACATCATTATGATTATCTGGGTCATGAAGATCTTTTTTGTACAGTTCTTCCATGTATTCTTGCCACCTCTTCTTAATATCTTCTGTTTCTGTTAGGTCCAGACCATTTCTGTCCTTTATCAAGCCCATCTTTGCATGAAATGTTCCCTTGGTATCTCTAATTTTCTTGAAGAGATCTCTAGTCTTCCCCATTCTGTTGTTTTTTTCTATTTCTTTGCGTTGATCGCTAAAGAAGGCTTTCTTATCTCTTCTTGCTATTCTCTGGAACTCTGCATTCAGATGCTTATATCTTTCCTTTTCACTTCTCTTCTTTTCACAGCTATTTGTAAGGCCTCCCCAGACAGCCAATTTGTTTTTTTGCATTTCTTTTCCATGGGGATGGTCTTGATCCCTGTCTCCTGTACAATGTCACGAACCTCATTCCATAGTTCATCAGGCACTCTGTCTATCAGAACTAGTCCCTTAAATCTATTTCTCACTTCCACTGTATAATCATAAGGGATTTGATTTAGGTCATACCTGAATGGTCTAGCGGTTTTCCCTACCTTCTTCAATTTGAGTCTGAATTTGGTAATAAGGAGCTCTGGCCATTTGTTCACCATGCGAAAAGGTAGAATTAGTGTTTAAGAGAAACCACGTACCTAAATTTTATTTGAAATCCCATTTTCAAATGAGTTGGTAACAAATTCAAAAATTTAAAAATACTGCCGGCTAAATAAAAACATCTACCGGTCACAGCTTGTAGCTTCGGGTAAATGGGTAAGGATGCTTGCTCCTTCCTGCCAAAGGATATTCCTTCTGTCATCTCACGAGGCCTTTATTGTATTCAGAGGAAGAACCCATTTTCTGAGAGAACTACCTGCTTAGAGCGTGTCTCTGAATTGTCCCACCTGGGAGGCAGAATTCAAGGTGAGGGATTTTGCTGATGCAGGAGTCTGCCAGCTTCATTTGTCTCTCCATAGTTTTGTGACCCTACCACCTCCTGCAGCTGGTTGCCTTAGATCAAGAGCTCCTGGAAGGATGCAGTGCCCCCTTCTTTTTTTCACCCACCATACAGAGATGGGAATTTCTCAAGGGTGAGTAGCCACCATCAGTCGGTGCCTCTCTTTTAGTAGCTCTCATACTGGGACACTGCTCTCACACCTTTCAACAGCACTCTAAAAAGAAAGGTTTAACAGCTGCCAGGGGAAAAAGAAAATGACTCTCCAAACACCCACAAACTTCTACAGAGGCCATGGTCAGGAAGGGAGGGCGCGACTCACGCCCTCCAACTAAAGATGACAGTGGTGCCCGCCCTGTGCTGACACTCTCTGGGTGCCAGGTCAACAAGACTGCCAAGCTCTTTTCTCACATGACTACTGCTGCTAAGTTGCTTCAGTCATGTCTGACTCTGTGTGCCCCCATAGACAGCAGCCCACCAGGCTCCCCCGTCCCTGGGATTCTCCAGGCAAGAACACTGGAGTGGGTTGCCATTTCTCATGGCAGCTACACCCTATTCAGGGAAAACCCCATCCAGACTGGAGAAGCTGAGAAAGCAGCTCCAGCAGGGCATCAACCAGCCCTGCGACCTCCTTGGCCAGAGGAGGGTACTAACACTCTCTGTCCTGCTCACCCAACACATTTGTGTCAAGGTCAGATGGGGCCACGGGTGTGGAAAGCATTGGGAAACTGGGGCCTTCAAGGTAAGGCACATGCATCACTTGCCTGGTCCGTCTCTCCTGGGTGATGAAGAACAATTGCATCTTGACATGGCACAGGGAGAAGTGGGTGGGTAACATCTCCAGGATTTGCCCAGAGGTTGAACCTTGGTGGGGTGACTGCTTTATCGGTATTCAGAGTTTGTAAGAAAACAGATTCCCATCCACGAAGATTCATTGTTTCACAATAAATTAAGGTATTTCACCCTATTGGTGGTGGTGGTTTAATCTCTAAGTCATGTCCAGCTCTTGCGACACTGTGGACTGTAGCCCACCAGGCTCCTCTGTCCTTGGGATTTTCCAGGCAAGAATACTGAAGTGGGTTGCCATTTCCTTCTTCAGGGGATCTTCCTGACCCAGGAATCAAACCCAGGTTTTCTGCATTGCAGGCAGATTCTTTACTGACTGAGCTATGAGGGAGGCCCTCCAAAAAAAAATTAGTATTGCGGTATCTTAACTAAAGCCTACAGCCTTGTGTTTGGTTGTTTTTACATGACAGTGGGCTTAGTGAATACTAATGCTATTCAAAATGTGAAAGTTGGAAAGCATTATCCTGGCCACTTTCCATTTCACATTGGAAATTCAAGGTCTTGGCGAGAAGTGATTTGTCGGAAGTTGCCAGCGAGTGAGGACACAGCAGGACCGGACCAGGACTTAGGCCCAAGCACTCTTCATAACACATCACAAAATGACCTTCTACACTACCAGCTCCTTTCCACACAGTCCTTGGGTAAATGCTCAGGACAAGAGCCTTCTAAATATCAGCATCCCAGGTGCTCTGGGGCACAATTCAGATTTCAGAGCTCTGAAGTGGGGGCTGGGAAACTGCATTGATAACAAATGCCCCACAAGTTCTTCTGGGAGCCAGGCCAGCTTGTGCAACACCAGTCTAACTGACTTGGGGCGTGGGTCTTACCCACCTCTGAGCCTGACCATCTTAGAACACACATTCATGGGTTCCACCTCCAGTGACGTGTCCTCATTATTTCACCACATTTCAAAAGCTTCCCTGGGTGAGACTGATGTGCTTGACATCATAAGACCACTGCTACAGAGACCACGCACCTGGTTCAAACCCAAGCTCTCCAGTTTCACTCCTGTCCCCACATCTAAACCCCATGTCTTCCAATGTGTCCCCCCAACTGCCAGCGTCCTCATAAAGGAAGAGTTTGGAGTTACCTTTGCATCCAAGGCAAAATACACATTGTGAATTTCTCAGAACATTCTCAGATATTCCAAGTTTACCCCAGAACACTGCTGAACTGATGGAGAGGCTTTGAGTCAGGCCACTTCTTTTTTTTAGCAACTTCCTTGATTAGGGGTTACTGTGAGCCATCCATTTTGGTGTTCTGCAAAGAGATTATCCAATTCCAGGGGATCAGACTATTTCAAAGGAGCCAAGAAAATAAACACACTTTCTCTGTCTTAAAGCCTCTGCCTCCTTTGAATCTCTCATTTTTAGAATATCTCCACTGATAAGGACAAATGCAATTTTCACCATCAGTGGATCTGAACAGACAATTACATTAAGGCAAATAAGACAGGGTGAGGCCAACGATATAAATCACACTGTGTGCATCTAATGTGCAAACAAAGCCCTCGGATGAAAATGAACACTCAAGAAGCAGTCAACAACCATTACTCTTTTTTTTTTTTTTGCATCTAATCAGGATGCAATTTGCATAAAAATGATTCTACCTACCACCTCCACAATTGCTGGCATTTGGAGGTCTAGAGAGAGAGGAAAAATCAATCCATTTTCAAATCATTTTCTCTAAGGAAATTGCTGGACTCCCTTGGGAAGAGGTTCCAGATGCCTAACAAAAAGAATGTCCTTGCTGTTACAACACTTCAGGTATACAAGTCTCCTTTCCCATTTGGTCCTCACTGCAACCCTGTGAGCTTGAGAAGAGCAATTGTTTCTGTCTAAATTATAATGGAGATCAACTCGAGATTGTAAATTTTCTCACTGTAAGTGTCAGGACTGGAACTGGAGTGTTACCTCCCTCTTGAAGGACAAGATTTGCCTCTAAAGTCTTTACCCAGGTGAGGAATATCCACCCAACCAGTGATGAGTATCAGCCCAACCAATGAATTCTCCAAGGCCTGGTATGCTCTGAATCCTTCAGGCAGAGCTGGATGGTGATTCAGAGCTAAGCAGGAGTTTGGAAAGGGGCAGCAAAAAAATGTACTCAGCCCAAATGAGGTTTGCATTTTTGCAAGTGGCGTTTGAGCCACCCAAGTGGGGAAGCAAAAGGTCAGGCTCACAGAATGAACTCTGCATTGAGCTTTTGTCTACTGGATAAAGGGAAAGAAATGATATTCAGGAAAGGAGAGTCTGGGAGGCCACAGGGAGGATAAGATGGAGTGAAGCCTGAATGTACACGCAAAGAAAGGCAGCATCCTGCTCTTTAAAGTCTCCCCAGTGCTTGGCATCAAAGAGAACAGAAGCGCAAGCTGATGGGCCTCTGAAAAGATGCTGGTGGCTCCTGGGGTGTTTCTTGCTGGCTTCTTACACACAGCAATGTTTGATGAAGGCCTGGGGTGCTATCCAAGTTTGGGGTGCACTGGTGTCACACAGCAGATTACGCTGTCTGCGGCCCAGCCCAGTGCTTGGCTTGTGACAGGCTTCTGCCTCCCCCAGGCTGCTGATGGGAGGGGGTGGGCCCCACTGTTTCTGTATGCAAAGAGCAGGCACAGGACCAGCGGAAGAAGGGGAGGTTTCCAGATTGGGTTTCTGGGGAGATTTAGTTTCCCCAGGGAACCAGGGAGACTCCATGCAAGGGTTCAGCCAAAGCAACTCTGCTTTCTGCTGTTTATGTATCACTTCCAGCTTAAAAAATAAAAGAAGACAAAAGGGCATCAGTGGAGGAAAAGAATGCTGACACAGCACTAAGGCCCCTTCTGGCTCTGAGGTTCTAAGATTCTCCCCTTTACATCAAAAATGGGTCTAACTTGAAGTTTTCCTGAAGTGGGATAAAAGTATTCCCAGAGATTTTACATAGTACTTGGGGAAAAAAAAATCATTGAACAGTTATACATTAATTTTCGAGTGGCATCTCATGTTTATATCAACTGATGCTGTTTTTGCATTAATAATATGAATATATGATATGAAATGTCTTTTTAAAAGTCAACCTATTTATCCCTTTACAAAGTGAACTGTTTTTGAAACCATTCACCTTAGATTGGGACTTAAACCCATGTGCCAGGACTCAAATCCAGCCAAAACCCTGCTTGGGATTCTAACCCACAGTCTTTTCATTAGAATCACTCACCTGGTATCTGGACTTTCTGAGGCTCAGGTTCTTTGTGTCTCAGCACAGAAGGAATTAAGCAAGAGGCAAAGTGAGAGACAAGAGACAGATTTATGAATAGAGCACACTTGTAAGAGGTGCAAGTGGGCAGGCGAGGGAGCTCTGCTCCAAGGATTAAATGGGCCACAATTTCACAGTCAAAGGAAAATGATGAAATCTGTTAGTTGCCCAGGCATGTCTAACTCTTTGCCCTCCCCCCGCCACCCCACCCCCACCCCCGCCCCCGACCAGACTGTAGCCCTCCAGGCTCCCCTGTCCAGGGAATTCTCCAACAAGAATACTGGAGTGGGTTGCCATTTCCTTCTCCAGGGGATCTTCCTGACCCAGAGGCTGAACCTGAGTCTCCTGCACTGCAGGCAGATTCTTTACCATCTGAGCCACCAGGGAAGCCCAAAGGAAAGGAGGAAGGGAAAAGACCACCTTCTTTAAGTAGACATGAGGCTTACATCACTGGCTCCTCTTTCGTATCTGGTAGGAGAGTGTCTGACCCTATTTGGTTAAACTAGGATTATCATAGCGCTTACTCAAATCAGTAGACGGGTGGTGACATTTTTCTTTTACCTAATGGCCTGGGGTTTCACTCTCTATCCATAGCCCCCTACTGGGACTTCTACAACTACCTGTATCCTATTCTTTCCCTATCACTTTCATTACTGAGCCATTGTTAAGTAGCAGTACATGTTGGGCACGGAGAGGGCAAAAAGCAT
Organism: Budorcas taxicolor; assembly: GCF_023091745.1. NCBI lineage: Eukaryota > Metazoa > Chordata > Mammalia > Artiodactyla > Bovidae > Budorcas > Budorcas taxicolor. The sequence continues at coordinate 18,011,552 of NC_068927.1, read as the reverse complement.
GCAGTCTGATGCCCAGCAGTTTGGGACTTGCTGTGCAGCCCCAGGCAGTGGAGTCAGCCCAGCACCAGCATGAAGCCCTTGGAGGGCCCGCAGTTCACTGAGACCAGCGAGTCATAGACCAAGTCTCCATGAAGCAGCGGCTAAACTCAAAGATTCACACCTCCCATCCGAGGGGCAAGGACAGGCTAAAGACATGTCACTATAAAAGACAGCAACATCACAGATCCTGCCGACAAAGGGTGAAGTGGGGGAGGCACCGTGGGGGGAAGAAGGGGAATCAACCTCTTATGAGCTTGGGTGGACACAAACTCTGCTGTCCAGCCAGGCTTGTCGTATTACCCAATTTTCACCCCAATATTTTTATGTTTTCCTGCCAGAAATGACCTCTACTGTTCTGTCCATCTCTTGGAATTCAGGCTCTGCCTCTTCCGTCAAAGCTTCCCTGATCACTCCTCCCAGATGTCCCGGTGCCTCCCTTCGGCATTCTCCATGCACCTATCCAGACTGCTTCAGCCTGCTTTCGCACAGCAGTTATTGCTCCCCACTGATGATGCGTGAGATGATTGAAGGGTAGGCTGACTCGACCTGAAATTGCATTAAGCCACAGAATGGGAAAGTCTCTCCCTTCTTGCTTCTGCTTCAGTGCATCTGGTTAAGGCAAAATAAAGTCTCCTTTTGATATTAATAAGTCTGTAACAACTATGATATTTGATAATCTCCATTTTTTTTTAAACAAAGTAAGAGTTCTGGATGAGAACTCCCATTACCCATCTAGAATTTAGTGGTATTATTTTGTTTTCCTTATATCTATTTTTGAAGCAAAGTATTTTGTTCTTTTCACTTGGAGTCATGATTATTATTTTATTCTTTTATCTACTTATTTATTTGGCTGTACCAGGTCTTAGTTTTGGCATGCAGGATCTTTAGCTGCAGCATGGAAACTCTTATTAGCGGCATCTGAAATCTCTTGCCAGGGATTGAACCAGGGCCTGTTGCATTGAGAGTGGTGAGTTTTAGCCACTGGACGGCCAGGGAAGTCTCAAAGTTATGATTGGGGGCAGGAGGAGATGGGGACGACAGAGGATGAGATGGCTGGATGGCATCACCGACTCGATGGACATGAGTTTGAGTGAAGTCCAGAAGTTGGTGATGGACAGGGAGGCCTGGCGTGCTGCGATTCATGGGGTCACAAAGAGTCGGACACGACTGAGCGACTGAACTGAACTGACTGATCAGCCTTCCCAGCTTCTCACCTCATTCCTCATTTTTCTGCTAAAAATAGTGGGAGTATAGGTGGCAGAGATGGATACTTACTTGAACAGAAATAACCAACAAGAGCAACAGAAGACAGACAGACAGAGAAAACAAATTTACTATAAGGAAAATGAGGACTCACAGAACCAAGATGAGCTTCTAATTAGCGCAGAACCTGAAGACCAAAAAGGGAACACACAAGAGTCTCTGGCAGGACGCAGCCATTGCCGCCGTGAGAATCCTAATGGAGTGCACAGGTGTGTGTCTCTCTCCCAAGATTCGAAGTTGGCTGCAAAGTTCTCACTGGCCAAACCATGTGCTGACCACCAGACAGAGGGAAGGGGGCAAGCACGGCCCTCAGCTTCCTCCTCCAAGGCCGGACTCAACGGAGATTTCACCCAGCCCAGGAGGACTGGGTAGAAGCCGAAACACCCTGAACATGACAAATGTTTATAAATGTACACACACTCTGCCCAGGCTCCACATCTCACTGCTGGCCCACTTCTGATGCGTCTTCCTCTCTCAGTCACCTCTCTCTTGCAATTCTGTTCAACCTCTCCCTCTCAGTTAGACCTTTTCCTTTGGCCTATTATTAATAACATGTTTGAATCTCTCCTACCATTAAAAAATCCTCCTCTATTCACCAGTTAACCTTTCCCTACGAAGAGTCAAAAAGTGTTCTTCACTCACCACCTACACTACTTCACTACCCACTCACGGCTCATCCCACTGCAGCCTGACATCTGCCTCCCCAAGCCCAGCACTGCCCTGAAACCATTACACTGTATAACGTCAGCCATGAGCTTCGAGTTACTCACTCTAAAGAGAACGTACCCATCTTGATGTCTCTCGGGTGTTAACCATATTCTGCTTTCCTGAAACACTCCCTGCAGCTGGGCTCGGGGCCCCTTTCCCTAATTGTTTACTCAGGAACCATTCAAAGCAGGCACTGTGGTCAGAACTGGGGAGACAGTAACCAGCAGGATGATCAGAGTCCTGCCCTGAAGGCACCAAGAACCCTGTGCAAAGACAAGTACGCAGGACAACACATAACATTTATGTCCATCCATGAATGTTAGTGTTCCTTTTACATAGGCCTTATGCTTCTTTCACTCCAGTACTCTTGCCTGGAAAATCCCATGGACAAAGGAGCCTGGTGGGCTGCAGTCCATGGGGTCGCTAAGAGTCAGGCACAACTGAGTGACTTCACTTTCACTTTTCACTTTCATGCACTGCAAAAGGAAAATGGCAACCCACTCCAGTGTTCTTGCCTGGAGAATCCTAGGGACGGGGAACCTTGGTGGGCTGCCATCTATGGGGCCACACAGAGTTGGACATGACTGAAGTGACTTAGCAGCAGCAGTAGTATGCTTCTCTTTAGGATTGTTCTTGCTATTGTGAATGGGATCCTTTCCCCTTTATGTTTTCTAATTTATTATTAATGATATACAGGATAATCAATGATTTTGTGATTTCTGTATTTGACTATATTACTAAACACATAAGAATTAATAGCTTTTTGGCTTGTTGTCTTGAATTTTCTAGGTGCGCAGTTAAATCATCTACAAACTAGTGCACAAAATAAGTGCTCAAAAAATATTTGTTGAATGACTATTTGTTGAATTTCTGCATCTATTTTCTGTGAAATATAGACAATCTGATGCAATCTGAAAGTCCTTCAGGAACCTTGCCCTATAGTAGTCTCTCAGCTTTTCTGAATACATTGAATTTTCCTCTACAAATTTTTGCTTCCTCTATGACTTATTTCACCACATTACATAAGCTATACTCTGATCTTAAATAATTTAGGTGAGTCAGAATGTAAAGAATTCAAGCAGCATTCTCACAGATAGTAGGGCCTCCGTGGCAAATACATTCCTGTTTCTGAAAGACCTTCCATGTCAAATCAAAGCATCAAGAGTGAGAGTGTTCAGACATTCAGTCATGTCCAACTCTTTGCGACCTCATGGACTATAACCCACCAGGCTCCTCTGCCCATGGGATTCTCCAGGCAAGAATACTTCAGTGGGTTGCTACTCCCTTCTCCAGGGGGTCTTCCTGACCTAGGGGTCAAACCCACATTTCCTGCGTTGGCAGGCAGATTCTTTACCACCAGCACCACCTGGGAAGCCCCAAGAGTGAGAAGTAGCCTTCACTTTCCACACTGCAGATGGATGCTGTGGAGAAATGCCCTGACTTCTCTCAAAAGGCACAGTCTGACTTTCTGGGTCCACACACCCTTTCACACACAGACTCTTTCCGCAGAGAAGAAGCAGAGAAAGGGAATGCTGAAACTTGCCCTGGTGGCAACATCAATTCAGAAGGACTTGAAAAATTTGAGAAAAGCAAACTGTCCTCCCAGAGATGAATTTGCTCTTTTCATATCAGATTTCACCAATCCAAACTTTAAAAAAAAAAAATCAATGAGGGCTAGGGAGTAGAAAGGAGGCAGGAAAATGAGCCCTTTGAAAATTCCTCTGGAGAGCCAGCTCAGCCTATTAATATTAACACATGGCACCTCTACCCTTGGATGCTTTTGGAGATGCGTGGACTGGCTCTTGGGAACCCTGCTGTTCCGTGGCGCTTTTTGAATGTTAGTAATAAAACCCACAGCCTCTGAATTAGGAAGGAAAATGTCCACTTTCCTTTGTGCACACACTTTCACAGGAAACTGCCTCAGGCATAGAAAAGAAGGAAAACGATGAGAATTCTTAACCACAGGCTGCTTCTTGGTGAGGAAAATCCTTGTTTAAGAATCTTACAAGGTGAAGTATGAACAGGAGACAATAAAATGAAGCTCAAATTCATCATGGAAAATTATTTCTTTCTGAGAGAGACTCCATTATTGATACTGCTTGGTGACTTGAAACCATTTGTACTCCAAGTACAAAAGTGCAGTGAAAGCAGCGTGGAACATCGGGCTCAACACAAAAATGACTGGAGGGAAGAAAGACTTTTATAAATTAGAAGAAAGGAAAATAAGTGCCTCAGCCATTCCCTTAGATTCCTGAGGTTTCTTACTGGAGAGTCAGACTTGACCCTGAACACAGAGATTCTCCCCACCAGGCATCCAGAATGGAATGGGACTTATTGAGCACTGCACACTCAGCCACAGGGCTCCACCTGGAGTTCTCTGAACCAGCCTGCTTGTCTGCCAAGTTCTCCCAATCCCTCTTAACCAGCTAATTCTTACCTGGCTTCAAGGTCAGCTGAGACAACACTTCCTCCAAAATTCTCCCCTAATCATCCAGACCCTGGGGCCACCTTGTAGCATCATTACAATGGGTTCGTACTGTCCACTTAGTCATCTGTCTTTTCCCTGTGGACACCCCATCAGCTGGCATTGAATATCTCTCACCTGACAAAGAGCCTGGTACATGCTAGGAAACTCAATAAACTTTGCTGAATGAGTGAACAGGGTATAAACCAGCATAGCACTTCTGGGGGCAGCAAGTCACCCTCTTGCCTTAGGGCTGCATTCTGTTTGAAATGAAAGCATTTTCAAGGTTAAATATATTCTTAGAGTCACATTTAATTGGCCTGCATCCCAAACACTAAATCATTTAGTTCCAGAAGGAAGTTTTTTTTTTCTCCCTCAGCAAATATTTCTTAAAAAGTAGATGATGAAAATGGAACATTACCATGGAGTGCAAAGATGTCCAAACACCCCTGAAAATGTCCCATGGGTTTGCCCACTTGGAGGGTATCTATAAATATCTCCCTCATTTAGGCTAGTAAGGCAAAATTATCTTAAAAACACTGTCTAAACAGTAAGTCACAAAGGTTTCCCAGTAATTCCTTGCCCTTCCTTACTCTCCTTTCCAACACCACTGGATATGAGATGTCTCTCATTTTAGGGTTACAATGGAAATATTTGGCCTTCTTGATCATCTCTCAAGAAAAAGGAAAACAGTTAAATTTAGAATTTGGTTAAAAGAGTCTTTAACCTTTCATTCAGGTATATTTGCTTGCTCAGGCTACCATAACAAAGTATCAACACCCCCAGTAGCTTAAACAACAGAAATGTGTTGTCTCACAGTTCTGGGCTCTAGAAGTTTTGAGGTCAAGCTGTAGGCAGGATAGTTTACTCTGAGATCTCTCTCCCTGACTTGTAGATGGCTTTCTTTTCCCTATGTCTTCTCTCTGTTCGTATCTGCATCCAAATTTCCCCTTCCTATAAGGTCGTAGGTCATATTGATATAGTACCCACCTTAATGAGCTTATTTTAACTTAATCACCTCTTTATGGACCCTATCCTCAAATACGGTCACATTCTGGGGGACTGGGAGGTTATGACTTCAACATATGACACAATTCCGCCTACATCAAGGTAGAGTTTATTTCCTTGGATATTTGTGGGCAGAAATGAAAGACACATAGGCATAGACCCATTGACTGCTTATCTTCAAGAGTGAAAAAGGACATGACATCTCTCCCTCCAATGTGGGATGCTCTCCAGCAGAACATCCCAAGATGAGCAGAGCAGTGGTTTGATTCTTCTGTGGTTTGAATGGTCCTCTTTCCATCAGAGTAGGAACAATATAGCTATAGACATTGGTTTCCCCTTTCCCTTCCATTTCCAAAGAACTGGGATGCTGAGAGCACAGGTAGAGTTGTCAGGGATGGGTGCAGGGTGGACCCATCTAGTCCACTCCCAGAGGTTAGATGCCCCTGTTATTAGTGCAAAGCTTTGCTCATGGTGAGGGTAATGAGCTGTTTCTCTGAAGAAAAGTAGAGTGAAAAGTGAACTTTTGGAGGTTGCAGATCACATCTGCTCTGACTTTGATTAAACATGCAGCTGACTGCTTTTAGGAGATAAACAGTGTTTAATAAGATAGCCTAAACATCCCATCACTCTTCCTCAAGACATGGAGATTTTTCTGAGCAGATGGGAAAGCCCACTAGCACCAGTGTCACTTACCTTCATTTGCAGGAGCAAGAAGACTTGGAAAGACATACCGGAGATGTCCACACGTGTCCCTGCAGTGGACACTAATTTTTCCTTGTGTCCTCTCTCATTTCCACTTTACATGTTCAGATCACCTGGATTGTCCTTTAGGGAAAATCCCTGATATTCCTGCTACTGAAAATTTAGCATAGTTCCTAGCTTTTCCAAAGGCTTTTCTTTCAGAATTACCTTGGATTCTGTGAGCTCTTTATATCTTCTGCCCAGACTTTGCTCTCAGATTCCATTCACAAACCCAGCTGCTACTTGTCTCCTCCTCTTAAATATTTAGCAGACACCCCCAAATCCAGTCTAACTCCTGACCCTCCCCTAACCCTGCTCTAGACACGTTCTTCTAGTTACTCAGGCTGAAAGCCCTGGAGTCATCTCTGATTCCTGTCCATCACTCCTATTCCTCAAGCAGCATCTGAGGACCTCTTACTGGCTCTTCTTTCCAGCACGCCCAGAATCCAACTTCTCAGCCTCCTTCTGGCCACTGTCACCTTTTGCACCATTTGCTGCAACTGCCTCGTACTCAGCCTCCTTGTTTCCACGTCTCCTCCCCTAGCAGCCAGAGTACAACTTCTCAAATGAAAATCAGAGAGTATCACTCCTCTGTTCAGACCCTTCAGGCTCATCTCTGAACTTAGAGTCAATTTCAAAGTCCCTGCCATGGCCAACCAGAACCCACATGATCTGGGGCCCCTTTTTACTCTCCTCCTAACTCTCTCTGCACCAGCAAGAACCTGGCACTGCCTGCTGCCCTGAATCATCCCAGCATGTGTCTGCCTTCAGGAGCTCTGGCAGGCACGGCTGACCCTTCAACTACCTCATGTCTCCTCTCTCAATGAAGCCTGCCCTGACAACCTTATCAAAAGTGTCACCTCTTCACTCTTGACCCCTTTACCTTGCTTTACTTTTATTCACTCCACATAACAACCTATCACTTCTCATGTATGCTATAACTTATTTTTCTTTAATATTTACTGTCTGTTTGCCCACCAGCCCTTCCCCAACGAGAGACTAGTTCTATAAGCTCGAGCATCTTTATTTTTCCCATGAAGTATCCCAACACCTAGAATACTTCCTGGTACATATTAGGTGCTCAATAAATAGTTTTTCAATGAATAACAATATCCTTTTAGTGAATCCCTTTTAATTTAGTCTAGCCCGAGTCTGTTACTGTTGCTTGCAAGCAAAGCATCTCAACAACAGAGTGCCCTGCTCTGAGCAGAGTACCTGAAAGGAGAACCTGTTATATTTTTCTGCATTGAAGAAGGGATCAAACAGCAAAGATTCAGTATATAGCACAGGGAACTATATTCAATATCTTGCAATAAACTGTAATGGAAAAGAAATTAGGGACTTCTCTGATAGCTCAGAGGGTAAAGAATCTGCTTCAATACAGGAGATCCAGCATCTTCCAGAAAGATCCCCTGGAAAACAGAATGGTTACCCACTCCACTATTGTTGCCTGGAGAATGCCATGGACAGAGGAACCTGGGGGGGTTGCAGTCCATGGGGTCGCACAGAGGCTGACACAACTGAGTAACTAATGCTAAAGTGTCACTGCTGCTGCTGCTAAGTCGCTTCAGTCGTGTCTGACTCTGTGCGACCCCATAGGTGGCAGCCCACCAGGCTCCCTTGTCCCTGGGATTCTCCAGGCAAGAACACTGGAGTGGGTTGCCATTTCCTTCTCCAGTGCATGAAAGTGGAAAGTGAAAGTGAAGTCGCTCAGTCGTGTCTGACCCTCAGCGACCCCATGGACTGCAGCCTTCCAGGCTCCTTTGTCCATGGGATTTTCCAGGCAAGAGTGCTGGAGTGGGGTGCCATTGCCTTCTCTGATATATGTATACATGTATAACCAAATCACTTTGCTGTATATCTGAAAGTAACACAATATTGAAAATCAATTACATTTCATAAAAAAGAAGAAAAATGGATCAAAAGCAAAGAAAAGATACAGACTTTTTGCTTGTCTCTGTAATTGAATTCAGCTCTGACAGAACAGCTGGCCCTTTCTACCATCTCTGTTGACAGAAACCAGTAGAAAAATCTCTGGCTTTGGAGCTAGGAAATTCTTCTGTGTATTTTGATCTTGCTGTTTATGGATGATGTGAACTTGAATGTCCCTGGACCTCAATTTCCTCACCTCTAAAGCACAGCTGATAAACTCTAAACGTCAGGGTTGTTGTAAAGCCTAAATGAGACAATGAGAGTGACTCACCCAGCAAAGGCCTAGGAGTTGATGAAGGGACCCTGCTCCTTCCAGTCAGAGCATCTCAACATTGTGAGTAAGAGTATGGGCTTTGGGCCAGGCAATCTGGTTCAGATCCCACCTCCACCACTTATATCAATGAAGCTTGGGTACATCACCCCCTCTGAGCCTCCACTTCTGCATCTGTGAAATGGGTTATCAAGTGTAGCCTGCCTCAGAGGATGAGCAGAGGAATTACCGAGTTCATGCCCATTAGGTGTTTAATGCAGAACCCGACGCATGCAAAGTGCTCAGCAAATATTTTTTGCTGCTCTCCCTGGGCTTAGTGAATGTTCATCTTCCTCCCTGTGATGAGAGCTTCAGCACCTGAGCCAGACCACTTATTTCTTTTTCTCCTTTGATGGCAGCAATGACACAGAACTTGCCCCAACAACCTGACTCCCTGGAATATTTTAATAGGAAAACAAAAATTGTGTTTCTTGAGCTTTCTCCAGCTATAGTCCTACAACTCCTGGCCTGGAACTGTCAAAATAAGCCTGAAACACAGGCTTTCTGCCAAATCCTCTTCGGGAGGCAGGGATTTCACATGCAATCCTTTCTTTCTGCCCGCACCATCCCCACCCCCACCCAACCCAATTCTTCTTGGCAGCACACTGAATCAGCCTTGCTCCAGCGGCCTGGGAAAACAAGGGTTTATTTTAGCTCCCTTCGGCAGAGCACAGTGGTGTGGAGGAGACTCGAGGGTAGAGACACATGAGGATGCAGTTCAAAAATGCATGTGAGAGGCTGCCAGACTACACCAGGGCGCTGGAGGCCAGGGTTATGGCCGCTGTGCCCTCACAGCTGACTCGGAGTCACAGCTTATGAAACCCTGCACGTTGATCAGAAATCAGTGCAGCTAAGGACAGACAAGGATGCCTCTCCACCTTGGATTCAGTCTTCCAAGGCCATCTGAGATGCCAGGGCAGTAGCCAGCTACCAAACCTTGCTGAGGCATCACTGTAATTCCTTTGTCACTTCTGATTTTGATATGAATATTGTAAAACAGAGACCCTCCTGCTTCCTAAGGTCTTGGAGTCAGGAATCTCTATAAACAATTTTGCCCCGGGCTCATACAAGCACACCATTTCCAGGGCATCTGCCCCCTGTTCTGATCAGGAAGTCTGGGCTATCATAGGTTAGCGTTCCACATGAACAAACAAAGCCCTTTTGGAAACCGCTGTGTTGCACCTATATATTATCAGATGCAAAAATGTAGACCTCTGATTGACACAGAAGTCACTCCTAGGTCACTTCCCTCCAGGCACATGCATTTAGAAATAACTCATTGTCTTCCTCTGGTCCCCTTTCGCACTTAGAGAGGACTATATTGGTCATGACTCTTGAGGGCAGATGACAGAAGCCCAGCTGAGCTTAGCATAAGCAAAAAACTGGAGGCCTAGGGGACCCTGTGACTGAGAAGCTGTAGTGGTCCATCTTCAGGCACAGTTCAGTTCAATTCAGTCACTCAGGTGTGTCCGACTCTTTGCGACCTCATGAATCGCAGCACGCCAGGCCTCCCTGTCTATCACCAACTCCTGGAGTTCACTCAAACTCATGTCCATCGAGTCGTTGATGCCATCCAGCCATCTCATCCTCTGTCGTCCCTTTCTCCTCCTGCCCCCAGTACCTCCCAGCATCAGAGTCTTTTCCAATGAGTCAACTCTTCGCATGAGGTGGCCAAAGCACTGGGGTTTCAGCTTTGGCATCAGTCCTTCCAAAGAAATCCCAGGGCTGATCTCCTTTAGAATGGATTGGTTGGATCTCCTTGCAATCCAAGGGACTCTCATGAGTCTTCTCCAACACCACAGTTCAAAAGCATCAATTCTTCAGCACTCAGCTTTCTTCACAGTCCAACTTTCACATCCATACTTGACCACAGGAAAAACCATAGCCTTGACTAGACAGACCTTTGTTGGCAAAGTAATGTCTCTGCTTTTGAATATGCTATCTAGGTTGGTCATAACTTTCCTTCCAAGGAGTAAGTGTTTGTAAATTTCATGGCTGCAGTCACCATCTGCAGTCATTTTGGAGCCCCAAAACAATAAAGTCTGTCACTGTTTCCACTGTTTCCCCCATCTATTTCTCATGAAGTGATGGACCAGATGCCATGATCTTCGTTTTCTGAATATTGAGCTTTAAGCCAACTTTTTCACTCTCCACTTTCACTTTCATCAAGAGGCTTTTTAGCTCCTCTTCACTTTCTACCATAAGGATGGTGTCGTCTGCATATCTGAGGTTACTGATATTTCTCCTGGCAATCTTGATTCCAGCTTGTGCTTCTTCCAGCCCAGCATTTCTCAGGATGTACTCTGCATAAAAGTTAAATAAGCAGGGTGACAATATACAGCCTTGACGTACTCCTTTTCCTATTTGGAACCAGTCTGTTGTTCCATGCACAGCTGCATCTAAATGTCCAAAAAATATTGCCAGACATGAGTTTCTCTGTTTACGCCCTGCTTTCTCCCATACCCACTCTTCTCCCAGGTGTTCTACCTTCATGTGCCTCAAGGATGGGTCCCAGCAGCTCCACTTAAAAGCCTTGTTGCTGTTGTTCAGTCACTCAGTCTATTTGACTCTTTTCAAGCCTACATCTCACCAGTTTGGTCTCCCCAGGAAGGAGAATATGTCTTTGCCAGCATTTCCAGCAAAAATCCCAACAAGGATTCTGCCATGACTCTGACTGGCCCTGGTTGAGTCATACTTGCCCATGAGCCAAACACTGCAACTAGGGGCATGTAAAGTTCTCATACAACCCTTGTTTAAATAGCTGTTATTAACTGCCTACTATGTGCCAAGTTTAACTACATTATCTTTTTCCAGACAGTGAAACATAATTTAAAATGTTAAATAATTTGCCAAACTTCAAATCCTTAAAATGGACCAAAATTTTGGCCCAGTTCTCCTATGCCCCATATTAGAGTACCAGTCTCCCTGCTGCTTCAGAATAAGTGAACATCCATATAATATCCATTCCATAAACATTTATTAGGCATCTACTGTGCACCAGGCACTGAGCTAAGATGCCTGTTATGGCTGGAAGGTCATGGGAGTATTTCAGGCACTAGTTTCTTTAGAAAGCCCTACCTAGGCCACTTCTGGAAGATGACCTGGGAGTACTAGGATGAGACATGGCTCATCAGATACTCCTGGGTAGTAGAACTTTGCCAAAGAGGACTAGGTCACAGTTTTCAATGTTTTCTCTACCTGTCTGACTTACTCTCAAGTTGCTCATCATCATAGGTAAAATAAAAATGAAAACGTGTCACAAACTAGTTGGACCCCAACCATATTTCGCCTGTCCCACAAGATATTTTGGCCTACATTGGATTTGTTGCCAGTATTGAAGATACAGGACATTTCACAATCAATGTCAAGTTTCTTTTTTTTTGATTTTTAAAATTGAAGTATAGTTGATTTGCAATGATTCAAGTATACAGTAAAGTGATTCAGTTATACACACACACACACACACACACACACATATATATATATGTTTGAATATGATCAGGGCCTTTTGCTGCTTCTCCCAGCTCCTTTCCCTGCTGCTCAGGCTGCTTCTGAACCCCTAAGACTAGACACACCAGTCCAACAACTAGCCTTCTCTCAGAAGGAAAAAATTCCTCCCCTTATCCCAGCCGCTGAGTCTCACTCAGTCCCCAGGGCTCTATATTGCCAGTAGGGGGCTGGGACCAGTGAGGGGGTTGAAAGAAGCACCCAGAAGCAAGCGGCAATGTGGCCAGCTGAGCTGGTAAGATTATCCCAACTTTACAAAGGAGGAAAGTGCAGCTTGGAGAAGTTAATAACTATGACCCTGGGCATGGCCTCTCTGCTTCCATCTCATCTTCAGTATAATGAGAGTAACTTACAAATCTCCCAGGTTTTTTGTGAGATTTAGAAGTAGTGTATAAAGTGCTGGCCCTAAGCCTTGTATGCATTCATTTGCTTAAGATAATTAGGGATTATCTTATACCTCAGGCACAGTACTGGGCACGAATTGACAACACCATTGGGCAGACACAGTTCCTGCCTGTAGGGAGTTATAGGCAGGGTGTGCATGTGTGCATGTATGTGCACATGCATGGGTTGGGGGGGGAAGGGAAGGACCACTGAGGGGCGTTCAGGAGGTTGACAGCGCATCACAGTGGCAATAATCTTGGATTCATTGGGGTTCAGGAAGGTTGTGCCATTTCAACATGGGGTTGTTATAACACAAAGAATATCAGTTTGACTAGAGCAAAAATGTGCCTGAGAGGAAAGACAGGAGACCAGGGAAGAACCTGGGCCTAGAGGACTATATAACTTGTGCTAAAGGAGTGGTATTTCTTTCTAAGGGCAATGGTGAGTCGTTTTAAGCAGGGTGGGTGAGGAAGTGAAGAGAAATGGGGGATTCCCTACAATAGTCTTCCAAGGAGTCCTTTGGCACCTACAATTTATCTCAGTTCAGCAGGCTAAGCAATTCCGCTAAATGGCAGTCGGATCACACCATGCATCTACTCAGTTCCCTCCAATGGCTCCCCTTTTACCTCTGTGTCGAAGTCCTCATGAGCCTTGGAGACCTGGCCAGTTACCTCCCTGCTCATTTTAGGCAACCCACCAGCCACACAGCTCCAGCCACCCCAGCTTCCCCCTAGGGCTTTCTGTTTGACTGCTGCCTCGCCTTCAACACCATCTCTTCTTAACCTCTTTGCTCAAATCTTACCTTCCCAGTGAAGCTTACCAGGGTCACCCATATAATACCAAAGACACCCCCCTCACAGGCCCTCAATACCTCTCTCCTGCTTTTATACCTTGCTTTGCTTTTCCCGTAGTGCCCACCTTCTAACAAACTGTCCGTGCCCTCTGTCCTTAGACCATCAGGAATACACCTACACTGGTGCACCCTCAGTTTATCACTGTTGCAGGTACCAGGGAACCATGGGCCATCTTGTTGGGTACAAAGAGCAATAAACTTATCCTGTTCAACTACTCTTGCGTTCCTGGTGGTCTCCGACTGGAAGACACGGACAACAGTATAAAAATTCCTGCTTTGTTCTGTTTATTTCCTGTCTCCCTCTTCTAGCTCCATGAAAGTAGAGATGTTTGTGCTGTTCTGTTAACTGATACAGCTGAGTGCCTAGAAAATGTCTAACATACAATAGAGGCCCAATCCATCTGCACTGAAGGGATTAATTAACCCAAGAGCTAATAGGATGTGGGGATTGGTTGAGAAAGGGAGGCAGAGAGAAGAGCTACAGATGACCCCACGCTGGCTTTGGTGATGAGTTGGGGGAAATATGTCATTTTCCAAGATTGGGAAGACTAGAAAATGGGCAGATTTGCAGGATGGAGGTGGAGGTGGGGAGGAATTGACAAGCTTGAGCTATTTCCAGGCACAGTATCATCCACTCATCTTCCTGTGTCAGCCTCTCCCACCTCACTGTGTCACCAACAATTACAACCCACACCCCTGCCCCTCCTTTCCGCAGGTGTACCTCAGCCTTTAGTGAGCTTCCCCAGCAGTACAACTAGTAATGCCATTATAACATATGCCAGGCACTGGTCTAAACAATGGACACAGATAACCCTACTCAGTCAACATCCTTATGATTTTAAAGATGGGTAAACCAAGGCACAGCGAGGCTTAGGAAGTTATGAATGGCCAAGCAGGGATTTGAACATAGGTTGTCCAACTTGAGTCTGAACGACTCCAGGGCATTCAGCAGCCATGAACCCAGAGGCCAGGAGGAAAACGTGGGTTGAGGAGATGACAGCACCAAGGCAAACTTGCAAAGGAACCCACTTTTCTGTCCATGCAACAAACACTGCTCTGTGCCCCACAGGTAACCCCTGTCCAAAGCCCTCAGAGCCTCCAGATCTCACTCAGGCCTGTCACACCCCACTGAGTCAGCCCTGCTGCATTATGTAACAGGAAGGGACTGGCACCTCAGACATGATGCACCAACTGAGAAATTCACAAAAATTTTAAAAGGAGTGAAGCCCAGCCCTTCTCTCCCCACCAAAGGAGAGCAGCCGAGATCTGAAAAACAGGGTTGTTAACTCCACCAGGCACCCAAGTTGCCATGGATACCACCAGCCCAGCGTGATGCTTCTTCTGCCCCTTAGTCCTGAAACCGCTTTGCTCTTCATCCTGACTCATGCTGGGAAAAAGGATTTTTCTCCCCATCTCCCCAAAACCAGTCCTCAGAATACAAAAGGTATTTGAGGACTCAGAGCTGGGAGAGCTCATTGTGCTCCATTTCTTCTTTTCAGTCACTGATTTCTTTCAGACTCCTTTGTGCATAAAGCTAGCTACATTTTCATTAACATGAGGGTATGTGCGAACATGTTTGTGCACTTAAAAAGTAAGTGTCTTCATACCCATGCTGCTCACCTTGGTCTGAAGAAAGGGACCAAGAAGCAAATTAATCAGTTCAAGTATCTGTATGTTTGCCTATTACAAAAATGGTCACTGGTGACCCTGAGACTATATTAAAATTTCAAAAATCAGCACTGTACAATGAAGCTTCACTTTGTTCCCTTAGTGAAGCCCCTAAGTTTCACCACTGAAGAGTCATTGATCCTTGCCTCTGTGATTGATCCCTGAGACTGCACACAAAACTGCCTTTGCCAAAATTCTCAATAAACATTTATTAGAGAAATATATTTGAATGCTGCTCTTAACTTTTTGAATACTTCTTACCTCATTTAGGGATTCCCTGGTGGCTCAGATGGTAAAGAATCTGCCTGCAATGCAAGAGACCTGGGGTCAATCCCTGGGTCAGGAAGATCCCCTGGAGAAGGGACTAGCCACCCATTCCAGTATTCCTGCCTGGAAAATCCCATGGACAGAGGAGTCTGGTGGGCTACAGACTCAACAGAGAGCAACTTTCACTTCACTTTACTTCTTTACCTCATTTAAGCCTCACAACTACATGGAATCAATAGTACAGTTGTCAACCCAGGTCAAAGTGAGCAACATAAATGATAACCATTTAAAAGCACTGTGGTAGAAGTAAAGTAGAGAATTCCTGAAAAACATCTACTTCTACTTCATTGATTACACTAAAACCTTTGACTGTGTAGATCACAACAAACTGGAAAATTCTTAAAGAGATGGGAATACCAGACCATCCTACCTGTCTCCTGCAAAACCTGTATGCAGGTCAAGAAGCAACAGTTAGAACAGGACATGAAACAACAGATTGGTTTAAAATTGGGAAAGGAATATGTCAAGGCTGTAAATTATTATCCTGCTTATTTAATTTTTATGCAGAGTACATCATGTGAAATGCCAGACTGGATGAAGCTTAAGCTGGAATCAAGATTGTGGGGAGAAATATCAGTAACCTCAGATATGCAGATTATACCACCATTATAGCAGAAGGCTAAGAGGAATTAAAGAGCCTCTTGAAGAAGGTGAAAGTGGAGACTGAAAAAGCTGGTTTAAACTCAACATTCAAAAAAACGAAGATCATGACATCCGGTCCCATCACTTCATGGCAAATAGACAGGGAAACAGTGAAAACAGTGACAGACTTTATTTTCCTGAGCTCCAAAATCACTGTGGACAGTGACCACAGCCATGAAATTAAAAGACGCTTGCTCCTTGAAAGAAAAGCAATGACCAACCTAGACAGCGAATTAAAAAGCAGAGACATTACTTTGCCAACAAATGTCCGTCTAGTCAAAGCTATGGTTTTTCCAGTGGACATGTATGGATGTGAGAGTTGGACAATAAAAAAGAACTGAAGAACTGATGCCTTCAAACTGTGGTGCTGGAGAAGACTCTTGAGAGTCCCTTGGATGGCAAGGAGATCAAACCAGTCAATCCTGAAGGAAATCAACCCTGGAGATTCCTTGGAAGGACTAATACTGAAGGTGAAGCTCCAATACTTTGGTTAGCTGATGCAAAGAGCCAACTCATTAGAAAAGACCCTGATGCTGGGAAAGACTGAGGCAGGAGAAGCGGATGACAGAGGATGATATGGATGGATGGGATCGCCGACTTAACGGATGTGAGTTTGAGCAAACTCCAGGAGATGGTGGAGGACAGGGACGCCTGGTGTGCTGCAGTACGTGGGATCGCCAAGAGTCAGACATGACTGAGTGACTGAGCAACAACTGGAAGCTCACCTGAAACGCGTCAATCCTAATTGGACTGATGGATGGGCAGAGGGTCTGTAGATGGAGAGTGATGCTGACCAGCAAATATAGCTGCATGGGGAAAGAACTGTGTCGGACAAATCTCAAAGGTCCTTTTGTTCTCCCAAATTCGATGCTTACATATTGATGTCCTCAGCATTTATCAAATATTTGCTATAATATAATAGGAAGATGAATTAACATTAGTCAACTGAAAACCACTTGAGATTAAGCTTTGCAGCTACTCAGAATTGAGCCAGAGGGTGAGTCAGGGGCTAGTTTACGCTGAGGTAGCAAATATCATTAAAATGTCAGGGCTTAAGATGACAAAGGCCCCCCCGCAGATTAGCTGGGGGGCTTTGCTCAGACCTTACTACCTACATTGTCATCTTTTTTGTTCTTAGAGCCCAGTTGACAGCAAACCAATATACTTGCCTGAAGGAAAGAAGACAGTCCAGCAAAGCATAGATGTCTCTGTGGCACCTTTTTATTTCCTCAGCTAAAGCAGTAGAGCCACATGGCCAAAGAAGAATCAGGTGTGTTGAGCCATGCCATTGTCCTCAGGCAGGGTGATGCACGAGCTGCCCTGGGCTTTCTCTTCCATTAGACTGCAAGCTCCTTGAGGTCCGTCTCCATGGGGTTTTCTTTGCCCTAATTATGCAAAATGCGAAGCCTAGGAAACTTCCACCTCTCTGAAACTCAGTAAACATTTGCCATTGATAACTGAATCTCTTAATAGCTTGACCCTCTGAGAACAGTAACTCATTTTAGGTACAATAGCCTTATCCTGAGCCTGCTCCAGGATGAAATGCCACAGATGGCATTCAAGGTGGTTCTTGGAACCTGTGGGAAAAGGCCTTCTATGGTTTTCTTTGCCTGATTGCGATGTGAGGCTCAGCGGTAGGGCACCCTCTCTTCCTGGCAGCTCTCCACCTGACGCTCTGTCATTGTGGCCTGGCAGCAGGGAGCAGAAAAGAGGGAATCATTTAAGGACCCCAGGGCTGGTGTGGAATTTCTGCAAGACAGGCGTGATAATAAAAACTCACTGGAGTGGGGCAATTGGGAGGGAGATAACTAGTAGCCGGCAGCATGGAGGGGGAGGGGCTTGAAAGAAACCAGAAGGTTTGTTTCCAAGGCACAGACTGCATCTTACCCGCGCAGCCCGCTCACCCCCTGGGCTCTTCCCCTCCACCGATGTCTTTGTGGCTACTCCTTGCCGTGCTGTACAAAGCCAGGCCCCCTCCCCAGAGGCCATTGAGCCAGATGATTCACGCTGTACAATCTGGTACATTCTGACGCTGGCTTCTGTGAAAGCCAGCTTGGCTCTAAAGCTGCAAAGTACAAAGCCCTGCACAGCAAAAGCCAAACAGGTACATAAATGAATCAATACTCAAACACTCAGCACATTCACACATATTTACTACAGAAACACACTGGCTCAGGCTCAATACCCAGGCTCCTAACTGTGTAAGTCAATATCACTCGTCAATTAAAAACGAAAGGAGTTTTATCACTCCCCCTGACACCCCAGACTCCTGGCTCATAAAATGGATTTCAAGTCGGTGTAAATAGCTTGCTTTGCCCAGCAGCTGTGTTCCTGAAAAGTTTCTTGTAAATCAAATCCTCTTTTAAAATGCATGAAACTTTCGGTTTAAAAGGAACCCTGTGATTAATCCTTTTGTAAGGCAAAGAATCTTTCTGTGATACAAAATCACCACTATCATCTGCCTCCATCTTACTCTTCCTCCTCCACTCCACCCTGCCTGGAGGTCACCTGCCCCCACCCACTCCATTCGTATGGTCAGCTTTAGGCATAAATAACATGTTTAAAAGAGTACTTACATTTTCGTGACTTGGAAGCAAACCAAAGCCCATCTTTTTTAACATGAATCTTACAAACTCCCTGAAAGGATGGCCCGTGGAATATATATCGCTCGTTTGCAGATACCACAATGCACAATCACCAGAAATGCTGATGAGCTTGGCTATGAAAGGAACCGGCTGATATTCTCTGAGAGAATGGCTCATCATCTCTTGCTCAGCCCCAAACCAAAGACAGCAGAGACACAGTGAGGACACCTTTATCTCCCTCCCTAGTCCACCCCATCTCTGTGGCGAAGACTGAAAAATAGATTGAATCATGGAAAATACCATTCTCCAAGAGTCATTGGGAACATCATTCTATAACTTTGCCAAAGGTAATAACCCAGCATTTCTCAATCTTTACTCATCTAAGAGTTTTACTATGCCCACGTACCTGCTATACTGCCTATAGTATTCTTTACTCAATAGCTCTTGTTAAGTTGACTCACTACTTTTTACTTAGCCTCATGAGAGGCAATGAGATTTATAAAAGTGCAAGTTGGGATGTAGCTATATATTTTTGGATACATTAAAATAAATTTATCATTTAAAAAAAATGAGTTCATCCATGTGCCACCTAAAATCATCGTGTGGGTCACTACTGATATAGAAGCCACACTTTGCCAATATCAGACTAGATGGCCTCTCCTAGTCTGAGTCATGGTGGTCTCAATTCTCTTACCACTGTTTACACACCTGTGTCTACATTCATTCAACAGACACTGTTGAGTAACTACTGCCTATGGGTGCTGTGCTCGGTATGGGTAATGAGAAAGGAAGACCCTTTGTATCTTTGGAAGCTTACAAGCGGCAGAAGGACAGGCTAAATCAAAGAGAGTTGTAACACAGTGCATTGTACAAAGATCTGAGTGAGCACAGAAGAGGAGAAATGAACTCTCCCTCAGGGCAAGAGTGTGCGGTGGCTCAGCTTGGAAGTATGGATGAGAGTCCCCCAATGGGAGGAGTGAAGGAAAGGCATTCCTGGAGAGAGAAAAGCTATGTGCAGAGACCCAGGGTACGCAGCAGGACAGCATGGGGTTGGGACGGCTGAGTGCTCTGCATGGCAGGACAGGGGGCATGTTTTAAGATCAAACTACAGAGATTTTTGTGTAGGACATTAAGTGATAATGTCTTCAAGGTTCATCCATTTTGCAGCACATTTCCTCCCTTTATAAGCCTGAATAATATTCCATTGTATGTTGTTTTGAACTGAATTGGACCTCCCCAAAATTTATATGTTAAATCCCTAATCCCCATGTGACTGAATTTGGAGAAAAGGGCTTTAAAGAGGTAATTAAGTTTAAGTGAGCTCATGAGGGCAGGACTCTAATCCAATTGGACTGAAGCCCTTAAAGAAGAGAAGAGACACTAGGGAGACAAAGATGCAGAGAAAAAGCATTGTGGGGACATGGCTGCTAGCCTCCCGCAAACCAAAGAGAGAAGATTCAGTACAAAGCAACCCTGCTAGCATATTGATCTTGGACTTCCAGCCTCCAGAACTGTGAGAAGATAGATTTTTTGTTGTTGTTTAAGCCACCTAGCTGGAGAAGGCAATGGCAATCCACTCCAGTACTCTTGCCTGGAAAATCCCATGGACAGAGGAGTCTGATAGGCTGCAGTCCATGGGGTCCAAAGAGTTGGACACGATTGAGCGGCTTCACTTTCACTTTTCACTTTCATGCATTGGAGAAGGAAATGGCAACCCACTCCAGTGTTCTTGCCTGGAGAATCCCAGGGATTGTAGAGCCTGGTGGGCTGCTGTCTACAGGGTCTCACAGAGTCGGACATGACTGAAGTGACTTAGCAGTAGCAGCAAGCCACCTAGTTTATGGTATTTTGCCACAGTGGTCCTAGAAAATTAATAGATATGTATGAAATGCATTTTATTTATCCATTTATTTGCCAATGGACGTTTGGGTTGCTTCCACCTTATGGCTATTGAGAATAGTGCTGCTATGAATTTGGGGGTACAAATATCTCTTCAAGATTCTGCTCTCAATTCTTTTGGATAGTTAACCAAAAGTGGAATTTCTGGATCATATGGTAATTCTATTTAAAAAAAAAAAATTTGAGACACCTCTGAGAAATGGAATATTTCCTGCTATATCAGTAAACAATGGATGTCATAGTCACCAGCAATTGTAGCCCGCATGGATGGTGGGCTGGTGAGCCTGGAGGGAACTCAGGAAGGAAAGAATACCTGCCATCTACAGTCATCAGACTGTGTCCACTCTCTATGGTGAGCCCTGAGGAAATGCAGGACGTGAAAACACAGGACATTGGCCCCAGTAAATTGAGGACTGATTTCAGTAAGCTGAGGAATGATTGCATCTTCCCACATATAAAGGAGTACTAAATTCCTTAACTTGAGACATCTTGTTTTCTTTCATTTACGATAATCTTTTGATGTTCAGACTACCTTGCCCTTTACTGTAAAACTTCTATGTAACCTGGCTCCCCAACTCCTCTTTGGAGTATTTCTTTCAGGGTTACTTGAGTTGCTATCTCCCAGGCTTGAAATTCTAAAAATTCCCACTGAATAAAACATAGCTCTCAACTTGTACATTGTGAATATTTTTAAGTCCACATCTCTATACTGTTTTCCATACTGGTTGCACCAATTTACAGTCTTACCAACAGTGCACAATTTTGTTTCACTGTATGTGGATATCAGGTTTTCCTAACACCATTTGTCCTTTCCCTACTGAGTGGCTTTGCCACTCTTGTTGCAAATCTTTTGACTGTACACATAAAGGTGTGTTTCTGGGTTCTCTATTCCTGTGCTCTATGTGCTTGTCTTTCTGCCAGACAAGACTGCCACTCTATTCTGATAACTGTAGCTTTGTAATATGTTTAGAAATTTAGGAAGTGTGAGATCTCTAACTTTGTTCTAATTTTTCAAGATTGTTTTGGATATTCAGGTTCCCCTAAGATGTCATATGAATTTTAGCATGGATTTTCTATTCCTACAAAACATGACATTGAGATTTTGATAGGAAATGCATTACATATGTAGATTGCTTTGGGGAGTAGTGAAACCTTTAAAAATAGAAAGGCTTCTAGTCCATAAACAAAGGATGTCTTTCATTTATTTGTGTTTTCTTTCATTTCTTTGGGCACTGTTCTGTAGTTTCTAGTGTATAAGCTTTAATCTCCTTGGTTAAGTTTATTTAAGTATTTTTTTCAGATTATAGTAAATGGAATTGATTTTTTAATTTCATTTTGTGATTGTTCTTTGTTAAAGTATAGAAACACAACTGATATTATGGACTGCTTTTGTATCCTGCAATTTTACTGAATCCATTTATTAGTTCTAACAATTTTGGGGTAGAATCTTGAGAATTTTCTATATGTAAGATCATGTTGTCTGCAAACATATAATTTTATTTCTTCCTTTCCGATTTGGATGTGTTTTATTTGTCTTTCTTGACTAGTTGCTTTGCCTAGGACTTCCACTACTATGTTGAAAGAAGTGATGAGAGCACCCTGTCTTATTCCTGGTGTTAGAGGAATAGCTTTCAGTATTTCATCACAGAGTATGATATTAGCTGCAGACTTTTCATATATAGCCTTTCTTACATTGAGGTTTTTTTACCTTTATTCCTTAAAAAAATGTCATGAATGTTTTTAACATAAAAAGTTCTTCAGTTTTGTCACTGCTCTTTTTGTATCAATTGAAATGATCATTTTTTTTACCTTCCTACTATTAATGTGATATATTAAATTGATTAACTTTTGTATGTTGACCCATCATTACATTCAAGATATAAATCCCAGTTGGTCATGGTTATAATCCTTTTAAGGGACTTTTGATTTAGACTTGCTAGCATTGTGTTGAGGATTTTTGCATCTCTAGTCATTAAATATATTTTTCTCTGTGATTTGGAAGTTTTATGGAGGTTTTGGCAGGAGAAGTTTGCCTTATCTTAGTGTATCTTTCTCTGGCTTTGGTATCAGAGTAATGCTAGCTTCATAGATTGAGTTTGGAAGTGTTTACTTTTCTTCATGTTTTAAAGCATTTGTAGCTATAAATGCTCCTCTTAACATTGCTTTCATGCCATCCATAAGTTTTAATGTGCTGTGCTTTCATTCTCATTTATCTTGAGATATTTTCTAATTTCTTGTCATTTCTTCTTCAATTAATTGCTTGTTTAAGAATTTCCACATATTGAAATTTCCACCTGTGGATTCTTCAGCTTTCATTCTACTATTGATTTCTAATTTCATTCTACTGTGATTGGAAAAGACACTTGGCATGATTTCACAAGGAGAGATAAGAAAGCCTTCTTAAATGAACAATACCAAGAAATAGAGGGAAAAAATAGAATGGGAAAGACTAGAAATCTCTTCAGGAAAATTGGAGAAAAATCAAGGGAACATTTCATGCAAGGATAGGCATGAGAAAGGACAGCAATGGTGAAGACCTAACAGAAGCAGAAGAGATTAAGAAGAGGTACAAGAATGCACATAAGAACTATACAAAAAAGACTCAATGAGCCAGATAAGCATGATGGTGTCGTCACTCACCTAGAGCCAGACATCCTGGAATGTGAAATCAAGTGGGCCTTAGGAAGCATTACTAAGGAACTAAGCATTACTAAGCATTATTAAGGAAGCATTACATGAACAAAGCTAGTGGAAGTGATGGAATTCCAGTTGAGCTATTTCAAATCTAAAAGATAATGCTGTTGAAGTGCTGCACTCAATATGCCAGCAAATTTGGAAAACTCAGCAGTGGCCACAGAACTGGAAAAGATCAGTTTCCATTTCAATCCCAAAGAAAGGCAATGCCAAAGAAAACTACCACACAACTGTGCTCATTTCACATGCTGGCAAGGTAATGCTCAAAATCCCTCAAGATAGACTTCAAAAGTACATGAACTGAGAACTTCCAGATGTACAAGCTGGATTTAGAAAAGGCAGAGGAACCAGAGAACAAATTGCCAACATTTGCTGGATCATAGAGAAAGCAAGGGAATACCAGAACATTTACTTCTGCTTCATTGACTACACAAAACCTTTGACCGTGTGAATCACAACAAACTGTGGGAAATTCTTAAAGAGATGAGAATACCAGACCACTTTACCTGCCTCCTGAGAAACCCGTATGCAGGTCAAGAAGCAACAGTTAGGACCAGACATGGGACAATGGACTGGTTCAAAATTGGGAAACGAGTACATCAAGACTGTACATTGTCACCCTGCTTATTTAACTCTATGCAGAGTATGTCATGTGAAATGCTAGGCTGGATGAATCACAAGCTGGAATCAACATTGCCGGGAGAAATATCAACAACCTCGGATATGGAGGGAACACCTCTCTAATGGCAAATGGCAAATGGCAAAGAGGAACTAAAGAGACTCTTGATGAGGGTAAAAGTGCAGAGTGAAAAGGCTGGTTTAAAACTCAACATTCAGAAAACGAAGATCATGGAATCCAGTCCCATCACTTCATGGCAAATGGAAGGGGAAAAAGTGGAAACAGTGACAGATTTTCTTTTATTGGGCTCAAAATCACTGCAGACAGTGACTGCAGCCATGAAATTAATAGATGCTTGCTCCTTGCAAGAAAAGCTATGACAAACCTAGACAGCATATTAAAAAGCAGAGACTTCAAAGCTATGTATAGTCAAAGCTATGGTTTTTCCAGTAGTCATGTATGGATGTGAGAGTCGGACCATAAAGAAGGCTGAGTGCCAAAGAATTGATGCTTTTGAACTGTGGTGCTGGAGAAGATGCTTGAGTCCCTTGGACTGCAGGGAGATCAAACCAGTCAATCCTGAAGGAAATAAACCCTGAATATTCCTTGGAAGGACTGATGCTGAAACTGAAGCTCCAATACTTTGGCCATCTGATGCAAAGAGCCGACTCATTGGAAAAGACCCTGATGCTGGGAAAGATTGAAGGCAGGAGGAGAAGGGGATGACAGAGGACGAGATGGCTGGATGGCATCACCGACTCGATGAACATGAATTTGAGCAAACTCCTGGGGATAGTGAAGGACAGGAAGTCTGATATGCTGCAGTCCATGGAGTTGCAGAGTCAGACATATCTTAGCAACTGAATAACAACAGAGAATATAAGATAATATTAAAATGTTAATTAAAGCTTTAAAAGTTGTTTTGTGATCTAACAAGTGGTCTATCCAGGAGAGTTCTGTGTACACTTGGGAAGAATGTTAATTCTGCTGATTTGGTGTAGTGTTCTGTATGTGTCTGTTAGGTCCAATTCATTTATAGTGTTGTTCAAGTCCTTTGTCCCCTAATTGATCTTCTGCCTGGTTGTTCTAACCATTATTGAAAATAAGAGTACTGAAGTTCTCTTCATTTATTGTAGAACTGTCTATTTCTTACTTCAATTTGCCAAGTTTGATTCATGTATTTAGGAACTGTGATGTTCAGTGCCTATAGCTTTATAATTGTGCTGTCTTCCTGGTGAATTGATACTTTGTCAGGTAATTCAGAGATGCATGTATTTTTAGGGTCAGTTTCTAGAGTTGGTTTCATTCTTTTGCTTGGTCTGAGTATCCCTGTTGTTTTATATACTTTGTGATCTTTTGTTGCTGCTGCTGCTCCTCAGTTGCTTCAGTGGTGGCTGACTCTGTGCGACCCCATAGACGGCAGCCCACCAGGCTCCCCCATCCCTGGGATTCTCCAGGCAAGAACACTGGAGTGGGTTGCCATTTCCTTCTCCAATGCATGAAAGTGAAGTCACTCAGTCGTGTCCGACTCTTAGCGACCCCATAGACTGCAGCCCACCAGGCTCCTTCGTCCATGGGATTTTCCAGGCAAGAGTACTGGAGTGGGGTGTTTTGTTGAGACTTGCACATTTGACTGAAGAGTACTTCTCCCAGTTTTTATAGACTAACTTCATGCAAGGGAAGACCTTCTCTAATCAGCCTTCCTAGAGGTTCTGAGACCACTCAACACTTTTCTTGGTATGCTTATTTTCTGGACTTGTATGTTGCTTTTATTCCAGTACATACAGCTGCGTTTAACTATTCTTAATTTCACTAAGAAGCTCGCCCTGCTGCATTTCAGGAGCTTTCAGTTTCTGCTTCTATCGCCTTCCTCTGCCTATAATCTCTTATTCCTCTGATGCCTGTCTCCAGAATTCAGACCCCCTGCTGCTCTGACATGCTGCAGTGCTTGCCTGTTTTCAGCATGGTCTCCAAGTTAACATCTAAACTATGCTACTATTGCCATTAGTTTTAATATCATAAGACAGAAACCAGTCCCTTAGGCAGCTACCAGACAAGCCAGAATATTGAATACAAGTTCCACTCTTTTTTTCTCTCCCAAGGGAGGAGCCAGGATTTGGAAGTTTTCCTCCCAATCAGGCTGCAAAAAGCTGGGCAGGAGAAAAGGCTAGAATGTGTATAATGCCACAAACTTTCCTACCATTTCCAGTGGTTTACTTCCCCTCCTCCTTGCCTATATATTCCCCGGGTTTTCACCTTTCCAGCTGAGTTCTAGAATATTCACAATTGTACTTTGGTCAATATATTGCTATTAACTTGATGTCTATGTGGGTGAATGAGGACCTGCAGCTTCCTATTCCACCATCTTGCTAATGTCACCAATTGTTTCTTGATAAAGGCAAAAAGGCAGTTCAACTGAGAAATCATAGATATACATATGGATATAGATATGCAACAAGTGAATCTTTGCCATCCTTTGCACCATATACACAATTTTGCAGATGGGGTTATAGGCAAAATCATAAAAACAAAAGCTATGAAACCTCCAGAATTCATAAGAGAAATCTTCATGACTTTAGGTTAGACAAAGATTTTTTGATATGATACAAAGAGAGTGATTCATAATTTTTTAAAATAAATCAGATGATCAAAATTCAAAACTTCTGCTCTTCAAAGATCTTGTTGAAAATAAAATATATTTAAGATGATATATTTTGTTATGTATATTTTATTACAATAAAATATTAGAAATAAAAAGAAAAGATATGCTATGGATTAGAAGAAAAAAATGTGCAAGGCAAATATTTGATGAAAGATTTGTTTGCAGAATACATATAAACAACTCTAACTACTCAATAAAAAAGAAAATACTTAACCCAAAGATATGGCCAAATGTTTGAACATATACTTCACCAAAGAAGATAAATTGTTGACAAACATATGAAAGGATTTTCAGTATGATTAACATTTGGGTTAAAATTGAATTAAATTAAAACCTCAGTGAGATACTACTATACATCTATTAAAACAGATAGAATTTAAAAAAACAATATCAAGTGCTGGGGAAGATGAGGAGCAAATGTAACTTTGAGACATTGATGATGGGAATCCAAAATAGCCTGATCAATTTGGAAAATAGTTGGACAGTTTCTTTAGAGTTAGATCTTTACCTCCCATATGACCCAGTAACCCACTATTATTTACCCTACTAAAATTAAAAAACATGTTTACACAAAAACATATACATGAATGTTTATGACTTCGTTCATAATCATCAAAAAGTTGAAAGAACAGAAGAGTTCTTCAACTGATGAGTAGTGACTAAAGAATGATTAATCCATACAATAATTCAGCAATAAAAAAGAATGACAATTGCTTTCCATACCATGGACGCATCTGAAATGCATTATTCTAGGTGAAAAGAGACAAACTCAAAGGGTATATGATTCTGGGTGCATTATTCCATTTACATGACGAAAATAGGTCTGTGGTTGCTGGGGCTGGGTTTGGGGAAGAATTGCCTACAAAGCAATATAGCAGTGGCTATGTGATTGCATGCATTATTCAAAGCTCATAGAATTATACACTAAAAAGGGTGAATTTCACTATATGTAAAGTATGCCTTAGTAAACCTGAGGCATATATTACATATATATATATGCATATGCGTGTGCCAAGTCACTTCAGTCATGTCTGACTCTTTGCAACCCTATGGACTGTAGCCCACCAAGCTCCTCTGTTCATGGGATGCTCCAGGCAAGAATACTGAAGTGGGTTGCCATGCCCTCCTCCAGGGGATCTTCCTGACCCAGGGATCAAACCTGCATCTCCTGAGATTCTCAAGAAATTATTCATATATGAGGTGGCATTTGAGCTGAGACTATAAGGAAGACAGAGGTTGAGTATGCAAGAACTCGGGGTAGTATCATTAGAGCAAACAGGCTACAGGAGTCCAGATTCAAAATAAAAGTAGTATGAAGTGCATGTGAGAAATTAATTAGTCAGGTTCAAGAAAACTATGGATTGCATAGGAAATCAGTAATTGTAAGCATAAAAAATGGTCTCAGATTAGGGAAGGCTTGAAAGTCAAGATGAACATGGGTTTTTTCCCAGAGGTTTTTTAATATAAGATATTTCTTCTGAAGGTTTTTTTAAGCAGAGTACTGGCATGGTCAGAGCTTTTTATTACCCACAGCAAGATACTGGCCATAAGTGGATGCCTCGAGAGCATTCCCACAGCAGGTGGTATGGGTAAGATGCTGAAGCCTGAGAGGTATGATGAAGATATTGGGAGGACAGACCAGTACAGACTCTCAGAGCCCAACAGGAGGCTGGGAAGAACAAAGGAGGCATCCCAGCCCAATATGGTGAAGGATGAGGAAGGTTCCCATGTAGTTTGAGGGAAGGGCAACCTGGCATGGAGTGCTAGAGTTAGGGCAGGATGCACCTTCACAGGGGTGGCAGCCCAGCACCAGGTGTGAAACCCTGGTGACAACAGGGCAGCAGCCAGTGTGGGGTGTCAGTGACTGGATGCAGTGAAGAGGTGCCCACATTGGAGGGAAGGGCAGCAGCAATGGGAGGCTGGTCACATACAGAAGAACTGGTCAATAAGGATGGTAAGGATCATGGAGGCTTGATAAAAGATCCTTGATAAAGATTAAGGATCTTAGGATTGCCAACTCTCTGCCACGTTGCCCATCTCTTCTTGCATGCTGTCTTCTTTATCCATTAGAGTCTTATATTAATCCTAGCTGATTCCTGGTCAGATGATTTCAACATCCCTGCCATGTCTGGTTCTGATGCTTGCTCTGTCTCTTGAAATTGCACTTTTTGCCTCTTGGTATGCCTTGTAATTTTTTTTCCTGATAGCCAGGTGTGACCTGTTGAGTGACAGGAACTGTTGTAAATGGATCTTTGGTACTGTGATGGTGAGGTTTGGGGGGAGGGGTAAGCACTCTATAGTTCAGGGACTAGGTCTCAGCCTTTTAATGAATCTATGTCTCTGGACTGTGAACTTCAGAAGAGTTTCTGTTTTTTTCTCCCTCCTTAGTAGGATAGGATGACTAGAGTGGACTGGAGTTGGGTATCTCCCTTTCCCAGGTCAGTTAGGTTCTGCTAATACCCCAGCAGGTTATAGCGTCTAGTTAACTAGTTTTTCCTGAGGGCAGGGCTTGTTAAGAACAGAATGCTCTGGTGTATTGCAAAATGATTTCTTTTCCCCTCCCACTCACTAATAGGAGAAAAGGGGCTTACCAGGTGGCTCAGTGGTAAAAGAATCTGCCTGCCAGGCAGGAGACGTGGGTTTGATCCCTGGGTTGGGGAGATCCCCTGGAGAAGGAAATGGCAACCCAATCCAGTTTTAAACTCCCATGGACGGAGGAGCCTGGCGGGCTGACTACAGGGCTGCAAAGAGTTAGATACAACTTAGTGACTAAATCACCACCACCACCAGAAGCCAAAAGGGATTTTTCTCTGGTATTTACTGTGGTAGCTTATTCGAGTTGCTAAAGACAAATCCTCCCCTGGAGTTCAGCTCTCAGAGTCGTCCACACTGGGCTTCTAGCAATTGTCAATTACAGCTGTCAGTTTTCCGCCCTGGCACTTGTTCCCTCGGTGGCGGTGGCGAGTCTCTACTGTAGTAAGCTGTGACTTAACACTGCCTGTAATTGCTTCTCTCTCAATTTGGGGGGCAGCAGTTTGTCCTGATTCCAACCACTGATCCAAAAAAGAGTTGATTATCCTTCCTGTTCAGCTTTCTGCTTCTTATTAGGACAGAGTGGCGATTTTCAAGCTCCTTACATGTGAACCAAAACTGGAAGCCTTTGGAGGCAGGTTTCTTATTGTCAGAGACGGAAGTTAGAAAGAGGAAAAGGAAAAAAGTTAGAATGAATAAATAAATATGGAAATAAATATACATGTTAAAGTGTAAATATAAACTCCCCAGTGTATCACTGTGAAAGTCTAAGCACAGTGACACCCTAGCACCAATAAGCACACCAAATCTGAGCATCATTTTTCTATAAAAGGGTCCTAGATCCTTGGAGAAATGATTGATTTCTGGGCTGTAGTGGGGCAGGTACAAGCTACGCCTAGGTGCTCAAATATTGATGGAGTCATGTCAAAAGAGCACAGAAACCAGCTGGAAGGGACCCCGCTTGGATAATTTGAGCATCAAAATGAATGATAGTAACAAACTATGACAATTGGCTGAACTAAGACTTCGTGAATCCATACCAATAGACATACTAAATTGAAAGTCTGAGAAGAAATAGAATCTCTACATAGTCTCAAAATATTCACTCTCCAAAAAATAGAAAGAATGTCAATTGCAAAGGAAAGAATAATAATTTTATAAAGCCTGGCAGACAAATGACCAAGGTTAGTCACCAGTACAGGATAAGTCATAATTGTGTGCCATCTAGTTTCACTTTCATGTGTCATCTAATATTAGATGCAATAAGATGAGATACTGTATCACTTCTGTGATATTCCTGCCAAAGATGTGTACTTTGTCTGATCATGAGGAAACATCAAAGAAACCAAAAATAAAGGACATTTTACATAACAAGTGGCTATAATCTTCAAAAGTGTCAAAGTCAAAGAAAAATGGTCACTCTTACAGATTGAAGACTAAATAAATAGAACATGTAATCCTGAGCTGGAAACTTTGACTAAAAGGAACTTTAGATCAACTGGGAAAACTTGAAGGGAATCTGTAGATTAGATTGTAATAATATATCAGTTTTAATTTCCTGAATTTGATGGCTGCATTATGGTTTTTGTAGTTACTAAAGTATTCAGGGGTAATGGAGCATGATATTAGCAACTTATTCTCAAATGTTTTTACAATTTTCTGTAAGATCGTTTCAAAAATGAAGGCTGCTTGAGTGATTGTAACAATTGTTCAAATGAGCCCCAGTGAAAATATGAACATGGAGTTATCAGGGAGAGGACAAGAGGATGAGGATGAAATTGGGAAGACTTGGAGACTGTTGTGGATGGGGGAGGGTGGGCAGCAAATAGCAGGTGAAGGCTAGGATGATTGTCCATTTTCAGATCCCAAAGACTGAGAAAGTGTTGGTGCCTTATAAGAAAAAGAAAAGCAGAAATGTATAAATCAGGAAGAAGGTTGAAGGAAGACAAGAATAGTTTGGTTTTTGGATATATTAGATACGTTGAGTTGAAAGTAGTTCACCGTCTATTCAGAATCCAGGTCTCTCTGAGGATTAGGATGATAAGAGATGCTAAACACAAGTGTGTGTGTGTGTGTGTGTGTGTGTGTGTGTTTGGTGGGGGAAGTAAAGCAGTGTTAAGCTTGGCATGTCCTGGGTCCACCCTCAATAACTATCTGAATAGGCAGCATTCCAACCATCATTTACCCTTTTCTCTAACACTCTGATTATCCACACCTGTGGGGAATGAGCCTAAATATATACTGATTACTCTTGGAAGGTTGCCAAGAGTGAAAGCATAAGTCAGAAATTTCCCAAGTTATCTCCAGAGCATTAGTATCTTTTCAGCTCATGCAAATCTATTGTTGCCAAATGATTTGTCAATGGCCTGGACATTTAAAGAGCCTGAATGCATTGTGGTGGCACAGATGTGTCCTCTGATTACCTTATTACCTTAAAAGTGTCTTATGGCCCCAAGAGCTTATCTTGGCATTTGAGACTCTCTCCAAATGGAATTTTGTAGCCTGGTTCCCTCTGCTCTCCTACCCGAGTCCCCACTCCAGCCACCCCTGTCTCTTTTCCATTATCAAACATGTCATGACTTTTCCCATGTTTGAGACTTGACTTATCTCATGAGTTGAAATTCAACTCCTTGTGTCCACAGACACATTGTGTCCACTTTGTTAGGCATCTGGAGGCACTGAGTTGATAAAGACACAACTTCTATCCTCAAAGAATTTCAGTCACAGTAAAAATGAAAGATGCTTCTCTTAGGGAGAGGAGGACCTTCCTTATGAGGGCAGATGTGTAAGAGGAGTGGGCACATGGAGCTCAAGAGTGGACAGGTGCTTCGTTTCATAACTATGACTCGAAGACATCAAGCCAGCCCACCCCAGACCGCCCATCTGCTCCTGGCTGCTCCTGTTGCCTGGAGAACACACACCACACTTCGTCACCATCACTACCCCTCCTTCTTTAGGTCTCAACTGAAAACGAACGTTTCCCTCAGAGCAGCCTCTCCCGATCCACCCCTGCCACCAACTAGTACACAGTGAGGGTCTCCACTTACCCCTCCTTTCTTTCTCACCTGGGGGAAAATGGCCAGGTGCATTATAAAGAACTGGAAGCAAAAAATCAGAGTCTCGGAATTTCAGAACTGGAATGGACCTTAGCCTGCCTAGCCCCTTGCGAGACACATGAGGAAAGTGAGGCTCAGACAGGGAAAGTAATTTATCAACACCACATTCAGATGCTTTGACTGCAAGAAATAGAATTTTTCCTTTTTATGGCTGAGTAATATTCTGTCATACAAAGTGAAGTAGGTCAGAAAGAGAAAAACAAATATTGTATATTATTGCATATATGTGGAATCTAGAAAAATACAGATGAATCTAGTTGCAAAGCAAAAATACAGACACAGACATAGAGAAAAAATGTATGACCACCAAGGTGGGGGAGGGAAGGGTGGGATGAACTGGAAGACTGGGACTGACATATACACACTACAAAAAAACAGATAACTAATGAGAACCTACTGTAGGGCACAGGAGACTCTGCTCAGTGCTCCGTGGCGACCTAAATGGGAAGGAAAACCAAACAAGAGGGGACATATGTATACACACAGCTGATTCACTTCGCTGTACAGCAGAAACTAACACAGCATTGTAAAGCAACTGTACCCCAATAAAAGCCTTTAGAAAATAGAAAATTCCACCCAAACTACCTTACACAAAGAGAGTTTATTGGCTCCTGTAATTGAACAGTCCAGGGGTTTACCAAGGTTTAGCTGAGACTTGATCTCAGACTCTAATGATGAGAATTGGGATTAGGGTGCGGTCTCTTTCTGACTCTCGTATTGTGGTATCAGACATCCCAGAAGTATATACTTCCTCACTGGATTCCGTTTCTCCAATAAGCCAGCTGGAGCTCCAGAAGTTGGTTTTATTGGCCCTGACTAACCTAGCTTGGTACGTGGTATATCTCAGAACTTATCATTGTGGCACTGGAAAAGGAGATGCAGGCTAACTTAGGGCAAACAGAGCCTTACCCTAGAGCTCGTTGTAGGATCGGTCCTCTGCAATCTCGTAGCTCAAAAATTGTGGATGCCGTTGTGAAGAGGATAGGAGAATGGAAGTTACGGGTGCAATCCACAGCTGTCCACAACTGGCAAAGTCAAGGCTAGCAGCCAGGTCTCCCAGCTCTGATTCAATGGCTTGATCACATTATGGAAAAGCCAGCCAAGGTTTTATGGCACCAAGACATAGCCAATGGAGTTTAGCATTCAAATAATTTTATACTGATTCTGAAATGACAATGCTAAATTCACATCACTCCTCAGACACAGAGAGAGAAACTCCTGGATCTGAGTCCAGACAGAGATGGGATGCAAGAAGAGAGGCAATTTCTGAAAGAAGCTGCAGAACTAAATTAGGAATGAGAAGTAGAGAACTTGGGTAATAATTGTCCCACATATGCAGCCAGGGGAATTGAATCAGCATATATAATTTAATCTACACAAAGTGAGACAGGTCTTCTGGAAAACTGCCCATGAGCAGATCATCAAGACCGTAATTGGCATATTAAATGAAAATAAAGTGAGACTAAAGGTGGAGTTTTTCCAACCTGAAATCCCCAGAACAATGCAAGACTGGCTGGTTGCAGGAGAGCAGGAAGAAGGGTGGCAGGTGTGACTTGTTTCCAGGGAGCCGGGGTTCAGAGCTGGTCCTTCGAGGATCTTTATTTGTGTATTGTACTAGAAGTGAAGCTTGCACAGAATACGTTTTATTACCAATAATGTAGAATTTAAGATGTGCTTTCTTTTCCTTGGTTTAACCACAAAAACACTGCATTTGCTAATCCTCTTGGGATTTTCAGAGTTCCATAACAATAACCCTTCCTGGCACAGAATACTGTCAACAAATAAGCAGGTGATGACTTACCTCCGTTGATAATTTCACCTTCATCACTGTTAAGTGTTTTCTTGGGGAAAAGGGCTGAAGAGTTACAGGACAATTCTACCTTATGAGGCCCCCTTTAGGGCACATACTCAATATGAAGGAATCTTCCAAAGCCTTGGCAAGGCTCTTCATAGTCTAATACTACGAGACTTTCCAATTCGATCCCTCAGTTCTCCTGTTTGGTCTCTATTGCAACAAACCTGGAGCTAAAAAACTTTCTATACAGTTTCCATTCTTGTTTGATGTCCTACTTTATATAGACGGTATCTTTCACCTTACCACACGTTTATGGAATAAATACAGATGGTGGCCTCCAGTCTGTGACCTCTAGATTAAAATTCTACCTTTTTGTTGAAGCCTTCTTTGATTCTCAACAAGAGGAGGTGAACACTCCACAGACACCTTATCGTTTTGTTAATGATGACCACTCATAACATGTCCTGCCTTGTATAATTGTGATTTGTGTATCCATCCTTTCACTTTGATCTCTGTATTTCCAAGATAGAAATCATAGATGACTTATCTCTGTAGTACCATGATGCCTAGATTAGATGGATTTCTTGAAGAAAATTCTTAAAGAAATTTCTTGAAAGTTTTCTGGGAGAAAATGCACACAGGCAAAAACTGTATGCTTTACTAACTGCAGCACCTCAAAAAACACAATCAGATTATATCCTGAAAGTTTTGAGGGTAAGAAAATGGGAAAAGACCCTGACTGTATTCTTTGAGAAGACTCCCTGAAACCTCCCTTTCATTGTCCCCACCCTGGGTCTTTCACAGTAGAGGCTATTTTTCATTCTCAGCTCAGAAAAACCTTCATATATTGAATTATTGTGACCCCAGGCAGTTACTAATCTGTAAGATGATTTCAGGCCAGCATTCTTGGTGGCACTAATCATCTATAAAAGTTATTGTGATACGACATCCAGCTGGTAACATGCCCTGGAGTGGGGTATTCCCAGGAAAGTTGTCTAGATTAGAAAAATAGACCTGGAAGACACTAGTCAGAGAAAGAGATTCTGGTACTAGGCATCATATTGGTTCTTATTTTCTTTCATTCCCTCGTGCTGCTGCTACCAACTTTTGCCCAAGCTGCTGCTAACCAAACTACCCTAACCCTGTCCACAGTGATAGTGACACTTTCAGGAGTCAATGGCATACAGGAAAATCTGAAGACAAAATACTCTTAACTTCAGGAAAAAACAATCAACAGTGCACTTGTGTCATTAAAAGTAAAATGGAATGCAGTGGAGTGTCAACCACTAAAAATATGTTTGAGAGTTAAGATTCATGGTTTGAAACTGGCTCCCTTAGTTGAAGAAACTTGAGAAAGTTACTGACTTCTCTGAGCCTCGGTAAACTCATCTGCAAAGTGATGGCAGCAATAAAGTCTACCATACAGAGACATTTTGCAGTAGCTCAGAGGATGAGATGGCTGGATGGCATCACTGACTCGATGGAGGCGAGTCTGAGTGAACTCCGGGAGCTGGTGATGGACAGGGAGGCCTGGCGTGCTGCGATTCATGGGGTTGCAAAGAGTCGGACATGACTGAGCAACTGAACTGAACTGAACTGAACAGCTGGTAAAGAATCTGCCTGCAATGCAGGAGACCCTGGTTCAATTCCTGGCTTGGTAAGATCCTGTGGTTCAATTCCTGGCTTGGTAAGATCCCCTGGAGGAGGGCATGACAACCCACTCCAGTATTCTTGCCTGGAGAATCCCATGGACAGAGGAGCCTGGTGGGCTATAGTCCATGGGGTTGCAAAGAGCTGGACATGTCTGAGCGGCTACACACACGCACACATGCAAGGAAAGCTCCTAGTACACAATACCTGGCACATACTACTACTACTACTACTACTAAGTCGCTTCAGTCGTGTCTGACTCTGTGTGACCCCATAGACGGCAACCCACCAGGCTCCACCGTCCCTGGGATTCCCCAGGCAAGAACACTGGAGTGGGTTGCCATTTCCTTCTCCAATGCATGAAAGCGAAAAGTGAAAGTGAAGTCGCTCAGTCGTGTCCGACTCTCAGCGACCCCATGGACTGTGGCCCGCCAAGCTCCTCTGTCTATGGGATCTTCCAAGCAAGAGTGCTGGAGTGGGGTGCCATGTAGCACTCAAAAAAAATGTTACCTATTGTTTTATCAACTTTATCATCTTATTAGTAAAGTTTCTTGTGCTAAAATTCCCAGATTAACAGCTAAAGAGAGCCATAAGACAGGCTCTTGACCATCATCTTTCCTGGAGCTGAGACACACATATGATGTCCATGTTCCCCTTTTGCTGCAGGAATGTCCGTTTTCACACACTTTTGGAACAATGTTCCTCATCCTTTTGTCAATCCCAAACTAGTCCAAGAACCAGAGGTAGAACCACCAGTTGAAAAATATGGGGAGAAAGGTTTTCAACTCAATATAGCAGTAGAACTTTATCACACAGGTAGGACTATCTGAATATGAGACAGACCACTTCTAGGGGAGTGAACCGCCACTACAGGTAAAGTTCAGCTGAATGAATGTCTGCTGGAAATACTCTGAAATAATTCAGGTGTCACACACAGGACTTGAACTGGAAGACCTTTGAGAACTTGACTAACCCCAGGGTTCAGTGCCATCTCTTTTTTAATTCTTAGCTCTTCATTACAGAAAAATAATATGATCACCTTGAAAAACACCCCAAACAATCATTTCAGCTGGACACATGCTTTGGGAACAGCATTTTGCAAAGCAAAAGATCCCAATACTGTTATCTTTGGCTAACAGAAAAGAATTCCTAGTAAACACACTGACACCTATAAAAATCCTCACACTTGAGGATTGAAAGAAAATTCTACTTAGTAAATTCTTATTTTAGAAAGCATTCACTCAATTGCTTAGCTATGTGTACCTTGAGTTGAATAAAGTTCAGGAGTCAAATATGGTCTAAAATATGCCTGTCTTCTATCTTTTGCTATAGCACACATTCTGGCTTTGGAATGTGTCTTTTATCTTCTGAGAAAGATAAAATCTTTCATCCTAATCAGAGCACTTATTAGATGCTATAGTATAATAAAGAATTTGTCTAATCTTTGTCCAAGTTTTTGGCAGGAAGGTTCTAAAAAACCCTTAAATTTCTTGAGTGACAGGAATATCTTTGTTATGCTAATAAGGTGGCTAGTGGTGGAGCTCAGATAGCTTCAGAATGGTGCTGGTCGCCAGAAGGACCAACCAGGTGATTAAGGGGCAGTGACCTCTGGCCAGACCAACCACTAGAAAGAAGAGAAGGCACTGGGTTCAAGCGCAAGGTCAAGGATGTAATCAAACACGCTGAAGTAATAAAACCACAATAAAGCCCTGGCCA
This sequence comes from Budorcas taxicolor, assembly GCF_023091745.1. Taxonomy (NCBI): domain Eukaryota; kingdom Metazoa; phylum Chordata; class Mammalia; order Artiodactyla; family Bovidae; genus Budorcas; species Budorcas taxicolor. Next base: position 17,974,438 of record NC_068927.1, on the reverse strand, counting down.
CCAAAGCTCAGCAGAGCTTCCTAGTTGGTAAACATGTGGATATGTCAGGATGGTGACATGGCCTGACTCCACAGGAAGAGGGCATGGAAGTTCTGCATTCAAGACCCTCCCAGACCTCCCTACATGTATCCTTTATAGTAAAATTATAATTGTAAGTATAGTGTTTTCCTGAGTTCTGGGAGTCATTCTAGTGAATTATCAAACCTGAGAGGGTCTTGGGAGCTCTCAAATTTATAGCCAATTGGTCAGAAGTGCAGCCTGGGAACACCCAAGCTATAGCTGGTATCCAAAGTAAGCACTGTCTTCTGAAAGATATATTCCATGTATTTAAGCTCCTTTGAAAACACAGGTAGACCTAAAAATGTATCCACAGTTTACCAGTGGGTCATCCCAGGACAAGTGAAAAGTATAATATTCATTTGGGGAAAGGAGAGGAATTGAGAACTTATTTCTCTTTCAGAGATGTTACGAGGCAGATATAGGCCAGTTGTTTTCTTAATACAAACAAGAAGAGAATGTACTGATATTAACACAGGAAAAATTGCTTGACTGTCAAGGAGATAAAAAAAGAATGGGATCAACAGAAACTGTGCCAAGAACACAATAGGCAAGTCTGCCTTTCTCTTGGTTACCAACTTTTTAGTGAAAGTGAAAGTCACTCGGTCATGTCCGGTCCTTTGTGAACCCAAGGACTGTAGCCGGCCAGGCTCCTCTGCTTTGTCAGTGGAATTCTCTCTTCTCCAGGGGATCTTCCTGACCCAGGGGTGGAACTGGGGTTTCCTGCATTGCAGGCAGATTCTTTACCAGCTGAGCTACCAGGAAAGCCCATCAACTTTTTAGGAGTTTGGTAAAGTTCTAACGTCAAGTTATCCAGTTTTTGCAGAAACATCATGTCAAAGAACTCTAAGTTGGCTTTTTAATTTTCTGAATTTAAATTAAAGTCATCTCTACCCTCTTAAGTAATGCTGCATATCTGAGGTTTCATAAAATTTGAATCTAGGCGTTAATCTGTTCAAAGTCACCTAATAAAGCAACTGACTTAGGTGCCTCTCCAGTTCTGTGATTCTTAACTGTAGTTTATGTTTAATTTTTAACTTTTTTATTGTGATATATTTAACATATGCAAAAAACTGCACTATTCAGGTTTTCAAATTTTTTTATGTGGGTTCATTTTAGTAATTTGCCTTTTTATAGAAATTTATTTATTCTTATGCTGTATTATTGGCATTAAGTTGTTCATGAGATCCATATATCAAGTTTTTTGTATCTATGGGATTTAATGCTCTCTTTCTTTCACATCTGGCATTGGTTACTTGTGCATTTTCTCATTTTTTTAAAAATCAGCCTCCAGAGGGGTATCAAATATTATTCATCTTAATAACTTAATCTCATTTAAATAACTCTTTTATTTCCTTTCTTCTACTTCCTTTCAGTTTACTTTGACTTTTTTTCCACTTCATGCATTAGGTACTTAGTTAATTGATACCAGTCTTTCTTCTTTTTTATAAGCAAAATTTTCCAAGCCAGGCTTCAGCAATATGTGAACCATGAACTCCCTGATGTTCAAGCGAGTTTTAGAAAAGGCAGAGGAACCGGAAATCAAATTGCCAACATCTGCTGGATCATGGAAAAAGCAAGAGAGTTCCAGAAAAACATCTATTTCTGCTTTATTGACTATGCCAAAGCCTTTGACTGTGTGGATCACAATAAACTGTGGAAAATTCTGAAAGAGATGGGAATACCAGACCACCCGACCTGCCTCTTGAGAAACCTATATGCAGGTCAGGAAGCAACAGTTAGAACTGGACATGGAACAACAGACTGGTTCCAAATAGGAAAAGGAGTACGTCAAGGCTGTATACTGTCACCCTGGTTATTTAACTTATATGCAGAGTACATCATGAGAAACGCTGGGCTGGAAGAAGCACAAGCTGGAATCAAGATTGCTGGGAGAAATATCAATCACCTTAGATATGCAGATGACACCACCCTTATGGCAGAAAGTGAAGAGGAGCTAAACAGCCTCTTGATGAAAGTGAAAGAGGAGAGCGAAAACGTTGGCTTAAAGCTCAACATTCAGAAAATGAAGATCATGGCATCCGGTCCATCACTTCATGGCAGATAGATGGGGAAACAGTGGAAACAGTGTCAGACTTTATTTTGGGGGGCTCCAAAATCACTGCAGTTGGAGATTGCAGCCATGAAATTAAAAGATGATTACTCCTTGGAAGGAAAGTTATGACCAACCTAGATAGCATATTCAAAAGCAGAGACATTACTTTGCCAACAAAGCTCCATCTAGTCAAGGCTATGGTTTTTCCAGTGGTCATGTATGAATGTGAAAATTGGACTGTGAAGAAAGCTGAGCGCCGAAGAATTGATGTTTTTGAACTGTGGTATTGGAGAAGACTCTTGAGAGTCCCTTGGACTGCAAGGAGATCCAACCAGTCCATCCTAAAGGAGATCAGCCCTCAGTGTTCTTTGGAAGGAATAATGCTAAAGCTGAAACTCCAGTACTTTGGCCACCTCATGTGAAGAGTTGACTCATTGGAAAAGACTGTGATGCTGGGAGGGATTGGGGGCAGGAGGAGAAGAGGACGACCCAGGATGAGATGGCTGGATGGCATCACTGACCCGATGGACGTGAGTCTGAGTGAACTCCGGGAGTTGGTGACGGACAGGGAAGCCTGGCGTGCTGCGATTCATGGGGTTGCAAAGAGTCGGACATGACTGAGCAACTGAACTGAACTAAACTGACTGAAAGTTGAAGTAATCTCTCTAGGCACAGCTTTAACTACATACCATGAGCAAATTTTGAATGTAGAATTTTAATTTTCAGTCAGTTCAAAACATTTTTCTCCAAATGTTACAATATATTTTTTTCTTAATGCTTTTGGGCACCAACGTTTTCTGATAATTAAATCAATACTTTAGTGAGAAACTCAACCATGGAGTAAGTACTGCAGGCCCTTGGCAAAACTGTGAAGTAAAATAGATATATCTGTAGACGTTTCAGACCTTTCACCTTTTCTGTTTTTTTTTTTTTTTCATTTTTGACATTTTTTGTGATGAGAACTCTTAGGATTTTCTCTCTGAACAATGTTCCTATATGTCCTACAGCAGTGGTAACTATAGTCATCATTTTGTACATTATATCCCTAGAACTTATTTATCTTGTAACTGTAAGTTTTTACCTTTGACCTCCTTCCTCCAATTACCCCTCCCCCAGCTTCTTGCCTATGATAACCACAGATCTCTTTTTCTAATGAGCAAAACATTTCTAATTTCAACTGAGATATCTCCTTTAACCCACGGTCAATAAACCCATGGGTAACATTACTTTGCCAACAAAGGTCCGTCTAGTCAAGGCTGTGGTTTTTCCAGTGGTCATGTATGGATGTGAGAGTTGGACTGTGAAGAAAGCTGAGTGCTGAAGAATGGATGCTTTTGAACTGTGGTGTTGGAGAAGACTCTTGAGAGTCCCTTGGACTGCAAGGAGATCCAACCTGTCCATTCTAAAGGAGATCAGTCCTGGGATTTCTTTGGAGGGAATGATGCTGAAGCTGAAACTCCAGTACTTTGGCCACCTCATGCGAAGAATTGACTCATTGGAAAAGTCTCTGATGCTGGGAGGGATTGGGGGCAGGAGAAGGGGACGACAGAGGATGAGATGGCAGGATGGCATCACTGACTCGATGGACGTGAGTCTGAGTGAACTCCGGGAGTTGGTGATGGACAGGGAAGCCTGGCGTGCTGCGATTTATGGAGTCGCAAAGAGTCAGACACGACTGAGCGACTGAACTGAACTGAAAACAGAAGTGTATATATTAATTTTTACTTATATAAGTTACATTTTTGTAATTAATTTCCAGCTTAAGTACATTAATTCTGAAAACATGCTGTGAGTTATTTAAGTCCTTTAAACTTTATTGAGACTTGCTTGAAGACCTATTAATGCAACAGATTTATTGTAAACAGTGAATGAGTACAAATGTTTCCTGTGTGGTTTAAAACTATAAGTATTCTGTAATTATGGAGTACCATACTTTGATTTTCATTTTAAAAAGAATTAATCAAATATCTTATATTCTTATGATAGTTTGCCTTTTTTCCCAAGCACTCACAGAAGGAAAAATGTTAAAAATTACCCGCTATGATTTTAGATTTCTTGTTCTAGCTCTGTAATTTTTCCCCTATACATTTTGAGGCTGTGTTTTTGATTGCATATAAATTTAGAACTGTGTTTTTTTTTTTTTTTTTAGTGATCCAAAAATCTTATCATTTTGAGTTATATCTTTAGTGGGGTTTTTTACTATCTAATTGTATACTTTTTTTACTGGGCTAACCTAGAGTTCATTGTAAATATACAGGTGAAGTGAAGTGAAGTGAAAATCACTCAGCCGTATCCGACCCTTTGCGACCCCATGGACTGTAACCTGCCAGGCACCTCTGTCCATGGAATTTTCCTGGTCAGAATACTGAAGTGGGTAGCTATTCCCTTCTCCAAGGGATCTGCCCAGCCCAGGAATCAAACTCATGTCTCCTGCATTGCAGGCTGATTCTTCACCAACTGAGCTGCCAGGGTTTAATGCTTATTATTCATGGATTTCATATTTGTGAATTTGCCTATTCGCTAAAATTCATTTGTAACCACAATACTTGTGGCACCTTCACAGTTATTCACAGACATGCACAGAATGATGAAATTTTTGATTCATCCAATATGTATATTCCATTAGAATAAGGTGATGCTCTCCCTTCTTATTTCAGTTTCATGGTGTAACCAAACGTCCTTTTCGTGGTCTATTTAATGACACATTTTTCACTTTTTATACTTTTTTGGTGAATTCAATGTTTGAAATGGTCCCCAATTATAGTCTTGAAATGCTATCTACTATTTGTAAGTTAAAAGGGCTGTGGTGTGCTTTACAGGAAAAATATATATATGTGTGTATTCAGAAATAAATTATAATGCTGTCAGTTGTGAGTTCAATGTCATTGAATCAACCATATAGATTAAATAGCATACCTTTAAATAAGAAACACACATCAAACAAAGTTATCTATTGATCAATTGATGTAAGCTTTGGCCAGAATCTTGCAGAAACCCAATCCTGTATTTATACTAAGAATAATGATTCAGTATTTGGTAAGTCAGTATTCATGGAGAGTTTATCGAACACAACTACTATAAATAACAATAACCTACTGTGTTTAACTTTTCACAATCTACTTGGAATTACTATTTATCACTTCAGTTGGAATCTAGAAACTTCGCCACTATATAGGTCCTTTACCTTCCCTCCTTTATCCTATAATTTTCATAAGCAGTGTATCTACATACACTGAAAATCCTACTAGACAATGTTACAGGTTTTATTTTCAGTCATGCACATCTCATATCAAAAATTTAAAGGGGAAAAGCCAGTTTATTACATTTGTCCACATATTCACCATTTCTGTTGTTCTTTCCTTCTATCTCGAATTTCTAATTACTTCGGTATCATTTCTCTTCCACCTGTGAAATTTATTTTAGCACTGACTTTAGTGCAGGTATATTGGCAATTAATTATTTTAGTTTTCCTCCAACTGAGAATGTCCCTTTTTCATCTTTATTCCAAAAAATTATTGATATCACTTTTGCTAGACCTAGAACTCTGGGCCTTTGAGTGCCTTAATAGTGTTATTCCATTGCCTTCTGGCCTCCATGGCTTCTGAACAGAAATATGTAGTCATTCACATTATTGGTCCTTTACAAGTGATGTCCATTTTCCTGATTGGTTCACTATATTTTTCTTCAGCTTGGTTTTTAGCACTCTGGTTATGATATGTGTCTATGTGTGTATTTTTCTGAGTTTATCTGGTTGCAACTTCAGTGCTCTTGCAGCAGGATATGAGCTCACATCCTTCTACTCTGCCATCTTGAAACAATCTCTCTTGACCTACCTTTTGCGGTCTGTGGTTTCAATATCTGTTCTGTTTACAAACTTTTTGCAGTGTTATTCAGATATTTTCTGTGTGAGTGTCACCCAGGGGCGAGTTGGGGACCTGGGTGGTCAACTACCCCCAAAGTTCTGTTCTCAAAGTAGTCGGTTGGCTGTTGGAATTAGAGCCACACATGTGCAGCTTAGAGACTGGGCGCATATTTCATCCACAGCAATCCCATGGGATCGCTTCCTCAATCTTCCTCCTTCCCACTGTTGTCACACTCTCTGCCAGGACTCCCTTTCCTGCCCTTTGGCTGGAAACCCAGGGCTTTCATCTCTCTAATGTGCTATGCACTTCTCACAATAGGGTCACCTCAGGGCCAAATCGTTTGAGAATAAAGAGAGAAAAGGCAGTGGGGAATACCCCCACTTTTCAGATGACAGTTATGTTTAGAAAGAAGGATTCATCTTCCACAGAATTTTAGATGTCTGCTTGGTCACTGCTGCTACCATCACTCCCTGACAGATTTCACTTTCAAAACTAAGGAGAGAAGGAGAAAATATGGGAAATTTTCCCCATTCTCTGACTAATAGGGGCTCTTTTTCTTAACCCTCTGTCAAGAAAAGAAGGGTTTCTCTTGGAGCTCTTTTTTTCTTTCTGTTCAGTGAGCAGTTCCAGAATTCTAGTGCCTTTGAACTAACACAGAATATGATAGAATAGCAGGAAAATCACCAATATATCAACCATACATCAAGTTCAAGTTTTTTTCCCAATCAGCCTGATACCATTTACTTTTCAGAGTCTTCAGAGAGCTGCTCCATCTATTCTGATCAGGGCTTTTAGTTATATTCAGTGGGAGAAACAGGATGGAATGTGTTTACTTCCTCTTAGTTGAAACTTGAAATGTTTCTGTACATTTCTAAATCTTATATAGATTATTTATGTCAGACTATTTCATTCACTTAGCTTGCTAACTCCATTTAATTTATATTATCATGCCAATCTTATTTATACATGTTATTACCTGCTGTACTTACTAACCTACAACTGATCAATATTCAGTTTCTAAATTTTTACTGCTATAAAAATGTTGTAGTGAATACCCTTTTACGTGTTTCCTCATGTCTGTGCGTGAGAGTTTTTTTTAGAATATATGCTTAGAAGTGTCATTATAGAGAAAAAAGTTATATCTTATATATTATGAAATACTCTCTAAAGTAGTTGTGTCAGTTAACACTGCTTCATTCCTTCCCCACATCCTTGTAAGTAAATAGTGTTATTAGATTTGTAAAATATTTTCCATTCTGATGGATGTGAAATGATGTCTTATGATTGTTTTATTTTGCATTTCTCTTGTAAATTATTTTCTGACTGCAAAAGCACATATGTACTATAAAAGTAACATATGCTAATATAGAAAAATAGGGGAGACATAGAAGAAGACACTGTATATAATATACCAGACTATTATAACTGATTATTTCACAGTGCTCAAAATACATTTAGCCTTAGTGCAATATTTCAATTTTTTACATAAAAATAAGCTATAATATTATGTAAGCAAGTCACCAAATATAGCTATTTTCAGAAACAAACAAACAAAAAGAAAGATCTAGGAATGCTAAGTGTTGGCTAGGATCTGGAAAAACCAAAACCCACAAATAATGCTGGTGAAAAGGTAAAATGCCACAATTAACTTGGAAAAAGGTTTGGCAGAAGGTTTGCTCAGAAGACTAAATATATACTTTTCATATAACCAAGCAATTCCACTCCTAAGATCTACCCAGGAGAAAAGAAAACATATTGACACAAGGCCATGTATGCAAATATCTACAGCAGCATTATTCACAATAGCTCAAAACTGAAAACAATCCAACATCCATCAGTTGGTGAGCAGATAAACAAAATATTATATATCAGTACAATGAAATATTGTTCAGCAATAAAAAGAGCAAACCACTTATAAATGGAAAAACAAAGATGAACTTCAAAAATATTATGCTAAGTGAAAAGAGCCAAACACAAAAGACTACATCTTTATGATTCTACTCTACAAAATTTCTTTAAAATGCACATCTCTTAGAAGAGAGAATTTGCCCTGAGCTAGGATGGGAATGAGAACTGACATGCAAATAGGCAAGAGTGAACTTTTAGGTGTTACAGAAATATTCCAAAACGTATTCTGGTGATGAGTCAACAACTGCATAAATTTACCAAAAATCTCTGAACTGTACAGTTAGAGTAGGTAAATTGTATAGCATATAAATGATACTTCAATAAACCAACTGAAAAACAAAACAAAAAAATATATTCATGTGTTTCTTATAATTAAGAATTTAATTTTAAAAAAGTATGATTCTTATTGGAATATTTATTTCCATATTATATGTTAGTATGTTTTATGTTTATGTTATATGTTATTACATAGATATGAGTAGGCTACATTTGAAATTTAAAATCTTTATTGTTTCTTACTAATCATGTCATAGTGATTTTTTCATTAAAAAAATCCCTCTGTGAACATCTCTAATGGTTGTCAAAGGCCCATTCATATAAGTATGTTTATAATATACTGAATCATTCACCCATTATGAGAGTTAGTTTCAGTTTTTCCTTTGAAGGAAAAATAACATGTCAAGGGACATATCTGTCACCCAGCAATACACCAAAGCATTTTACAAGTATAGGGAAATTTTGTGTTTTAACTTCGTTTTTTAAATTTTTTTTCCAATTTCTTGTTTATGTTTTTCAGAGAGAAATTTCATAAAACAGTCCTTTAATTTGTCTAAAATACAGTTTCAGTATAGAGAAAATGTGTGTGTGTGTGTGTGTGTGTGTGTGTGTGTGTAAGACAGAGGCTGTGAGGAGGACAACCTCCTCTACCCCAGCCATTCATAGGCAAGACAACACAAGTCATTGGCTGCAGTACCTGCATTTAGTCCACTCACTCCATCCTGCAAAAATGTGGAGGAAACTGAAGCTCCAATCTGGCCCAGAAAAATTAATCCATGCCTAAAAAACACAGCATACTCAGCCCATTTTACAATGAGACATTTTAGATCCCTTGAGAAATGCTGTTAGTAAATGACTATACTCGAAATATCATTTTATATTGTATATGTAAAAAAAAAAAACTAGCTTTTTGCTCCCAGGAAATACATTTTTTGAAACTTTCAAGTCATATGAAAATCTAACACACAGCATGTAGTCACAGAAAACAATTCATAATTCTAAAAGCTACTGTTAAAACTGAACATAGACCCACTTTGCAAAGATAAAAATAATTTGTAAGTTCACTAATGAGAATCCCATTTACAATATTACTTCCAGTTTTTCTATATACATATCTTAAAGTTATTGAGATAATAGTATGTAGATAATTTTTATCTTGCTTTTTTACTTAACTTCTAATGTGAGTATTTTACCTGCCATTCATCACTCCCCATAGCATTATTTTTAATAGCTGCATAATATACTATAATTTAATACTTGCCTTTAGTTATCTGGAGAATTCCTATGAGGCAAGCACTCATATTATCCCCACTTTCCAGATAAGATTGTTGCCCAAGGCCTGGTATTCCATTTCAGAGATGAAAACAATGATCTTTATTGCTAACTGGAATTTCCATAGAAAATGAGAGTCCAAATAATCAGTGTTTTAAAACCTCAGTTACTTTGTTTTAGCTGAGCTGGTGTCCATTTCCATGAAGTAGAAGTGATAACAGCAGTGGAGTGAGAATTGGCTTTGGTGAGCATCAGAAATAATTGCCGCCTAAAATCAGAATTGTCCCTTCCTAAATCGCACCTGCCCAGCCCAAGGCAAAAGATACACAGCTGGAGCTTGTAGGTTATTGACTTTGGAAAGAAAAAGAAAGGTCCTGCCAGATCTGACATCCAACCCCTCAGCTAAGCCTCGCCAGTCTAAATAGTTCAGGCAAAATTAGATTTTTCTTTTTACCCAAACTTTGCAAAAGAGCTACCTTGTAGTTTTCAATATTTTCAAGATAATTGCCAAACATTCTACTGCATTTATTTGGAAAAGGCTTAATTTTATCAAAATGTGATTACTGTTAAGTGACCATTTGCTCTATGCACAGAAATAGAGAGTAAGAATGCTGTAACTTGGTCTCACTCCTCAAGAAATTATCACACACAACTTTAGGCACATATTTTAACATTTTACTCTGGAAAATGTAAAACATCTACTAAACTGTACAGAATAAAGTGTGGGTCAGCAAACTGTGTTCCATAAGCCAGATTTGGCCCGCCACTTGTTTTTGCCAAGTTTTATTGAAACACAGCAATGTTCATTCATGTATATAGTGTCGATGGCTCCCTTCTCACTGCAAAGGCAGAGTTGGGTGTTTGCAACAGAGACCATATGGCCTGAAAACCTAAATTACCTGCTCTCTGGCCCTTTAAAAAGTGTACTGACCCTTGATCTAGTGAACCCCCATAGACCCATCACTCAGCTCCAGCAGTAATCAATTCATGAGAGGTATTCGCTAACAGGTGAGCTTTATTGTTTCAAGTCTCCATTTGTGCCTCTTATAAGGTATTCAATAATTTATACCACATAAATATTGCCAGCTAAAAACAGTTGCAACCAGAGGCATAATCACTACATCAAGCAAATGTTTAGATAGCAGCCTGGGATTGCTGTCATTTCTTCTTCCCTCTTTGACTGTGTCACTCTGGACTTGGTATGGAGGGAAAGAGAGGGCAACAGAGGTCAAAGCTGAAAAGGCACAGGGTGCTTCAGAAAGGTATGTAAGCAGTGCAGAAGTGAAGTAAGAATAGAATCCAGAGAGGAAATCTCCAGTACCCTCTCTCCCTCACCTCAAGCCCAGGAGCCTGCCCAGCACACGCTGCCAGACCTGATTTCAAGAATTTCTTGAAATTCCAAGTACGGAAACTTGGTTTAGACTGTGGGGTGTGGAGAAAGAACACAGAACCCATAGCCAAGTGCTGGGCTCTGCCGCTAGTTTATTGCAGTGTTGGAGTGTCTTACACCAGTCTTGGGCAGATAAGTCCATGGTAGATGCAGTTCGCTCAGAAATCAAAGAGCATCATCCCTGCCTTTCACCACCCCAACTCTCAAAATTCTAAAGATTAGACTGGGGGAACATGCATAAATGTACTTTGCAGAGCACCATAGTTCACCTACATGGTGGGTATGAGGAATAACTTGTAGAAACCATCCAAATGACACTCAAGAACTGAGTGAAATGGACAAAAGAGACAACAGAGGGAAAAGTCTTTCCTTTGTTTTCCCCTTATCCTTTCACTTTTTTCGATGTGCTTTCAGATGTATTCATTTATTTTCTCTTCAGAACCTGCCTTTAAGGTATATAGGGAATTTATCTAAACACACATCTCATAGATGAGAAATATGAGGCATCAGGAAGTAAACACATTCCTCGGGGCCGCAGGGAGATGACAGTGTGGTGCTCACAGCACAGGTGCTCAGAGCTAACCAGCAGGACTCAGGCTTCCAATTCTAACAGGTTCCATCTCCGTCTCCTTGAACAGATTTCTTGACCCCTTTTTACCTCTTATTCCTCCTTTGTAAAACAGGAGTAATACTTAATGAGTACTTCAGATTTCTTTTTCCCCTAATGTGTATCCTGGGAAGAAAAAAGGCTCAACACAATTTTTGCTTACTTGTTTGGGGCTTTTTCTAGGAGAGGTGTGCAAGAGCGGGAGAAAAGCGGAGTTCTGTCCTCACTCTGGGTGAGTGAGTCAGCATAGACACTCACTGTGAATGGCAGAAAAGAATAAATATTCAGCATTTAAGAGATGCTCTGGTTCTATTCTCAGACACAAATTTCAAAACAGCAGCTTTGAATGATAACACTACATAGGCTAAGCTATTAGCTTTGACTTTTGGAAACTTTATCTTCAACCAAAACTTAAGCTAGATGACTTTTAGATTGCCTAAGTAAGGTGATATCTCCACCTAAAAGTTACTAAGGTGTTAGGAATTCAAAGATATCTGTGCCCACAGGCTGCTGATCACTGCACCTCCCCAGCCATGCTAGCCTCCTTTTTGGAAGCAGAAATTCTACAGGTTCTGCCATGATGACACCCGATGCCAGCAGAGGCAGGCAGACAAGCAGCAGCTGTGACACAAAATGAGCAGGGCTGCAGCCTGGCACATAAATGGCTAAGCACACAAACCATCAATATCATTCCCATCAACCTTTACAGAGTCACGCCTCTGCATTCCGTTTGCTGAGGTGAGATTTTCTCCTCTTCAGCCTATTATCCTAGCGTTCATCTGTCCTGTCAACACATCATAAATTGTTTATAATGCATCGCTCCAGCACAGCACTGAAGTAATGAGAATAAATAGATCCTGATAGACATATTGCAACCCACCAAGATTGAACCATTAAACAGCTCATGAATATTTAGGAGGTGTTGACGTGCTTCTCACCTCATACGGTGTCTGGGAAATTTTGCCACATATGAGCATATGATGTTTGGGGAACCATGGTAAATGAATGAATAGTCTGAGGTGGAAATAGATATGTCCTAAGCTCTGTCACTAACTGGACTAACTGGCTGTGAGCTTTCTTTAAGCAAGTCCCTTACCGTCTGTAAGAACTTGTAAGTTCTCTCAGAGGTCTGAAATTCTGATTCTAGGGGAAAGAGGGCCTTTTCATAGGTCACTTCAGTCCTCTCAGCCTCATCTGACTCAGGGCCACTTGTTCCAGCCTTGGCCAGAACTGCAGTGACCAGCTCAGATTAACTCAGCATTAGCCTCACATGAATACAACCTGAGAGTGCCCTGCCTCAAGGCAGTACCTCTATCCTCTTGCCCTGGGACTTCTCCCATTTGACACTGAAGTATGAATGTCCATGCTGCACAGTCTGAAAGGATGAGGGTGTTTAAGCCCTGTAGGTCAAGTGTTTGACCAATGGGAGATGGAATCTGGCAGAAACGCTTCTCCCTTGTTGAACCAAATGGACTCTTCTAAGAAGAATGTTTTCATTTGGCCTTGCAGAAGATGACCCCATGCGCTAGAGGGATCGGTTACACTTACTGAGTGGTGGCCAGCTAACCAAGGCACCCCCACATTGGCCTTCCCCCCTGTGCCTCACTTTCCGGTCACTCACTCCTGCTCCCTAGAATTTTATTCCCTAATAAAGAGATAGCACATGAGCTTTGCCTCAGGCCTTGCTTTTTGGGGAAACTAAGCAAGACACTGGGAATATTTTTAGGCATTGTGCAATTTATAGACCAATAGATACACCCAAGTTCTACACTTGATTTGTGACTGGTTTTAGAAAGCAGAGTATCTCTAGGCAATTATTTTTGCCTATCTTTCTTTGTATCCACCTACCTAGAGAAAGAAATAAAATTTTCTTCAGAAATTATCTTTAAGTGAGGCAAGAAAACAATAAGACATAAACCTTCCCATCACTGAAACTTCTGAGTGAGAGAAAGCAGCCAACATTCTTTTTATTCCTGACTGCCTTGCTTAACTTGAACCCAATAAGACAACTCCTGCAGCTGGCTCCCTGAGACTTTCCTTGCCTTTACCATTACCATTCCCTGCCCCAGTAGCTAGAGTTTTGATATTGGATTTGTCCTGAAAATAATTCTTCCTAAAATCTTTATGCATTTCTTTGTGGCCTCACTAGGGTCCTGGTCACAAAAAAAAATAAAAGATAAGTTCCAAGAAGAGAAAACTGAATTCTAAGATTCTATACAAAATGGTCCATGGCAATATATGTATCAGGTTATTCTCTTGGCCCCTGGGGACAGTCTCCAAGTTTGCAGTCACATGTGGGTACTTTGGTGCTATTGTCTACTGACCTGCTTTCTGCCTTCTCCTGTCCCAACTCCCACCTTCTGTTATAAATCATCATTCCCTGCACAAGTGTGGGTATATGACCTTAACCTCCCTCTTAGGTTAGTACCTTAATTTACCCCTTTTAGTAACTAACCTCTTAGCACCTTAACTTACCCTCAAGCCAGGAGTTTGTCCAGGGATCTGGCCCAATACAGGTTGAGCAGATGCTTTGGCTGTTTTGTTTTTTTTTTTTTTTTTTTCCTTAACAGAACTTACAAGGAAGATTCCTTTGCCTTTAATAGAAACTTCAGAGATGTGATGTGATCCCAGAGCTTCCAGCAGTGTTGAATGCTGCTACATAAAGAAAAGTTTTCTGGCATAGAAAAGAATGAAGACAAGATAGAATAAACAAAGAGATGGATAGAGGGAGACAAAGTCTTAGAATCAAGTTCCCAGGTCCAGTTTCTGAGTTTCAAATACTTCTGCAGCTCATTTTTATTCTCTGAGATGGCCCAGTATCTTGTTGCTAAATCCCCTTCTTTGCTTAAGCTGTCTGCAACTGGGTTCCTGTCACTTGCAATCAAAAGAATCTCAGCCAACATTGATGTATATAAAAACCAAAGCCCTTACTCTATTTTAATATGCCTTGCAATTCTCTTTGCCTTTGTGCAAAGGAATGAACTTGGTGTGGACCTTCCAGCTACCTGTGCACTAGTTATTTAGACTGGATTTATGAATTATTTTTAGACCTTGATCCATCACTCTTTTTTTCCCATGCCATAGAGAGGTTTTATGTGGATACCTGCACAAACCAGACTAGGAAGCCATAGATTTAGATGACAGAGAAAAGTTAACCAAGCCAGTTTGTTCTGCCATGCTAACGTTACGTTTCATTCATGCACGTGTACGGCAGATGGAAGAAAAACCCAGAGTGTTTAAATTTTATTTTGTCTAATTCAGACACATTGTCAGGTAGGTAGAAAATCCAGGCTTATTCTTTGGATGAAGGATTTTCACTATGGACTTTCACGATCATTTATTTTCATATCTTTCACTGGCACAGATAGCTGAGTAATTATGCTGCATGGAATACCTAATTGCATTCAATAATTGCATGGAGAGCTGCAGTGTGGAAAATGAAGAGTTACCAAAATAACACGTTGTTTCTGACAAAACGAGAGGAAAGTATAGGTCTGAAAAATATAGCTCCAGCATGAACAGCTGCCTGCCATGAGGCCTGTGCCCTTCTTGCTCATCTAGGCAGCTCTGCCACCCATGTGCATGGATGTAAAGCCACCCCAGACACTCTGAGCACTGACTCTTGCAGCTAGCACATCTTTCTCTGAGATGTATTATTTGAATTCTTCTCATACTTGAAAAAGCCTCCATTTAAAAAATCGATTCTCAAGCATCTGTCACTCTAGCTTCTGAAACATTTTCTTTGAAGATATAGGCACTTCAGTACAGTGCCTCAGAGCTACAAAACCGGATGTCTTAGTTATCCAGCTCTGGCAGGCCTGCCAGCACGCACTCAGAATCTCTGAAAGCCAAAGTGTTAGCCGTTTAGTCATGTCCCACTCTTTGCGACCCTGTGGACTGTAGCCCACCAGGAGCTTCTGTTCATGGAATTCTCCGGCAAGAATACTGGAGTGGGTAGCTATTCGCTTCTCCAGGGGATCTTCCAGACACAAGTTGCCTGTGTTGCAGGCAGATTCTTTATGGTCTGAGCCACCAGGGAAGCCCCTGGACCATAGGGGAGGCCATTTATTCAATAAGCAACAGGAAATCAAAATCTTTGCATTTGTATTGCATTGTCTTTTCAAAGACCTTCCATTTTAAACTTGACTTCTTCCCTATTAAGTTTATAAGACTGAGATGATTGTCATTATTTGATGGAGAAGAAACCTCAGGACCATGAAAAGGTCCAGAATTAGTTAGGACTGATTCTAACTCTAGATAGCATATTCAAAAGTAGAGACATTACTTTGCCAACTAAGGTCCGTCTAGTCAAGGCTATGGTTTTTCCTGTGGTCATGTATGGATGTGAGAATTGGACTGTGAAGAAGGTCGAGCATCGAAGACTTGATGCTTTTGAACTGTGGTGTTGGAGAAGACTCTTGAGAGTCCCTTGCACTGCAAGGAGATCCAATCAGTCCATTCTGAAGGAGATCAGCCTGGGATTTCTTTGGAAGGAATGATGCTAAAGCTGAAACTCCAGTACTTTGGCCACCTCATGCGAAGAGTTGACTCATTGGAAAAGACTCTGATGTTGGGAGGGATTGGGGGCAGGAGGAGAAGGGGATGACAGAGGATGAGAAGGCTGGATGGTATCACTGACTCCATGGATGTGAGTCTGAGTGAACTCCAGGAGTTGGTGATGGACAGGGAGGCCTGGCATGCTGTGATTCATGGGGTCGCAAAGAGTCAGACATGACTGAGTGACTGAACTGAACTGATTTTAACTCTAATTTTCTTGAAGATATCTCTAGTCTTTTTGATTCTGTTGTGTTCCTCAATTTCTTTGCATTGATCACTGAGGAAGGCTTTATCTCTCCTTGCTATTCTTTGGAACTCTGCATTCAGATGCTTATATCTTTCCTTTTCTTCTTGGCTTTTCACTTCTCTTCTTTTCACAGCTATTTGTAAGGGCTCGCCAGACAGCCATTTTGCTTGTTTGCATTTCTTTTCCATGGGGATGGTCTTGATCCCTGTCTCCTGTACAATGTCATGAACCTCTGTCCATAGTTCATCAGGCACTCTGTCTATCAGGTCTAGTCCCTTAAATCTATTTCTCACTTCCACTGTATAATCATAAGGGATTTGATTTAGGTCATACCTGAATGGTCTAGTGGTTTTCCCTACTTTCTTCAATTTAAGTCTGAATTTGGCAATAAGGAGTACATGATCTCAGCCACAATCAGCTCCCAATCTTGTTTTTGCTGACTGTATAGAGCTTCTCCATCTTTGGCTGCAAAGAATATAATCAATTTGATTTCAGTGTTGACCATCTGGTGATGTCCATGTGTAGAGTCTTCTCTTGTGTTGTTGGAAGAGGGTGTTTGCTATGACCAGTGTGTTCTCTTGGCAAAACTCTATTAGCCTTTGCCCTGCTTCATTCTGTATGCCTTGGCCAAAATTGACTGTTACTCCAGGTGTTTCTTGACTTCCTACTTTTGCATTCCAGTCCCCTATAATGAAAAGGACATCTTTTTTGAGTGTCAGTTCTAAAAGGTCTTGTAGGTCTTCATAGAACCATTCAACTTCAGCTTCTTCAGCATTACTGGTTGGGGCATAGACTTGGATTACTGTGATATTGAATGGTTTGCCTTGGAAACAAACAGAGATCATTCTGTCGTTTTTGAGATTGCATCCAAGTACTGCATTTCGGACTCTTTTGTTGACCATGATGGCTACTCCATTTCTTCTGAGGGATTCCTGCCCACAGTAGTAGATGTAATGGTCATCTGAGTTAAATTCACCCATTCCCGTCCATTTCAGTTCGCTGATTCCTAGAATGTCGACGTTCACTCTTGCCATCTCTTGTTTGACCACTTCCAATTTGCCTTGATTCATGGACCTGACATTCCAGGTTCCTGTGCAATATTGCTCGTTACACCATCAGACCTTGCTTCTATCACCAGTCACATCCACAGCTGGGTATTGTTTTTGCTTTGGCTTCATCCCTTCATTCTTTCTGGAGTTATTTCTCTGCTGATCTCTAGTAGCATATTGGGCACCTACTGACCCGGGGAGTTCCTCTTTCAGTATCCTATCATTTGCCTTTTCATACTGTTCATGGGGTTCTCAAGGCAAGAATACTGAAGTGGTTTGCCATTCCCTTCTCCAGTGGACCACATTCTGTCAGACTTCTCCACCATGACCCGCTCGTCCTGGGTGGCCCCACACGGTATGGCTTAGTTTCACTGAGTTAGACAAAAAATAGAGGAAAAAAAACAGAATGGGAAAGAGTAGAGATCTCTTCATGAAAATTAGAGATACCAAGGGAATATTTCATGAAAAGATGGGCTTGATAAAGGACAGAAATGATATGGACCTAACAGAAGCAGAAGATATTAAGAAGAGGTGGAAAGAATACATAGGAGAGCTGTACAGAAAAGAGCTTCACAACCCAGAAAATCATGTTGGTGTGATCACTCACCTAGAGCCAGACATCCTGGAATGTGAAGTCAAGTGGACCTTGGAAAGCATCACTACCAACAAAGCTAGTGGAGGTGATGGAATTCCAGTTGAGCTATTTCAAATCCTGAAAGATGATGCTGTGAAAGTGCTACACTCAATATGCCAGCAAATTTGGAAAACTCAGCAGTGGCCACAGGACTGGAAAAGGTCAGTTTTCATTCCAATTCCCCAAAAAAGGCAATACCAAAGAATGCTCAAAATACCGCACAATCGCACTCATCTCACATGCTAGTAAAGTAATGCTCAAAATTCTCCAAGCCAGGCTTCAGCAATACATGAACCTCGAACTTCCAAATGTTTGAGCTGGTTTTAGAAAAGGCAGAGGAACAAGAGATCAAATTGCCAACATCCGCTGGATCATGGAAAAAGCAAGAGAGTTCCAGAAAAACATCTATTTCTGCTTTATTGACTATGCCAAAGCCTTTGACTATGTGAATCACAATAAACTGTGGAAAATTCCGAAAGAGATGGGAATACCAGAGCACCCGACCTGTCTCTTGAGAAACCAATATAAAGGTCAGGAAGCAACAGTTAGAACTGGACATGGAACAACAGACTGGTTCCAAATAGGAAAAGGAGTACGTCAAGGCTGAATATTGTCACCCTGCTTATTTAACTTATATGCAGAATACATCATGAGAAACGCTGGGCTGGAAGAGGCACAAGCTGGAATCCAGATTGCCGGGAGAAAAAATAACCTCAGATATGCAGATGACACTACCCTTATGACAGAAAGTGAAGAGGAACTAAAAAGCCTCTTGATGAAAGTGAAAGAGGAGAGTAAAAAAGTTGGCTTAAAGCTCAACATTCAGAAAATGAAGATCATGGCATCTGGTCCCATCACTTCATGGGAAATAGATGGGGAAACAGTGGAAACAGTGTCAGACTTTATTTTTTTGGGCTCCACAATCACTGCAGATGGTGATTGCAGCCATGAAATTGAAAGACGCTTACTGCTTGGAAGGAAGGTTATGACCAACGTAGATAGCATATTCAAAAGCAGAGATATTCCTTTGCCAATAAGGTCTGTCTAGTCAAGGCTATGGTTTTTCCAGTGGTCATGTATGGATGTGAGAGTTGGACTGTGAAGAAAGCTGAGTGCCAAAGAATTGATGCTTTTGAACTGTGGTGTTGGAGAAGACTCTTGAGAGTCCCTTGGACTGCAAGGAGATCAACCAGTCCTTCCTAAAGGAGATCCGTCCTGAGTGTTCATTGGAAAGACTGATGCTAAAGCGGAAACTCCAGTACTTTGTCCACCTCATGCAAAGAGTTGACTCACTGGAAACGACTCTGATTTTGGGAACTACTGTGGTCCGGAGGAGAAGGGAATGACAGAGGATGAGATGGCTGGATGGCATCACCGACTCGATGGACTTGAGTTTGGGTGAACTCCGGGGGTTGGTGATGGACAGGGAGCCTTGGCGTGTTGCGACTCATGGAAGATGTGTTGAGTGACTGAACTGAACTGAACTGATCTTAACTCATATAGAGAGTGTGACCTCCCAAATGCTGTATACACACACACACACACACACACACACACACACACACACACACACACACAGATACCAGTGGGAAGTTTCAATCAATAGTGATCATCTGCTACCTGATTATTTTCCCCTGGAGTTATGAGGCTTTTCCCCATCTTTCTTTATCTTGATCATGGCTAATCCACCGTAGGATAAAAATCTTTGCTGTATTAATCAAAATATGGATATGTCGGTGATCACCCTCATTCATGTAATCATTAGCCCACTTAGAATTAACTGTGTTTCAGTCCTCAAGACTTTGCACACAAAAAAAGAATTCATACCACTATACTATATTCATGGAGAAGGCAATGGCACCCCACTGCAGTGCTCTTGCCTGGAAAATCCCATGGACGGAGGAGCCTGGTAGGCTGCGGTCCATGGGGTCGCTAAGAGTCAGACACGACTGAGCGACTTCACTTTCACTTTTCACTTTCATGCGTTGGAGAAGGAAATGGCAACCCACTCCAGTGTTCTTGCCTGGAGAATCCCAGGGACGGGGGAGCCTGGTGCGCTGCCATCTATGGGGTCGCATGGAGTCAGACACGACTGAAGTGACTTAGGAGCAGTAGCAGCATACTATATTCATATCACTATACTATACCAGTTATTTGAGCCTTAAAATTCCTAGCAGTAGTATGTTAATTCCAAAAAACTTAAAGTATTAATATCAACAAAGATTTTTAGATAGTTGTTCAAAAGATGATACAGGGCAAAGTGAAGAGAATATGGACAAAGCACTAAGGCACTGAAATAATAAGCAATTCTCCTCAATCATTATTAAAAGAATGTCACCAAATATTGCCGAAAAGTTTTGCAAAAGAAAAACTTCAAACCCCCTCTCATAAAATATTTACATCATTAAGGTGAAAGCTATCAGGGAGAAAACTAAGGCAGAGATGGCAATAGAAGGCCAGCATCCAGGGTAAAGGAGAATATACCCCAGAAGGGTCTTGAGAAATCTTTGTGATTTTGTACAATACAAAATGTCACCACACAGTAAGAGCACTGGAGAGATGGCATTCAGAGACCACTGCCCGCTCTGACAAGACATGTTGTCTATTAAGGATCCAGGGCGGGTCTACCATAAATGGTTAGTGGGTAGAAGAAGCTGTAACAAACTGAATTCATTGGGTCAGCAGAGAGGAACTGTCCCTGCTATGCAGATAGTTTCTAGCTAGCTGTTTATTTTCCTTCTGGGCACTTAGAGAAGTTGCCTGAGAGGCAGTTAGTAACTTCTAACTGCAGAGAAAAGGAAAATAGCTCTGAGTAATTTTGTGAAGAAAATGGGAAAATATGTTTTTGCCTGTAGAAGACAATTTAAAACAAGGGGGCCAGAGTGAGAGAGAGGAAAAAGAAGAAGAATAAGAAAGAGGAGGAGAAGGAGAAAGAGAAACAGCTTCTATTTTCTGCCTGTTTGGGGTATTATATTGTATATATTCAGATTGTCATAGTTGTTTTTTCAAGTCCATGTTAACTCAGTAGTGCCAGGACCATGAATAGATTAAGTAGGTGGTTGTCCTCACAGTGTGATTTAAGGGGTAGGCAGGCCCCAGACTCCAAAACAGTTCTTCTCCTGGCTTGACAGGGCACATTAAGTAGTGATTATTTTCAGTTTCCTCTATTTAAATGCAAATAACTCTGGAAAAGATAATACTTTATGAGAGTCATTAAGCATCATTGTGATTAGCTTCTCAGACTGTTCTCTCACTAAACTCCTAAGAGATCCTGGTTCAAGATTTGCCTTGACATAGGTACTAGTTAATCATCTTGGATAAGTGCTTTAGCCTCAAAGTGTCTCAGTTCCGTCTCTTATACAAATACCATGGTTTGCCCCGTCTGCTTCTCCAAACACTGTAAGAATTGAGTAGGATAACGTGTAAGATATAAAGTAACAAAGACACCACCGGAGTCACTACATCTAGAACTGGAAACACTGGGAGCCTGACGAGGAAGGGCCTGAAAGCCAAGAACTACATTCCAATCTAAGGACCAGTCTCAGACACATACTTATTTTCATTAAAGCTGTGCCCTGCAATTCAAAGAAAGAGCTTTTAATTTAGAGTTAGAAGACATTTTTCAAAACTATCAAGCAGGAATATAGACAAAGATTGTTAGAAGAAATGCAAGTAATAAAGATTCAAATGGCCAAAACACTTGAAAACATATCCAATCTCATTGGTAATATTTTTAAAAAAGAAATTAGAAAAGAAAGATGCCAATTTCACCCATCATATTTTTAAACTATGCTTTTAAATAATAATATTCAGAGTGTATGAGCATAGAGGAAAATGAGCTGCTGATAGTTGTACAGCTTGGACTATTTAACAATATAGATCAAAAGATCCAGCAATTCCAATCCCAATTTCAGCTATTTTCTGAAAAAATATAGAATAACATGCACAAACATTTATTTATGAAAATTCTTTTACAGTATTGCTTATAATCACAAAATGATAGAAATTATCTAAATGTCCAGCTAAAATGGTCATTAATTATGGTAAAATCCACAATTATGTACTATTATATACTATTTTGAAAAGCTGTAAAAATATACTTATAGACAGAGATAAAGTACCTAATAGTTTCCTAAGTGAAAAAATATCATGGTAAAACAGTATACACAGTATTAGATTATATATCTTCTTTCCATCAATCTAATCTATATCAAGCAATATTTATCAAAATGTTAATAGTAGTTCTCTGTGGGCACGGGACTATAAAGTTTTTTTTCTTCTTTGTTTACCTATATTTCCAAAATTTTCACAATTAACATTTTTTAACCTTGCAAAAAGTATGTTTTGAAGCATCTATCAAAATGAGAGAAATTTCAATAAGAATAGAACCTTTTAGATTTGAGCCAAGTATTCCCAGTCTATAAAATGTGGGAAGAGGGCACCACCTACCATACAAAGTTTACAAAACTCTCAGGGCAAAACCATGAGATATGCATGAAGAGTTCTGAACCCGTAAAGCCCCCTGTAGCATCCAAATGGAAGACAGCTGAAACCTTATCTTCGCCTTTGTCACCTGCTGTTAAGAAAACTTGCTTCAGCACCACGGACAGCGAGGGCGCCAAATTATTTTGACATTTTTTATCCACCAAAGGAAATGAAAGTAAAAAAAAGTTTCAACCAACTTATAAGTGCAGAATTGTGTCAATCAATGCAAGAACTTATCATTTCATTAAAGTGACTGCAGAGTTATTAGTCAATTCATCCAGTCGACTGAAATACAACACCTCGTAAGTATCTGCTCCTTCTACCTCTGGTGAGAACTGGTGATGGTGGCCAAGTAATCTTATTAAATATGGCTTGTTCTACATAATAGGGAGGACAGAATGCTCACAAGGAACAGCAACAGCTATCTTTTCCACTTCTCAAACTTTCTTTAGCTTCTCAACAAAATTTAATTCATTCCTTACATGACCATACATGCATTCTAGAGTACAATCCAGCCACTGATATCGTACAGTATCACTCACTGAGGGGCCACAGGCACCTTGCAGGGAATAGCAACACACTTCAACTCTCAGACTCCAGTCACAGCTCCAGTTCAGCAAGAGATCTGGTACCAGAGCCTAGAGTAGGCCTGCACATCTAGAGACAGGGGAGAGGTGATGGGATGCCTTCAGAATGTTATCTGACCTCCGAATCAACCGTCTCCCCTCTCCTGCTTCTATAAAGATCCAAATGCTACCTTTAAGACATTTATCCATTTTACAGATATTTAATGAGGACCGACGGGGCTTCCCAGGTGGCACAGTAGTAAAGAATCCACCTGCCAATGCAGGAACACAAAAGACACAGGTTTGATCCCTGGATAGGAAAGTTTTCCTGGAGTAGGAAATGGCAACCCATTCCAATATTCTTGCCCAGAATATTCCATGGACAGAGGAACCTAGTGGGCTACAGTCCATGGGGTCACAAAGAGTTGGACACACTGAGCACACATACACACACACAATGGGCACTTCCAGTGTGCCAGGTAGTGTGCAAGTCACGTGGGATTCCAGCCATGATGAAGGAAGATCAGTTCAGTTCAGTTCAGTCGCTTAGTCATGTCCAACTCTTTGTGACCCCATGAACCGCAGCACTGCAGCCTCCCTGTCCATCACCAACTGCTGGAGTCTACCCAAACCCATGTCCATTGAGTTGGTGATGCCATCCAGCCATCTCATCCTCTGTTGTCCCCTTCTCATTCTGCCCCCAATCCCTCCCAGCATCAGAGTCTTTTCCAATGAGTCAACTCTTCACATGAGGTGGCCAAAGTACGGCGTTTCAGCCTCAGCATCAGTCCTTCCAATGAACACCCAGGACTGGTCTCCTTTAGGATGGACTGGTTGGATCTCCTTGCAGTCCAAGGGACTCTCAAGAGTCTTCTCCAACACCTCAGTTCAAAAGCATCAATTCTTCAGTGCTCAACCTTCTTCACAGTCCAACTCTCACATCCATACATGACCACTGGAAAAACCATAGACTTCACTAGATGGATCTTTGTTGGCAAAGTAATATCTCTGCTTTTTAATATGCTATCTAGATTGATCATAACTTTCCTTCTAAGGAGTAAGCATCATTTAATTTCATGGCTGCAATCACCATCTGCAGTGATTTTGGAGCCCCCAAAAATATGAAAGTGAGAAATAGATTTAAGGGACTAGATCTGATAGAGAGACTGCCTGATGAACTATGGACGGAGGTTCATGACATTGTACAGGAGACAGGATCAAGACCAGCCCCATGGAAAAGAAATGCAAACAAGCAAAATGGCTGTCTGGCGAGCCCTTACAAATAGCTGTGAAAAGAAGAGAAGTGAAAAGCCAAGAAGAAAAGGAAAGATATAAGCATCTGAATGCAGAGTTCCAAAGAATAGCAAAGAGACATAAGAAACCCTTCCTCAGTGATCAATGCAAAGAAATAGAGGAAAACAACAGAATGGGAAAGACTAGAGATCTCTTCAAGAAAATTAGAGATACCAAGGGAACATGTCATGCAAAGATAAGCTCAATAAAGGATAGAAATGGTATGGGCCTAACAGAACCAGAAGATATTAAGAAGAGGTGGAAAGAATACACAAAGAACTGTATAAAAAAGATCTTCATGACACAGAT
Source organism: Budorcas taxicolor (assembly GCF_023091745.1). Lineage (NCBI taxonomy): Eukaryota > Metazoa > Chordata > Mammalia > Artiodactyla > Bovidae > Budorcas > Budorcas taxicolor. Next base: position 17,949,869 of record NC_068927.1, on the reverse strand, counting down.
AATCACGATGGTGTGATCACTCACCTAGAGCCAGACATCTTGGAATGTGAAGTCAAGTGTGCCTTAGAAAGTATCACTACCAACAAAGCTAGTGGAGGTGATGGAATTCCAGTTGAGCTATTTCAAATCCTGAAATATGATGCTGTGAAAGTGCTACACTCAATATACCAGCAAATTTGGAAAACTCAGCAGTGGCCACAGGCCTGGAAAAGGACAGTTTTCATTCCAATCCCTAAGAAAGGCAATGCCAAAGAATGCTCAAACTACCGCACAATTGCACTCATCTCACACGCTAGTAAAGTAATGCTCCAAATTCTCCAAGCCAGGCTTCAGCAATACATGAACTGTGAACTTCCAGATGTTCAAGAAGGAAGATAAGTCTCTTCTAATAGAGAGTTGGCAGCCTAGTAGAAGTGACAGACAACATTGAAACAAATAAGGTAATAATAAGTACCATAAAGAAATGGATGAATCATGAAATAAGGAGTGGACTAGAAATTTGGGAGGGACAATTTTGGATTAGGGAATACGGGGAGACTTCTCTGAGACCTGACAAATGAAAAGGAGGAAGCCATGGAAAATAGGTGAGGGAAAAACATTAGGAAAGGAAAGAGTGAGTGTAGGGGTTCTGAGCTTGGTATGTTCAGGGAGACAAGAAGTTTAGTATCAGGGAGAGAGTACAGTAAGATGGAGTAGGGAGGTGTGCAGAAGTCAGATCACGTAGAGCCATATGTTGTTGTTCAATCACTAAGTCATGTCTGACTCTTTGCAACCCTATGGACTGCAGCATACCAGGTTCCCCTATCCTTTACTATCTCCCAGAGTTTGCTCAGCTTCATGTCCATTGAATCAAGCCATGCTATCTCCCCATCTTATCCTCTGTTGTCCCCTTTTCCATTGCCCTTCAGTCTTTCCCAGCTCAGAGTCTTCTCCCATGAGTCAGCTCTTCACATTGGTGGCCCATGTATGGAGCTTCAGTTTCAGCATCAGTCCTTTCAATGAATATTCAAGGTTGATTTGCTTTAGGATTGACTGGTTTGATCCCCTTGCTGTCCAAGGGACTCTCAAGAGTCTTCTCCAGCACCACAATTCAGAAGTATTAGTTCTTTGGTACTCAGCCCTTTTTATGGTCCAACTCTCACATCTATACATGACTACAAGAGTTATACAGGCCTAGTATAAAACTTGAATTGTATTCTACATGCTATGTTTCAAAATTAGGAAAGGAGTATGTCAGGGCTGTATATTGTCACCCTGTTTTATTTAACTTATATGCAGAGTACAGTGTGCAAAATGAATCACAAGCTGGAATCAAGATTGCCAGAAGAAATATCAACAACCTCAGATATGCAGATGACACCACCCTAATGACAGAAAGTGAAGAGGAACTAAAAAGCTTCTTGATGAAGGTGAAAGAGGATAGTGAAAAAAGCTGGCTTAAAACTCAACATTCAAAAAACGAAGATCATGGCAAATAGATGGGGAAACAATGAAAACAATGACTGACTTTATTTTCTTGGGCTCCAAAATCATTGCAGACTGGGACTGAAGCCATGAAATTAAAAGACACTTGCTCTTTGGAAGAAAAGCTATGACAAACCTAGACAGTGTATTCAAAAGCAGAGACATCACTTTGCCTACAAAGATCTGTATAGTCAAACTATGGTTTTTCCTGCAGTTTATATCAACGTGAGAGTTAGACCCTAAAGAAGACTGAGCTCTGAAGAACTGATGCTTTTGAACTGTGGTGCTGAAGAAGACTCTTGAAAGTCTTTCTGACAGCAAGGAGATTAAACCAGTCAATTCTAAAGGACATCAACCCTGAATATTCACTGGAAGGACTGATGCTGAAGATGAAGTTCCAATACTATGGCCAACTGATATGAAGAGCCAACTCATTGGAAAAGACTGTGATGCTGGGAAAGATTGAGGGCAGGAGAAGGGGAGACAGAGGATCAGATGGTTGGATGGCATCATCAACTCAATGGACATGACTTTGAGCAAACTCTATGATATAACAGGAAGCCTGGAATGCTGCAGTCCATGGGATTGCAGAATTGGACATGACTGATCTACTGAACAACAGAACAACACATAATGGGGGACCAGTTGGGGAATTCTAAGACAGGGAGTGACACTCAAACTGTTGAGTGAACATATTTAAGTAACTTTAATGTCCACTTTTCCAGATTCCTCAATGTAAAATGCAAATATCCTTGTCAGAGGCAGCATTTTAATTGAAATCTATTGATCACACCCCCTTTCTCCATTCATTGCAGTCCAGTTCATTTCCGTTCAGTTGCTCAGTCGTGTCCGACTCTTTGCGACCCCATGAATCGCAGCACGCCAGGCCTCCCTGTCCATCACCATCTCCCGGAGTTCACTCAGACTCATGTCCATCGAGTCCATGATGCCATCCAGCCATCTCATCCTCTGTCGTCCCCTTCTCCTCCTGCCCCCAATCCCTCCCAGCATCACAGTCTTTTCCAATGAGTCAACTCTTTGCATGAGGTGGCCAAATTACTGGAGTTTCAGCTTGAGCATCATTCCTTCCAAAGAAATCCCAGGGTTGATCTCCTTCAGAACGGACTGGTTGGATCTCCTTGCAGTCCAAGGGACTCTCAAGAGTCTTCTCCAACACCACAGTTCAAAAGCATCAATTCTTCAGTGCTCAGCCTTCTTCACAGTCCAATTCTCTCACATTGCAGTCCAGGCACCGTGAAAGCACATAGTGTCTGACTAGGAGGCTCTGAATGCATGGAGAAGTACTTCAAAATGCAAAACCACACAAGCACCTGAGACCAAAAAAAAAAAAAAAAATTGCCAAGGCAGACATTGATGAAAGATCCTCCAGCAAGGCGAGAAGGAGAGGTTGTTAATTTTGGAATCAAAGAGGGCTAAATTTAAAATCTGATCCCTCTGTTCTCTTACTTGCTAACATTGGGCAGTTTTTGTTCTTAGAAAATTGGTTACTAAAGCTCATAAAATGTGCATTATTTGCTGTTATGGACTGAACATGTGTGTCCTTCCAAAATATATGCTGAAATTCTACCCCTCAATGCAATGGTATTAGAAGGTGGGGCCTGTGAGGGGTAATTAGGATTAGATAAAGTTCTGAAGGGAGAGCCCGCATGAATAGGATTTGTGCCCGTCAGAAGGGAGCTGGCTTCCCCTCTCTGTCCTCCCGATGTGCAGATCTAACAAAAAGTTGGCAGCCTGAAACCCAGAAAAGAGCTCTCACAAGAATTTAACTATGCTGGCACCCTGATATCAGATTTTCAATCTCTATAATTGTAAGAAGTCAAACTTTGTTGTTTATAGGCTACCCAGTCTGTAGTATTTTTGTTATGGCATCCCAAAATGACTAAAACATTTTAAAATCTCGGTCATTTCTACGAATTTCTGAATTAACTACTGTACTATAAAAGCGCATTAGGATTTAATTCAATATCATACAATATGCCCAGAACTGTGCTAGGTGCTGGGATTTCAAAGATGAATCAGACAGCAATAATATCCACCTGCTTTCATGCATATTTTTCTCAGAAAGTGATGAAATTTTGGAAACAGTCTTTGGCAAAGAAATCTCAGGCTAAAAATAACAGGATGGATATTTTTTGGCAAAGAAATCTTCATAAACTAATAACAGGATGGATATTAAAGCATCTGTAATTGTCTATGTGACTCTCCACCAACATGAAACAGTACTGCTTTTGGGGATATCTTCTTATTCTGAATTAATTAGCAAGGTGAGTTGGAATCCACATCTAGTTCTTAGGGATTTGGCAAAATGGCAGGAGTTCTGCTGTGTAAATTGTTTACAACGGATGCTAATGCTTGCTCATTTGATTTAATGTGTAGTGTGCTATTCAATTGTTCCATGGCGGGGGGAGGAAGGGGGAGAACTTTCTCCTAATAGTCAATCTTATCCATATTTGCAATGCCTGTCTGCCAAATAAATACACAAATATCAAAAAAGCAATTGTATGAAACAATGAGCTAAGGAACCTGGAGAAAATTAGCCACAACATGAACATGAATGGGGATGAAGAGGCAGAAGCTATAGAGGCTGCTAGAGAGAGGCTCCCAGCTGGAGCTGAGGGTCAAAAGTGAGGAGCAAGTTCCAGGAAGAATTAAAGAAAAAGGAACTGAGTTCAATTGTAAAGAGAAGAAGACATTCTAACAATAACTTCCCAAGAACTCTCCCATAGATCCCATTTGCCTTTCAGTGCATCACCACAGCTATCATCCCTACAGGAGGGGAGAGTATTGTTGGGAAAGCACATTCAGGAGCAAATACCACAGCAGTTGGATGTCTGACATCTCTGCCCTTGTTGTCTCAGATAAACATATTGGCACTCGAAGCCATAAATTAAAAACCCCAAACATAATTTAGCCACATTTCCTAAACCACAGCCTTGCCAATTCTCACTAAGGTAAACAAACTCTAGCTCAACTAACGAGGAACAAAAACATGTCTGCTCAAAGTCATCTTTCTTCAAAAGTTAGAGCTTTCCATAAAAGTGTAAATTTTGCTTGAAAAGTCAGATAATGGAGATGGGGGCCAAAATTTCAAGGGCATCTCCTCCCTCATAGTTCACTGCTAAATCTATTTTAATTTCACACCTCTGTATGACAAAATATAATATGACTCAAATCAATCACTACAAAAGAACAACAACTCAGGTCTCAGGTTAGAAAGTGGGGCCATTTGGCCTTGGGGCCACTAACGAGATTCCGAAATGAAAAGGATGGTCAAAGATCTATGGAGTTGATCTTGATAGCTGTTTCTAAGAAATATTTTCCAATCTAGTGAAAACATTGGGGTGGAAATAGAAGCCCTTGAAGTTTCATTTGTCTTAGATTACTCTCAGGCAAACAAATTCTGAGATGGAGATTTGCAGGCTGGAAATGTATTAGAGAATGACTTAGGAACCAACACCTATCTGAGAGTGAAGGAAGTGGAAACTGGTAAGGGGAGGAGCTGAACATTGTTGAAAACACAAAAAGGCTTCAGCTGACTCATGTGGAGCTCTGCTACTGGAATGGGTTGTCCAGTCTGGAGATAAGCAAGATGGACCTTTACACTCCCACACTGACCAGTCATTGGATGAGGCATGCCCTCCAGAGCGGACAGGACCTTGGATGAGGGCTTTCTTTGGCTGAGGGCTATTTCCAGAGAGTGACTCAACTGAGAGCCATTGGCTGCTTCACTCCCAGAAACTGGGGAAATGGATGCCCCAATGCTCTCAATCAGTTGCAGAACTGGGCTGCAACCAGAGCAAACATACCACCGCTGAAAGCCAGCGGCATGCCTGGGCAGTCCCGGCTGGAAGTCTACCCTCGCACAGTGCCTTCAAATACTTGAAATTTCCATCCCGCCTTCCTTCCTTGGATTAGGAAATCCTAATTCCTTGGATTAGGAAATCCTTCTTTTCTCTTTTTAGCTTAGTCTCTGGTTTTTGACTGTGTGTATTACCCAGATTGACGACAGTTCCTGTCCCCACTTTCTCAAGTTTCCCTCAAAGAGGAAAAGGCTTCATGATGCAGTGTGTTTTGTTTTCTCCTTACCTCATTCCTCCTTCCAGACTGCACGCAGAGGGCTCTTGGTATTCTCGACACTGTACTCAGCCTGAGAACTGCAAAGAGGACCCCAGCCCTATCCTCGAGGAGCTCACAGTTTCCTAGAGGAAACAGTGAAAACAAATTTCCAAAGAGTATATAAGAGCAGTGATAAATGTCATGAACTTTTTTTTTTTTTTTTTGAGAATCTAATTTAGAAGGAATGACCAACTCTGCTTGAGGAAATCAGAAAAACCTGTCCTCTAGGACTGATGTTTGACCTTGGCTTTGAAAAGTGATTGAGACCTGCTGGCTGGGGAGGCAGAAGATGGATATGTGAGGGAGACCTTATGCAGGGATGTGAGTAGAGTCTAGAGTCATTGAAGTTAGGTTAGGTTAGAGACATTTAGGTTTAGCATGGCTTGGACATAGGATGGGGATGGTCTCATGTCAAGCTAACAAGTTTGGATTTTATTCTGTAAGAAATGGGGAACTAAATAACAAATATTATATAATACTACCTATATTTAAATATAAATATAATATTAAATAATATTATTAATTTATTAAAATATGTAGTGGAATTATGGAGGAATGATGGGATGAAGGGGGACTTCCAGAGAGAAGGCCAGACAGGAGACTTGAAAGATTTTTTAAAATATAAATTTATTGATTTTAATTGGAGGCTAATTACTTTACAATATTGTATTGGTTTTTATTATTAAATATTCCAACTATATAGAATGTAATGAACATCTGGTTCATCTCACTTAGATTCAGTAAGCATTAAACTTTTGGGGAAATTTCCTTTAGATCTTCTAAAAAATAAGAAATAAAAAGTCACAAACACTGCTGGAGCCCTGCCTTGTATCTCTCTCCTGGACACACCCCTTCCCTCTCACTTGGCAACCCCAGGTGACCGGCCTGTGACAGAGGACAACAAAAATAACTCAGGGGTGAGAATATACAGGGTATTTTAAGGCAATGGCAATTAGAAAGCTGAGAGAAAGGATTCAAGAAACCTTCTAAAGTGTAACTGACAAAATTTAAGGCAAACAGCTGAAATAAAGGAGAGGAAGATTATCTTAGTCTGTTCAGGTTGATATAACAAAATACCTCAAGTGGGGCGACTTATAAACAACAGATTTTATTTCTCACAGTCTGGAAGCTGAAAATGCAGGATCATGGAAGATTCGGTGTTTGGTGAGAGCCTACTTTCTGGTTCATAGACAGAAACTTCTCATTGTGTCCTCACATGGAGGCAGGGGCAAGGGATCTTTGTAGAGTCTCTTCTATGAGGGCATAAATCCCATTCTTAAGGGTTCCACTTTTCCAATTTAAATACCTCCCAAAGTCCCTACCTCTTAATACCATCATCCGCGGGAAATACGATTTCAACAGATCAGTTTGGGGAGAGGGAACACAAGCTTTCAGAAGGTAGTAAGGAAGAAAGGAGGAAAAGGCAACTCCCATGGTTTTAGCTTTGGGTACAATCTAGCCGGTGATACCACTGGAGAAAATGGAAGTGGATGTGGCAAAGGAGATTTGGAGAAAGCAATGAACAGTTTGGCCTGGGATAGTTCTGGGCCTCTAACAAGAAGTTGGGGCTGGACAGTGTTCCTGGTGTTCATACAAGAATGATATTTTGAACTTTGGTCACCTGCACCTTGTACCTCTTGTTTCAATTTTTTTCTTTATTGTCAACAACATGCAGATGTAGCTTCTTAGAGAGTTGATGACTAGAACTGGAATTACAGAGTTACAGGAAAAGGAGCATTTGGCATTCGGGATTTGAACACACTGAAGATATGAAGGAATTCCTCTCATAGCTCACTCTCACCAGAATAAGTCATTCATTTTGACAAACATTTACTAATCTCATAGGCAAAGAATGGTTCCCTTACTGTTGCTTGAATTTGCATGTCTTTGATTATACTGGAAGTTACACATTTTTCCATATGTTTGTTTACTGCTTTGCATTTCTTATTTTGTGAATCATCTGTTCATGTCCTTTGCCCATTTATCTAGTTTGGTTTTAAGTGTTTTCATAACCAGTTTTAGGAGTTCTTTATGTAGGGAAACTATTAACCCAATGTCATGTGGCTGGCAAATATTTTTTGTTGTCGCATTTGCCTTTTCATTTCAGAAATGGCTTTCATTTTTTAATTTAGTATTTTTCATACTTATTCTTCTGCTTAACATCTTTTTGCTCTCAACTTCTGAGCATGGGATGCAAGGCTCCTTCCATCTCTAACCTGGCAACTCTTCCTAGAAAAATTTATGCTCTAGACACCCTCAACTACCACTTGCTACAAATGAAAAGAAACTCTCTTATGCTTCTAGGACTTAACACATCTGCCCAGAATGCCCTTCCTGCCACCATCAACCGGGATAACATTTAGTCCTTCAGAATCACCTCTAACATAGTGTGGCAGAGACTCAGTGCCTGGGTTCTAGAATGAGAGTTCCCAGATTGGAGTCCCAGCTCTGCAATGTGGTCACCTGTTAAGTGAGAATAAAAGTAGTAGTCCCTCAAAATGTAGAGTTATCAAATGATCCAGGAATTCCACTCCTACACTTGCGCTAAAAAGGGAAGTAAAAACAAACCTTCAGACAAAAACTTTTACATAAATGTCCATAGCAATATTATTCCTAATATCCAAAATAGAAACAACCTAATGTCCATCAATTGATGACCTGATAAACAAATGTGGTGTAGCAATACAATGGAATATTACTCAGGCATGAAAAGGACTGGAGTACAGATACACACAATAAGAGGCTGACCCCTAAAAACATCACGGTACATGAAAGAAGTCAGACACATCTTATATGATTCCACTTGCATGAAATGTCCAGAACAGGCATATTCATAGAGAAAGAAAATTCAGTTTAGTGGTGGCCAGTAGCAAGGGGTGGTGGGAATGGAAGGGAAGGTGACTGGTTTTGAGGTGATAAATGTGTTTGGAATTAGATAGTGGCGATGGTTAAGCAACATTGTGAACATGCTGAAAGCTGAATTGAATTTGCTTAAAATAGCAAATTTTATGCTATGCAAAATTCGCTTCAATTTTTAAAAAGTCACACCTATGCCACAGTGAGATCACATGGCTAAAGGAGATGATGTATGAGGCACAGAGTGTGGCTGGTCAGCTGCATCAAGGTGTCTGGGCACTTGGCATAGAGGATGTATGCACAGAGTGAGTGTTACCCCATCTCTCCAGGGCAAAGCTGGGTCCCTAAGCCTCTTTCCCACCTCTAAGCCACCACTTATATTCATAGCAACCTTAGATTTACCTGCCTGGGGTCTCCTTATGAAAAGAGCTGGGTGTGTCACCAGTGCCCAGAATAGAGTTTAGAATATATATGTCTGTTATTGGGCCAGTTGAAAGTTTCCCAGAGTTTCAGAGTCAGATGGAAATGGAGCTCGTCTAAATCCCAGAAACATACATGTCTGTTGAGTATGAATCTGGAGGATTAGCTGGAACTCCAGCACTGAGACAGATCATAAATATCACTTTGCAATTCCACTTTTTATTACAGGAGGAAACCAAGACCTTAAAGTTTTTATAATATACTAGGCAACATGGAGAGGAGGGAAAGAGGACTGGATTCAAGACACTCTCTGAGAATGTCCCCACTCACCCCCATAAGACCATGTTATGGACTGAATTGTGTGGCCCAAATGCAATAAAACTTTAACCCCAGTTAACTGTATTTGGAGGTTGAGCCTTTAAAGAGGAATTAAGGTTAAATGAGGTCACAAAGGTGGAGCCCTGATCCAGTAGTACTGGGATCTTACAAAGAAGAGGAAGTGACCCAGCAACACGTGTGCACAGAGAAAAATCCAGATGAGGACACAGGAAGAAGGCAGCAACTGCAAGCCAAGGAGAGAGACCTCAGGAGAGATGAATCCTGCCAACATCTTGATCATGGACTTCCAGCCTCCAGAACTGGGAGGATCAACTTCTGTTGTCTGAGCCACTCAGCCTGTGGTATTTGTTATGGTGGTCATAGCAAACTAATACAGTCACCAACAGACTCCGAGTTGCCCTGCCCCCGAGAAAGAAGAAGCCCTAAGTGATGGTTCAAGGTGAAGGTGAGGGCAAAGGGGCTGGAGTCTCCAAGCCTTCCTCACCTATTCCTGTCTTCTTACCCTCTGCTCGGCCCTCATTGGTGTCCTTGCTGGCTATAGGAATGTTTCTCCAGCATTGTTTAGCAAAAGGAGAGCTGGTTCTGGAGAGAGCAAGGGGAAGAGTAAGATGGGACATATCTGAAGGCCCAAATGACCTCCTGCCTCATCATTCAAAGCAGCATCCTCCTTCTCCCACCCCCAGGTGACCTTTGCCTATAAATAAACTGAAGAATAGTCTGAGATAGAGGCATTAAATTAAACAGATCATTTCTGCTACAAATTCTCCTTACTGTCTTAGTAACTTTACATGCCCCAAATTCTTTTATTTTTAGTTAGCATATTTTTTTAGAAAACAGAATTAAATGCAAATCCTTGCAGAGCTTGTCCGACTCCTGTAATGCTTAACTACATAAAAATTTCAATGTATTATTTATATCCAGATATGCTGCAGCTGAATTTCACGTGTAACTGTTCAGAATTCCAAGTTCCTTAACTGGGAAAAAGAAAAAAAAAGGCAAAACCTCTTTACTGCTTCACTTGCTTATTCTTTCATCTTTTATTAAAGAGCCTTTTAACATTTTAAAATGTGGCCCTCTTATACACCATAGACCCCAAATCAAGCTCACATCTTGCTTAATTCACAAAAGGATGAAAATCCAATACATCCGAAAAGTCTTCAACTGTTTAGAAACACTAAGAAAAATGCAGGAACTGTCCCTGGTTCTGAATAAGTATTCTTGCATTCAGGGGGACAAGAAACTCTTGACTTCTAATAGCATCTGTAGTCTGTGAATTTGTACCCTTAAAACCAATTACTTAACTCTTGAGAGTATGAGGACGCTCAAGAATAAATCGAATGGATGGATCTGAGCCTCACAGTCTTCAGGACAGTTAATATCATCAAATCAGTGATGCTGATGAGAGGTTAACCCAATTCAAAAAGCTCCAAGATGTAGGGAAGGGTTCATACCATGTTTCAAGTGGAGGCAAAGCCTGTTTCCAGCAATCATTGAGCAGGACCAGGACCGTAGGAGAGGAATCAGGAAATCCCAACCCCCTTCCCCAGCCACCTTCTCTATAGTTCTCTCCATAGGCCTGTTAATGTTCTATTTGCATCCTGGACAGACTGGCCTTTGCTTTCACAGCGCAAGAGACAGAGAGACAGATAAAAACAGAGTAAGAGAATCAAAGCCACGCTGCTTTTGAGAATGGACTTGCTTAGAAAGAGAATGGCTCCTCTAGCTATGTTTCTGACCAGGAGGAAGAAGACCCAACTCTGGTTCCTCTTTCTGCTCCAGCCTTGTGACCTTATAATGTCACATAATATCAACAACCATATGAGGCTGTCTTCAGTGAAGGTAGGAGATTGTTTGATTTTTCTTGGAATTCTGAGTTCTAAGAATTTGCATTAGGACTGTAGAACTCTACACTAGGAACGAGGTTAGGAAACTCTTCTCGCTCTCCTCGCTGGCCCTGTCCCAGCAGGCCCCAGAAGTTCTAGCCTTTAGAGGCAGTTTCTTCCTTGGGCCCATGAAGATGAGCAGTGGGCTTGTGAGTAGGCTGAATCTCTGGGAAGAAACATCACTGTGCTATCAACTACTCAGAGAACGTTTCCTGGAGGAGTAGGGTTGCAGGAGCAGGCAGCTGTAGAATTTTCAGCAAAGGTGAATGAAAAGGAGCTGAGATGCTGTAGAAAAGCCTAAAGCTCTCAGGCACTAAAGGGAGAGGACTTTGTTCCCAGAGCGTAGAGAGACTAAGATAGACTACAGCTCTAGAGTTCATCACGCCCTGTACCCAGTGCAGGACACCAGAGGTGCACAGACTTACCCAGGAGCTGTCCTTGTGTGGCCAGGCTGGGTGCACAGAGGGGATGCTCAGTGCCAGGGTGGGACGTTATTCCCAAGGAAGGGCAAAGACAGGTGTTTCATCCCCATGGCTTAGAAGAGGATGGGCAAAGACGCTGAAAAGAGACCTTCCTGAATCATGAAAGATCATGGGTAGGGGGCAGTAAAAAGGCCCTATAGCCACAAATGCTCCTCTAATAACACAACACTCACATAACAGCTCATATTTGTTAAGTGATTATGTGTTAAGCAGGGCTTCCTGGGTGGCGCTAGTGATAAAGAACTGGCCGGCCAATGCAGGAGACCTAAGAGACACAGGTTTAATCCCTGGGTTGGGAAGATCCCCTGGAGTAAGAAATGGCAACCCACTCCAGCATTCTCACCTAGAGAATCCCATGGACAGAGGAGCCTGGTGGGCTATACAGCCCATGGGGTCGCAAAGAGTCAGACACAGCTGGAGCAACTTAACACACACATACATGTATGTTAAGCAATATACTAAGCACCTTACTTTGTCACCTCATTTGCTCTTCACAAAACTCCCAAGTCAGAGATATTATTACTGCACAACTTAGATGAGAACCTGGAGGCATGGGCGACTCAGTAACTTGCCCAAAGCAACACAGTTAGGAGACTGCCAGGCAGGGGTTTGATTCCACAAGATCAAAGAGAACTTGAGTTTTAATCCTTTTATGGATTTCCTAAGCTTAGTTTTGTTGTTACCGCCTAAAAATAAAAGTGTGTGGGTATCTGTCTGAAGAAACTGGAAGGTGGGAGCTAAAGAGATGCTGCCTTCAGGAAGCCTCCAGCCAAATGCAAGGTGGCGAGGGAAGCCCTGGGGAGAGAATCAGAAAGCCAGAATAGCAGGTGAAGCTGTGTCCACAGCACCTGTTTCCCCAGAATAAAATGGCAAGGAAGCACTGCTTATCACTGACCTGCTGCAACATACGAAGCCTGCAAATTGAGGGTTGGTTCAATCCTGGTTTTGGCGGGGGCGGGGAGGGGCTGAATGTTTATGTCCCCTCAAAATCCGTATGTTGAAGCCTTAACTCCCAAATGCAATGGTATCAGAAAGCAGGTCTTTGGAGGTAGCTAGGTTTAGGTCAAGTCATGAGGGCTCTAACTTTATGATTAGATTAGACCCTTAGAAGAAGGGGAAGAGACAAGCAAGCTTTATCTCCACATACACACTAAGAGGAGGTCAGGTGAACACACAGTGAGGGGAGAGCTGTCTGCAAGCAGGGTCAAGGGCCCTCGCCAAGGACAGAATCCACAGACAACTTAGTCTTAGACCAGAATTTTCACCTCCAGAGTCATGAGAAATAAATGTCTGCTGTTTAAGCCACCTAGTCTGTGGTGTTCTGTTATGGCAGTCTGAGCTGACTAAGACAGGGTTCTTGGCTACAAGCAACAAAAACATAGGGGATCTGTTGAGGCTGTCAAGGCTCTGGTGGAATCGGTGGAGCAGTGGGTGTGGGAAACGGCGGGAAACACGAGGGCACCAGAACATCAGGAGATGGGCACTGGGAACCCTTTTCACACCTGAGCAGTTGAGTGGAACACCAGCCATCCCCTCTGTTCATGTGTCCCCTATTCTAACTCCCAAGAAGTCCTATCCCATTGGCCAGTCCCCAGCAAACCAAGGCATGGGGAGCAAAAGAAAGGTTCTGTCCTAGGTTTCTGCAGTGGGAAGCAGGGCCTGGAATAAACCCGTCCCTAATGTGGCAAAGGCTGGGAGAGAGGAAACCTCTGGAAGGAATCTGAGTACCACTGGGCAAGGCAACTAATTCTCTGTGGTCTACAGGGAGAAGACACACCCTGGTGCAAATGGGAATGAGCCTGAGCTGGGTGAGTCTGCATGAAAGGAGGGCCCTGTCCTCCCTTGTCCCCTCCTTCCAGGTGCCCAGAGCCTCTGAGACCACAGGAAATCCCACCAAGCAGGAGCACTGTTGTCTGTCTGGGGGAACAGAAAGCATGGAGGGAAAGGAAGAGAGGGCCAGGGAGCCTCTAGTCTGCAGGAAGCGGCAGGTGGAAACTCCAAGGCACCAAGATGGAGTAAATAAACTCCGTCCAGGGAAACAGGGACATAACAAGAAATCATTAAATCGCCAATTAGAGAGCAACTTTTCGCTGCACCTGGTGGGGTGCCAGGAACCCAGAGGCATCAGTAAACAGCAGATCTCTTCTTTTAAAGAGCTTCAGGGAGAGAGTTCCTTCTCCTTCCATCTGCATACCTTTCTGTCCCAGCCCGAGGAAGCCACTGAGGCTTTTTTACAGCTCATTACGTTTCTGTTTTCATTTCCACTTGACCTCCCTTTGCATTATTTTTTTTTTCCTTTTCTCTCCAAAGCTGTTAGATGTAGAAGGCGGGGTTGAGGGCTGCAAGCGGAAACTGAGGGCAGCTGGGGGTAGATAGGGACAAGAGGCATGGACAGACGGTGATGTTGAAATCTTGGTCTCTGTGCACCAAATTAAATCTCAGAGACAGAATTTTAGGTGAAGTATAAAAAAATAGCTTCATTGCTTTGCCAGGCAAAGGGGGACTCAGCAGGCTCCTGTCCCAAAAAACTGTATGTCCCCGTCTGGGAGTGTTTGATGAGGAGTCTTACAACAGTTGTTCAAGGATGGGGATTGCTAACAAGATCAGGTTGTGTGCGGGGACTGCCTTCCTTGAATCTAGTCTCAGGCAATCTTGTGAGTGAGCTTCTCTGTTTCCTCTAATCTTGCTTCAGGTGGTTTCTTAGCTGTTCTTCCCTTGACTAGCAACTGTTCAAATCCACCCTTTGGAACTCAGGGAGGGTCCTGGAGGCTGTAGTCTACACTCTTCAAATAAGAGACAAGGGACAGAAGGGCTTCCATGCCCAGGAGCCCTACAGGGTCCTGCTCGGTTTCAAGGGTATGATGAGCTGCAGGTGTCTGGAGACCTGGCCTCTCTTCCCAGCAATGTTATTGGCCCACCTCCCCACCCCAGGCACTGGGGTGCCCCTAACTCAAATGGCACCTTCTTGCAAAACAGAAAAAAGTATCTTTCCTCCAGTAGATGCAACCCATGGACAGCTTGGCTATCTAGCACATGCTGTATTTCAGCTTTATACACTTCTCTGCTGAGTTCATTATACAGCAAAAATCCTGCACAACTGTATATAGAAGCTCTGGTTAAAGCACATAACTTATGTGCCTCTGTTTCCTCATCTGCAACAAAATAAATAATACCAGCTGCCCAACTTGATTTGTATATGTGAATTCTTTTACCTTTTTATTATGAAAGCATATGTATAAACAGAAAAGTGGGTGAAATAAATGTGCAATGCCCCAAGGTTATTTCAGAGGAAGATGAAATGATGCTAGAGAAGGGATCTTGCAGAGTTTAGGTACTGAGTTAACGTAACTAGTTATTAAGTCAGAGCCAAGAGTTTTCACACCTGCAGGGAGATAGCTTAGGTTGGCTGTCTGCTTCCTATTCTGAATAGAATCCCCTTTGGGCTCCGTTAGTCAACTTCTATGGCTCCTCTCACAGGAGAAGTTGCTGCTCTGTGGTGCTGTGATCAGGGAGGAGATGCTGCTGCAGTTGGCTGGCATCCTGCCCTGCGCTCCTCCTCCTCCCTTCCCCACCAAGTGTGACTCATGCTGATATGGGGAGCCCGAGTCTCTCACCCACTCACACACCGAGCAACTCTCAGCATTGTAGATAAGACTGTATTTGACAGAGTCAAGTTGGCCTGACCTATTGCCTCCAAGCTTTGTGATCTGCGGTAAATCACCTCACCTTTCTGTGCCTCAGTGTCCGTATATATATATATATATATATATATATATATATATATATATATATATACACAGGAATAATAGGATCTAACTCATAGGCTTGCAGCAGATTTACATGTGATAAGCAGTCTAGCTGACAGAAGGATCTCATGGGACTAGAATTCAATTCTCTTGGTGACCAAGCTCACTGTTCTCCCTGCCTCCAGGTTCCTCATTCTCTACCCTCCCGGGGAAGATGAGCTCTGATAAAAGCCAGCTCTTCACCCTTCCCCTGGGAGCCACTAAGAGAACTTCTTCTCTAGTCACAAAGGTGATTTTTAATGGATATGGTCAATCACTTGGAGGATAAATAGCCATTTGCTGAGCAAACTCACTTCTAAGCCTCTTGGAAGAACCCTCTTCCCCTTTTCTCACAGGAAGAGGCTTCTCTCTCAGTAAATGTATTTTTCTATGAGGATAGGAAACAGCTCAATAGCAATGCCTGTGTCTAAGGTTTATCCAGAATCTGGCCAAAGACAATTTCTTTTCAGATTCCTGTGGGAAACTGTCAAAGACCTTAGGAATACTCCCTCGGATAGTTATGCCAGCTCACCTTAATCCTGTTCTATGTGTGCTATGGGTTCTCTGTGAAAAGAAGAGAAGCGAAAAGTAAGGAGAAAAGGAAAGACATAAGCATCTGAATGCAGAGTTCCAAAGAATAGCAAAGAGACATAAGAAACCCTTCCTCAGAGATCAATGCAAAGAAACAGAGGGAAACAACAGAATGGGAAAGACTAGAGATCTCTTCAAGAAAATTAGAGATACCAAGGGAACATTTCATGCAAAGATGGGCTTGATAAAGAACAGAAATGGTACAGACCTAACAGAAGCAGAAGATATTAAGAAGAGATGGCAAGAATACACAGAAGAACTGTACAAAAAAGATCTTCATGACACAGATAATCATGATGGTGTGATCACTCACCTAGAGCCAGACATCTTGGAATGTGAAGTCAAGTGGGCCTTAGAAAGCATCACTACCAACAAAACTAGTGGAGGTGATGGAATTCCAGTTGAGCTATTTCAAATTCTGAAAGATGATGCTGTGAAAGTGCTGCACTCAATATGCCAGCAAATTTGGAAAACTCAGCAGTGGCCACAGGACTGGAAAAAGTCAGTTTTCATTCCAGTCCCAAAGAAAGGCAATGCCAAAGAATGCTCAAACTACCGCACAATTGCACTCATCTCACACGCTATTAAAGTAATGCTCAAAATTCTCCAAGCCAGGCTTCAGCAATATGTAAACTATGAACTTCCTGATGTTCCAGCTGGTTTTAGAAAAGGCAGAGGAACCAGAGATCAATTCCCAACATCTGCTGGATCATGGAAAAAGCAAGAGAGTTCCAGAAAAACATCTATTTCTGCTTTATAGACTATGCCAAAGCCTTTGACTGTGTGGATCACAATAAACTGTGGAAAATTCTGAAAGAGATGGGAATACCAGACCACCTGACCTGCCTCTTGAGAAATCTGTATGCAGGTCAGGAAGCAACAGTTAGAACTGGACATGGAACAACAGACTGGTTCCAAATAGGAAAAGGAGTATGTCAAGGCTGTATATTGTCACCCTGCTAATTTAACTTATATGCAGAGTATATCATGAGAAATGCTGGGCTGGATAAAGCACAAGCTGGAATCAGATTGCCAGGAGAAATATCAAAAACCTCAGATATGCAGATGACACTACCCTTACGGCAGAAAGTGAAGAACTAAAGAGCCTCTTGATGAAAGTGAAAGAAGAGAGTGAAAAAGTTAGCCTAAAGCTTTACATTCAGAAAACTAAGATTATGGCATCTGGTCCCATCACTTCATGGCAAATACATTGGGAAACAGTGGAAATAGTGTCAGACTTAATTTTGGGGGGCTCCAAAATCACTGCACATGGTGATTGCAGCCATGAAATTAAAAGACACTTACTCCTTAGAAGGAAAGTTATGATAAATCTAGATAGCATATTCAAAAGCAGAGACATTACTTTGTCAACAAAGGTCTGTCTAGTCAAGGCTATGGTTTTACCAGTGGTCATGTATGGATGTGAGAGTTGGACTATGAAGAAAACTGAGCACCAAAGAATTGATGCTTTTGAACTGTGGTGTTGGAAAAGACTCTTGAGAGTCCCCTGGACTGCAAGGAGATCCAACCAATCCATTCTAAAGGAGATCAGTCCTGGGTGTTCTTTGGAAGGACTGATGCTAAAGCTGAAACTCCAGTACTTTGGCCACCTCATGTGAAGAGTTGACTCATTGGAAAAGACTCTGATGCTGGGAGAGATTTGGGGGCAGGAGGAGAAGGGGACAACAGATGATGAGATGGCTGGATGCCATCACCATCTCAATGGATATGAGTTTGAGTAAACTCTGGGAGTTGGTGATGGATGGACAGGGAGGCCTGTCATGCTGTGATTCATGGGGTTGCAAAGAGTCAGACACGACTGAGCAATTGAACTGATGTGTCCTATGACAACCATTTGTTTTGAGGATATGGGCGCTTGACCTTGTGCATGACAAATACGTGCACAGTTATCTGTGAATAGCTCTGACAGAGATTTCTCCACCCCAGAAAAGCAGAAGATTGCAAAGAATCCCCCAACTCCAGTGTGTCAAAATATCTTCAATATAACTGAGGTAAAGGGGTCCATGCATCTCAGGGAGGGGGCTCATCCCTGGATGGATCCAGGGCAGTTCTAAGTGGCCTGAAATCATATACAAGATTTTATCCTATGTGTGATATGTGAGTCATTTTAGAGCTTCCACTAATCCTCAAAAAGATCCACAGCCCTCATAATATTAAAACAAATGAACAAGGAATTTGGGCCCACAAAAAGACCACAAAGGATGAGTGAATGCATGAAGCAGGTCAAGTGGAAAAGGAAGGGCTGAGGAGGGATGCAGTGAACTGGAAAGCACACTCACAGTGAAGAACATGAGGCCAAAAACTCGGCTTCTGTGTTCAGTTCAGTTCAGTTGCTCCGTCATGTCCAACTCTTTGCGACCCCATGGACTGCAGCATACCAGGCCTCCCTGTCCATCACCAACTCCCAGAGTTTACTCAAACTCATGTCCATTGAATTGGTGATGCTATTCTACCATCTCATCCTCCATCATTCCCTACTCCTTCTGCCTTCAATCTTTCCCAGTATCAGGGTCTTTTCAAATGAGTCAGTTCTTTGCATCAGGTGGCCAGAGTATTAGAGTTGCAGCTTCAAAATCAGTCCTTCCAATGAATGTTCAAGACAGATATCCTTTAGGATGGACTGGTTGGATCTCCTTGCAGTTCAGGGGACTCTCAAGAGTCTTCTCCAACACCACAGTTCAAAAGCATCAATTCTTCGGCACTCAGCTTTCTTTACAGTCCAACTCTCCCATCCGTACATGACTACTGGAAAAACCATAGTCTTGACTAGATGGACCTTTGTTGGCAAAGTAATGTCTCTGCTTTTTAATATGCTGTCTAGGTTGGTCATAACTTTCCTTCCAAGGAGTAAGTGTCTTTTAATTTCATGGCTGCAATCACTATCTGCGTGATTTTGGAGCCCCCAAAAATAAAGTCTGTCACTGTTTCCATTGTTTCTCCATCTATTTCCCATAAAGTGATGGGACCAGATGCCATGTTTTCTGAATGTTGAGCTTTAAGCCAGCCTTTTCACTCTCCTCTTTCACTTTCATTAAGAGGCTTTTGAGTTCCTCTTCACTTTCTGCCGTAAGGGTGGTGTCATCTGCATATCTGAGGTTTTTGATATTTCTCCTGGCAATCTGATTCCAGCTTGTGCTTTATCCAGCCCAGCATTTCTCATGATGTACTCTGCATATAAGTTAAATAAAACAGGGTGACAATATACAGCCTTGACATACTCCTTTCCCTATTTAGAACCAGTCTGTTGTTCCATGTCCAGTTCTAACTGTTGCTTCCTGACCTGCATACAGATTTCTCAAGAGACAGGTCAGGTGGTCTGGTATTCCCATCTCTTTCAGAATTTTCCACAGTTTATTGTGATCCACACAGTCAAAGGCTTTGGCATAGTCAATAAAGCAGAAATAGATGTTTTTCTGGAACTCTCTTGCTTTTTCAAGAATCCAATGAAGAATTGAAGTTTCTGAACTGTGGTGTTGGAGAAGACTCTTGAGAGTCCCTTGGACTGCAAGGAGATCCAACCAATCCATCCTAAAGGACATCAGTCCTGGGTGTTCATTGGAAGGACTGATGTTGAAGCTGAAACTCCAATTCTTTGGCCACCTGCTGTGAAGAGCTGACTCATTTGAAATGACCCTGATGCTGGGAAAGATTGAGGGCAGGAGCAGAAAGGGACGACAGAGGATGAGATGGCTGGATGGCATCACCGACTCAATGGACATGAGTTTGGATAGACTCCAGGAGTCGGTGATGGACAGGGAGGCCTGGCATGCTGTGGTTCATGGGACATGAATGAGCGACTGAACTGAACTGAACAGATGTTGGCAATTTGATCTCTGGTTCCTCTGCCTTTTCTAAAACCGGCTTGAACATCTGGAAGTTCATGGCTTCTGTTTACTTGTACAGAACTGAATCTTGAAGAGAGAGTTTTGGGTGAAGTATAAAAGAATAACTGTATTGCTTTGTCAGGCAAAGAGGGATATTGCAGGCTCCTGCCCCCAAAACTGTTTGTTCCAACGTAGGAGGATTTGATGAGGAGTTTTATAGCAATAAAACTATTGGGTTTTATTCAAGGGCAGGGTACTGATCAGAATCAGGGTGTGTGGAGGACCTGCACACCTTTAATCTAGTTTCAAATGGTTTCATGAAGGGGGCCCCTCCCTGGATGGATGGACTATGGTTTTTCCAGTAGTCATGGAGATGTGAGGGTTGGACCATAAAGAAAGCTGAGTGCTGAAGAATTAATGCTTTTGAGCTGTGGTGTTGAAGACTCTTGAGAGTCCCTTGGACTGCAAGGAGATCCAACCAGTCAATCTTAAAGGAAATCAGTCCTGAATATTCACTGGAAGGACTGATGCTGAAGCCAAAACTCCAGTACTCTGGCTACCTGATGCAAAGAACTGACACATTGGAAAAGACCTTGATGCTGGGAAAGATTGAAGGCAGGAAGAGAAGGGGACAACATTGGACAGGCTGGTTGGATGACATCATCAACTCAATAGACATGAGTTTGAGCAAGCTCCAAGAGTTGGGGATGACAGGGAAGCTTGTTATGCCGCAGTCTATGGGGTCGCAAAAAGTAAGACATGATTGAGTGACTGAACTGACTGAGGTGGTCTGATGAGTTTCTATGGTTCCTTTAATCTGGCCTCAGGTGGTCTATTGAAGAGCCCCAGTTTCTTTAATCTGGAATGAAGAATGCTAACATCTTCCATTGATAGGGTTTTAGTTCTGTAAAGAGCTCAAAGATTTGTTACTTATATCCCTTGAAGCAGAACCAAGACTCTGCCCTGTGGCTGCACTATTGTTTCTTGGTGCTCTTCCCTTGTTTCTGCATCCCCTCCCTTCCTTGATTAGCAACTGTTTGAAACTGCCCTTTGGAACTCAGGGAAGGTTGTGGAGGCTGAAGCCTCTATCCTGCAAACAAGAAACAGGGGGCATAGAAAGTCTCCCATGTCAAGAAGCCCCACAGGGTTCTGCTTGGTTTCACTCACCCCTTTGCTTTAATACTCCTCAATTTTGAGAAGAACAGGTGTTGGCCAAGAAAGTGAAAAATCATTGAGTACAGTGATATTAATTATATAAACTCAGCAGAGGAACTTGGTTTCAGGGGGACTCAGTTTTAATCCCGACATCTGTTTCCTCTTTCCCCAAGTCTTTCAGGGAATGGGCCAATGACCTCTCTGGCTATTTCCTGCTGAAATGGGGTATAATCCTGTCTCAATTGTGGAGAAATGGATACTGAATTAGAAATACTTGATTTTCAAGTTCTGGTTCTGAGTCCTGTATGCTTAAGATCACAATCCCTTGGTCTGCCACTTTGGTGCAGCAGTAAGAAGTAGGAGTGGCAACTGAAAGTTTAATAGACAAAATTGATCTCATTCCCTGAGGAATTCAGAAGAATAAGCCTGAAACCCAATCTGAAATGGGCACTTCGGGGAGATTTTTAGCCAGTTGTCTAATCTTACCTAAGTAGATTTTAACTTTTGTATTTATAGCATTAACATACACATAACAGGAGCTATTGACATCTACATATATATATATAGATCTAAGGCAATTTGCATTGTCTAAAAAGTCAATAGTTACAAGAGAAGACTTTGAAAGCTTAAGGTTGCAGCTACCAGGTTCCAGCAGACACTGCTTTGGGAATGGTTAGCGGCATCCCAAGTCTGACATAGCTCAGAAAATACAAGTTTTCAAAACTACAGGAATGCATCTGAAATCACATCCACACTGGTCACCTAGTTTTACCTTGGAGATCAGCACCATAGTTACTCCTTTTTGACTTTCAAGTGTATTCCACTTCTCAATGGCCAAGGTAGATATACAATGCATGTCTGAAAGTCCACAAAACGGGTTACTTTGGTTAGTAAAGTTCAAGTTAAACCATGTTTAAGACACCATGACTTCCCCATATCTCAATACATGCAGATTATTTTTCTCATACTTTCCCTTTTGACTGTAAGCTTTTCAATAGAAAATATTGAGGATCAAATATCTGTCCTTCAATGCTGAGGTGATTCAGCTGTTTGTTCTGGGTATAAATTATGTCCCTCAGTGTGAGGCCTCCTTTATATTCACTTAGTTAAGCCATGTTGGAGAAAAACTGATCAGTTATTGCGAACATGTTCAGTTCAGTTCAGTTCAGTTGCTCAGTCGTGTCCGACTCTTTGTGACCCCATGAATCACAGCACGCAAGGCCTCCCTGTCCATCACCAACTCCCAGAGTTCACTCAGATTCACGTCCATCGAGTCAGTGATGCCATCCAGCCATCTCATCCTCTGTTGTCCCCTTCTCCTCCTGCCCCCAATCCCTCCCAGCATCAAAGTCTTTTCCAAAGAGTCAACTCTTCACATGAGGTGGCCAAAGTACTGGAGTTTCAGCTTCGGCATCATTCCTTCCAAAGAAATCCCAGGGCTGATCTCCTTCAGAATGGACTGGTTGGATCTCCTTGCAGTCCAAGGGACTCTAAAGAGTCTTCTCCAACATCACAGTTCAAAAGCATCAATTCTTTGGTGCTCAGCCTTCTTCACAGTGCAACTCTCACATCCATACATGACCACGGGAAAAACCATAGCCTTGACTAGACGGACCTTAGTCTGCAAAGTAATGTCTCTGCTTTAGAATAGGCTATCTAGGTTGGTCATAACTTTTCTTCCAAGGAGTAATGTTCAGAAGTATGTTAATGAGGAAATGCTGTATAAGCCATACTTTTTTTAAATTTTACCCAAATGTCACACAAGCATTGTACATGTGCTTTTAGCAGGAGACCTCACGCAAACAGTGATACATCATGAGCAATTTCACTCTGATAACTTTACTAGGTAATTTTCTTTCATTGTGAACATCAGGGTAAAATTGTGATTAACACAGTACCTTTCATAAATACAGGCTTCACTTAACAGAACTAGAATTTCATATCTACTGGACATAATCTTTTTCTCTAAAATTACCCTTATCTCCATCAAACACAGCCAAACCAAGGCTATTTTTTTTCCCAAAAGAAGCCTGGTCCATTGAGCACATAGGCTCCTCCCTATTGAGGCAGAAGGAATCTCAGACTAAATTTTTTAAAGGCTTCTCAAGGACAGGAAAGCCATACCATAAGCTTGCCATCCAATTCTGCCTTGGTGGATTTCTCTTTTCTAAAAGTCCCCAAAATATTAAGATTCCTGCATATGTCAGGAGACAATCTTTACCACACACCTGATAAGACTGCTTAGGACCCAAGAGTCTCTAATTTCTGGAGGGAATAGGCAGAGAGAAAGGAAATATATTTCATCCAATGTGAACAGATGACTCATTGGAAAAGTCTCTGATGCTGGGAAGGATTGAGGGCTGAAGGAGAAGAGGGCGTCAGAGGATGAGATGGCTGGATGGCATCACCGATGCAATGAACATGAACTTGGGAAAACTCCAGGAGATGGTGAGGGACAGGGAGTCCTGGTGTGCTGCAGTCCATGGGGTCACAAAGAGTTGGGCACAACTGTGTGACTGAACAACACTTAATAAGTGTCTTTTCCTTAAACTAGCTTACAATAGCTAAGAATTTCAATTGGTAGAGTAAACCACAAAAGTGGTTGCTTTAAGACCAAAAGTCTTCAAGGGAATGAGAATATGGACGTGATTAACTCATGTGGTTGGATTTGAAGACCCTGGAGAGTGGTCCTTGGCTCCAAAGGTAAAAGTGATATGGTGGCTTGGAATCAAAGGCCTACTGAAATCAAAACCTCAATGGACAGAATGACTGATGGGCTCAAGAAGAATGAAAGGTATTTCTCACTGGATTAGAAAACTTAAAGGAAAAAATTAAGAGGCTCTGAGTTATAAATTTTTATTCCAAAGCATAATGGGAAATTTATAACTGCTACAAAAGAACCTTATTTTTTTGTATCTGCAAGGTAGACATAAGCAAAAATGAGAAACAAAGTCTGGCCCTGTGGGCTATTGAATTCATATTCATTTCTAGTCCTTTATATGAAAATTAGAACATCGAATGCCACCATGAAAACTGGATTGGCAATATTTGGGAGGAACTAGTTGACTGTGATTATTGTAAATCCCCAAATCCCACTGATACCCTGTGTGCAGTAGAAACGTGTCGTTTCTACTCTATCTGAAGGTCAGAATGACCTCACCTGAGGTGGTTACATTGCAAGAGGACTGTATTCTCCTCATATCCCATATTCAATGTCTCCCATTGCATTTAGGCTGAACTCCAGATCAATCTAGAGTCAGCTCAAACTCAAAGTCAAATCCAGGAAAAGGGCAAAATTCTAAAAATAACTACAGAATTTTCAAATTCATCAGCAAAATCCTGGAGAAAATGTATTGAATGCATTATGAATGTACTAGGAACAAAAGGCAGAAGAAGATTTAGTTCAGGCTGCATCCATCAATGTGGATGTGCTCAGCAGAGACTCTGCATTCTGTGCATTTACAGCTAACTGTGATTCTAAATGTTTGCCTGTTTGATTAAGTGAAACTGAACTAAATGGTGATCTGCTCTGAATTTAGTGTAAATGCCAGAAATTTCTTGGTACAATACAAAATAATAAGTCCATGGAGAAAGATGAGAGTGTTGGAATATATTTACCATGTATGACCTGCTCACCCAAACCGTTATTATATTTTTCAAGATGGCACAGAGGACACTTCCTTCAATAAGGCATTGAGAAATACACTGTAGTTCCATGTGACAAAACTTTGAATCAAGCTTCCCCCTTTCTCTCCCATCCCACATTTGATTCATCAGCAAATACTGTTGGCTTTGCCTTCATAATACATCCATAGTACAAACATCTCATCACAACTACTGCTATGTCTCCCCTGGATTACTGCACTAGGCTTCTGATTGGTTTCCCTGTTTCTTCTGTTATTGGTCCCCCTTATGCTGTCCTCCAAACAACAGAGTGATCCTCTGCTGTGTCTTTTTTCCAATAATAACTAATTCTCCAATTCTCTGACACCAACTAGATGTCCTACAATTCTATTCAATTCTGACACTAACTATCTAAGGTTAACAAGACCTGACAAGATAAGGCTTCAGTTCCACAGGACTATTTCCACTTCAGAAACCAACTATAAAGGGTCCCAGGCCGCCTGCACATCTACCTGGCCAACTACACATTCAAAGGTTTCCATGACCCACCCATTCCCTCAGGTTTGATAATTGGCTAGAATGACTCACAGAACTCAGGAAAGCTGAACCTGGGGACCCTGAGCATGAAAGCCTTTTCATATCCCCCATTTCTTGTGTAGGGAACAAACTCCAGCTCCATGACCTTCCCTGAGTTCCAAACGGCAGAATCAAATACTTGCTAATCAGGGAAGGGAGGGGATACAGAGACAAGGGAGGAGTAGCCAAGAAACAATTGTGCAGCCTTGGAGTAGGGTCCTGGTTCTGCCTCAAGGGACATACTTAACAATATCTTTGAACTTTTTACAGAACTAAAATCCCCAATGAATGGAAATGTCAGCACTTTTCATTCTAGAAGAACCACCTGAGACCAGATTATAGGACTGTAGGCCCTGCACACACCCTAATCTAAGCAGCCATCCCACACTTGAACCATTGCTATAAAGCTCCTCACCAAATCTTCCCAAGTGGGGACACAAAGTTTTGGGGGGCATGAGCCCACTGTGTTGCCCTTTGCCTGGCAAAGCAATAAAGCTATTATTTTTGACTTCATCCAAAAACTAGAGCAGTTTCATTATAAAGGATACAAATGGAAGAGATGTATAGAGTAAGATATAGGGGGAGGCAGGAGGTGGAGTGGCATAGAGATTCTGGGCTCTGTCCAAGCACTCCATCTTCTAGGCATCAATGTGATCACCAACCTGGAAGCTCCCGTAGCCAAAATGTGTCAGAGTTTTAATAAAGGTTTCACTATGAGGGCATGATTGATTAATGGCCATTGGTGAATAAACTCAATCTCCAGCCTCACACTGCTCTCCAGTGGTGGACGGAATAGGGAACTGAGGCTAGAATTTCTAACCATCTAGTCATGTGGGTGTGATCAGCTCCTATTCTGAAGCTATCTAGCCACCTTTCCCTCACCCCCACCTTTACTTGAGTCATGTCAGTTCAGTTCAGTTCAGTTGCTCAGTCATGTCCAACTCTTTGCAACCCCATGAATCGCAGCACGCCAGGCCTCCCTGTCCATCACCAACTCCCAGAGTTCACTCAGACACGTCCATCAAGTCAGTGATGCCATCCAGCCATCTCATCCTCTGTCGTCCCCTTCTCCTCCTGCCCCCGATCCCTCCCAGCATCACAGTCTTTTCCAATGAGTCAATTCTTCGCATGAGATGGCCAAAGTACTGGAGTTTCAGCTTTAGCATCATTCCTTCCAAAGAAATCCCAGGGCTGATCTCCTTCAGAATGGACTGATTGGATCTCCTTGCAGTCCAAGGGACTCTCAAGAGTTTTCTCCAACACCACAGTTCAAAAGCATCAATTCTTCGGCGCTCAGCTTTCTTCACAGTCCAATTCTCACATCCATACATGACCACTGGGAAAACCATAGCCTTGACTAGATGGACCTTTGTTGGCAAAGTAATGTCTCTGCTTTTCAATATGCTATCTAGCTTGGTCATAACTTAGCATACAAAGGACACTCCTATCACTTGGGAAATTCCAAGAGTTTTAAGAGAAAAAGAGCAAATATACATATATATATATATATGTATACCTATATATATACACACAGAGATATATTGTGTATATATTTGGTTTTTAATATATATATATTTTTAGTTTAAGTATAGTTGACTTACAATGTTTCAGGTGCACAGCAAGGTGATTCAGTTATACAAATGCACATATATTATTTTTGAAATTATTTTCCATCATGGGTTATTACAAGATATTGACTGTATTTCCCTATGCTATATAGTAAATCTTTGTTGCTTGTTGCATATCTATTTTTTAGAAATCTAATATTCCATTCATCCTAAGTCAGACAAGTGGAATCAAAATGTCATATTTCTTTTTAGTTGGGCAAGAATTCATTAATTTTCTAAAATGTATATATGATACATATATTTATATATAAATATGCAAAAGCTTTTCTACTACACTTGATAAAGGCTTGAGAAAGAACATTAAAACAGAAAAGAAGAGATGGAGAAATTGGAGAACATAAGCTAAATGAAATGGGAGCATTGAATATGAAACAGGAAAAATGAAACAAATTAGGTAAAAGTGAAAGGTCCTCAGGCTTCCCTAATAGCTCAGTTGGTAAAGAATCTGCCTGCAAAGCAGGAGACCTGGGTTTGATCGCTGGGTTGGGAAGATCCCCTGGAGAAGAGAAAGGCTACCCACTCTAGTATTCTGGCCTAGAGAAGTCCATGGACTAGAGTCTATGGGGTCGCAAAGAGTTGGATGCGACTTTCACTTTCACTTTTCTTTCTTTTCAAAAGAGCATCATATAGTTCAGTTGTTTTTAAACATGACTGCTCATTAGAAACATCTGGAGTTCTGAAGAGAAAAAGCAATACCTGAATATTTGTATTTTTCAAAAACTTCCAAGATGATTCTGATGTGCATCTGAATTTTAAAAAGTGATCATAGGTTTTTCTATTAGATCCTAATGTTGGTAATACAAAGTTCTGTTATTTTTCTGTTGACCAATCATAACAAAGTGGTATTAAGTGAGTAATAGTCATATAATCACAGTGAAAGATGTTTATCAGTTTTCACAATCAAAAGCCAGACAAAAAAATAAAAGATAATTATAATTGTAAGCCATAATGGGAACATGATTAACTATATAAAATAATTACATATAATTTGAGGGGTGTCAAGCAGAGTGATGTGGTAATTAGAAGTGCATACATGCACATGTTTCCATCCACCCAGTCAGTCTACATCTTTTGGTTGGTGCATTTAATCCATTTCCATTTAAGGTAATTATCAATATATATGATCCTATTACTGTTTTCTTAATTGTTAGGGGTTTATTTTCTATAGGTCAAGAAAAAGACCAAGTACATTTTTTATTAGAGCCGTATCATGTCACAACTTTATTCAAAATCTTCATTTCTTTCAGAATAAAAGCCAAAGTTCCCACAACATCCCATATAACAATATATTCTGGCCCCACTGTCCTTCATTTAATTAATTTCCTTTCATCCACAAAGGCCTCAGATATGCCAGACAGGTTCCCACTACAAGCTTCTGCACAGTTGCTGTTTCCTTTGACCAGAAGTTTCTTTTCTCAAATGTCACCTGAGTAGTGAGGTCTCATCTGTCTTCTTTATTTAAATTGTGACCCTCCCCCAATACTCCAAATTCCTCTGTGATATCTCACTTTCTGCTGAAATACGTATTACTAACTTGCATACTATATGTCCTAATTTGTTTATTACTTGACTCCCCCACTAGAACACATTTATTTCTCCTTGAAGTACTATCAGTTTTGCCTCATGTACTTTGATGTTTTTTTGTTAGGCTCATCAAACACATTAAGGATTGTTATATCTTCTTGGAGAACCTCCCCCCTATTATTACATAATATAATATAATATTATAATACAATATTTATACTCAACAGTTTCCACTGTTCTGAAGTCTGCTCTCTCTGTAATTAATATAACTCCTCCAGCTTTCTTCTGAACGGAGTGTTAGGTATATCTTTCTCTATTTCTTTACTTTTTCTCTTTTTATTTGCTTGTGGTAAAAAATCACAACGTAAAATATACCATCTTAATTATTCTTAAGTATACAGTTCAGTAGTGTTAAATATATTTACAATGTTATGCAATAGATCTCCAGAACTTTTTCATTTTCAAAACTGAAACTGAACAGAGCAAGATCCCCTGGGGATCCTAGGCAAGGAAGCCTTCCTGTGTTCCCCTCTAGAGAACAGACTCCAGCCCCCATGACCCTCAATGAGCTCCAAAGAGCAGATTTAAGTGAAAGTGAAGTTGCTCAGTTGTGTCCGATTCTTTGCGACCCCCTGGACTATAGCCTACCAGGCTCCTCCGTCCGTGGGATTTTTCCAGGCAAGAGTACTGGAGTGGCTTGGCCAGTTGCTAATCCAGGAAGTCAAAGAAGGTACAGCCAAGAAACAAGAGTAGAGTCTTGAGGCAGGGTTCTGGTTCCACTTCAAGAGATACACATACCAATGCCTTTAATCTTGTTATACAACGCAAACCCAACAAATGGATGATGTCAGCATTTTCCATACTAGAGAAGACCACCTGAAGGAATTCCCTGGTCGTCCAGTGGTTTAGACTTCATGCTTTCACTGCTAAGGGTCAGGGTTCAATCCCTGGTTGGGTAACTAACATTACACAAGAAGCCAAAAAAATTTTTTCTTTAAAGACCACCTGCACACACCTTAATCTTACCAACAACCCTCCTCCCTTTAGCCTTTGCTATAAAACTCCTCATCAAATCCTCCCATAGCCGGCGCACTAAGCACTGGCAGCTACAGCCGGCGCACTAAGCACGGCGGAGAGGAGATACCCCATATCCAAGGTCAGGGGCAGCCGCCTAGAGTGCCAGGCTGCGACAGAGCAGGAACGGCCAAGAGGTGCTACCCCACATCCGAAGTCAGGGGCGGCAGCCGAGAGGAGCCACTCTGGGTTCAAGGCCAGAGGCGGCAGCCGGGAGGATCAACCCCACACCCGAGGCCAGGGGCAGCGGCCGGGAGGAGCAACCCCACGTCCAAGGAGCAGTGGCTGCACGGACACAGGAGGGCCTAGAGGAGCCATCCCATGTTGAATGTCAGGAAGGGCGGTGGTGAGGAGACACCCTTTGTCCAAGGTAAGGAGCAGCGGCTGCGCTTTGCTGGAGCACCCGTGAAGAGATACCCCACCCCCAAGGTAAGAGAAACCCAAGTAAGATGGTAGGTGTTGCAAGAAGACATCAGAGGGCAGACACACTGAAACCACACTCACAGAAAACTAGTCAATCTAATCACACTAGGACCACAGCCTTGTCTAACTCAATGAAACTAAGTCATGCCCCTGGGACCACCCAAGACAGGTGGGGTCATGGTGGAGAGGTCTGACAGAATGAGGTCCCCTGGAGAAGGGAATGGCAAACCACTTCAGTATTCTTGCCTTGAGAACCCCATGAACAGTATGAAAAGGCAAAATGATAGGATACTGAATGAGGAACTCCCCAGGTCAATAGGTGCCCAATATGCTACTAGAGATCAGTGGAGAAATAACTCCAGAAAGAATGAAGGGATGGAGCCAAAGCAAAAACAATACCTAGCTGCAGATGTGACTGGCAATAGAGGCAAGGTCCGATGCTGTAAAGAGCAATATTGCATAGGAACCTGGAATGTCAGGTCCATGAATCAAGGCAAATTGGAAGTGGTCAAACAAGAGATGGCAAGAGTGAACGTCGACATTCTAGAAATCAGCAAACTAAAATGAACTGGAATGGGTGAATTTAACTCAGATGACCATTATATCTACTACTGCAGGCAGGAATCCCTCAGAAGAAATGGAGTAGCCATCATGGTCAACAAAAGAGTCTGAAATGCAGTACTTCAATGCAGTCTCAAAAATGACAGAATGATCTCTGTTCGTCTCCAAGGCAAACCATTCAATATCACAATAATCCAAGTCTATGCCCCAACCAGTAATGCTGAAGAAGCTGATTGAACGGTTCTATGAAGACTTACAAGACCTTGTAGAACTAACACCCAAAAAAGATGTCCTTTTCATTATAGGGTACTGGAATGCAAAAGTAGGAAGTCAAGAAACACCTGGAGTAACAGGCACATTTGGCCTTGGAATGCGGAATGAAGCAGGGCAAAGACTAATAGAGTTTTGCCAAGAAAATGCACTGGTCATAGCAAACACCCTCTTCCAACAATACAAGAGAAGACTCTACACATGGACATCACCAGATGGTCAACACCGAAATCAGATTGACTATATTCTTTGCAGCCAAAGGTGGAGAAGCTCTATACACTCAACAAAAAAAGACCAGGAGCTGACTGTGGCTCAGATCATGAACTCCTTATTACCAAATTCAGACTTAAATTGAAGAAAGCAGGGAAAGCCACTAGACCATTCAGGTATGACCTAAATCAAATCCCTTATGATTATACAGTGGAAGTGAGAAATAGATTTAAAGGCCTGGATCTGATAGAGTGCCTGATGAACTATGGAATGAGGTTCGTGACATTGTACAGGAGACAGGGATCAAGACCATCCCCGTGGAAAAGAAATGCAAAAAAGCAAAATGGCTGTCTGGGGAGGCCTTACAAGTAGCTATGAAAAGAAGAGAAGTGAAAAGCAAAGGAGAAAAGGAAAGATATAAACATCTGAATGCAGAGTTCCAAAGAATAGCAAGGAGAGATAAGAAAGCCTTCTTCAGTGATCAGTGCAAAGAAATAGAGGAAAACAACAGAATGGGAAAGACTAGAGATCTCTTCAAGAAAATTAGAGATACCAAGGGAACATTTCATGCAAAGATGGGCTCGATAAAGGACAGAAATGGTATGGACCTAACAGAAGCAGAAGATATTAAGAAGAGGTGGCAAGAATACATAGAAGAACTGTACAACAAAGATCTTCACGACCCGGATAATCATGATGGTGTGTTCACTCATCTAGAGCCAGACATCCTGGAATAAAGTCAAGTGGGCCTTAGAAAGCATCATTACGAACAAAGCTAGTGGAGGTGATGGAATTCCAGTTGAGCTATTTCAAATACTGGAAGATGATGCTGTGAAAGTGCTGCACTCAATATGCCAGCAAATTTGGAAAACTCAGCAGTGGCCACAGGACTGGAAAAGGTCAGTTTTCATTCCAATCCCAAAGAAAGGCAATGCCAAAGAATGCTCAAACTACAACACAATTGCACTCATCTCACACGCTAGTAAAGTAATGCTCAAAATTCTCCAAGCCAGACTTCAGCAATACGTGAACCATGAACTTCCTGATGTTCCAGCTGGTTTTAGAAAAGGCAGAGGAACCAGAGATCAAATTGCCAACATCCACTGGATCATGGAAAAAGCAAGAGAGTTCCAGAAAAACATCTATTTCTGCTTTATAGACTATGCCAAAGCCTTTGACTGTGTGGATCACAATCAACTGTGGAAAATTCTGAGAGAGATGGGAATACCAGACCACCTGACCTGCCTCTTAAGAAATCTGTATGCAGGTCAGGAAGCAACAGTTAGAACTGGACATGGAACAACAGACTGGTTCCAAATAGGAAAAGGAGTACATCAAGGCTGTATATTGTCATCCTGTTTATTTAACTTATATGCAGAATACATCATGGAAATGCTGGACTGGAAGAAGCACAAGCTGGAATCAAGATTGCCAGGAGAAATATCAATAACCTCAGCTATGCAGATGACACCACCCTTATGGCAGAAAGTGAAGAGGAGCTAAAAAGCCTCTTGATGAAAGTGAAAGAGAAGAGTGAAAAAGTTGGCTTAAAGCTCAACATTCAGAAAACAAAGATCATGGCATCCGGTCCCATCACTTCATGGGAAATAGATGGGGAAACAGTGCCAGACTTTATTTTTTGGGGCTCCAAAATCACTGCAGATGGTGACTGCAGCCATGAAATTGAAAGACACTTACTCCTTGGAAGAAAAGTTATGACCAACCTAGATAGCATATTCAAAAGCAGAGACATTACTTTGCCGACTAAGGTCCGTCTAGTCAAGGCTATGGTTTTCCCTGTGGTCATGTATGGATGTGAGAATTGGACTGTGAAGAAAGCTGAGTGCTGAAGAATTGATGCTTTTGAACTGTGGTGTTGGAGAAGACTCTTGAGAGTCCCTTGCACTGCCAGGAGATCCAACCAGTCCATTCTGAAGGAGATCAGACCTGTGATTCCTTTGGAAGGAATGATGCTGAAGCTGAAACTCCAGTACTTTGGCCACCTCATGCAAAGAGTTGACTCATTGGAAAAGACTCTGATGCTGGGAGAGATTGGGGGCAGGAGAAGAAGGGGATGACAGAGGATGAGATGGCTGGATGGCATCACTGACTCGATGGACGTGAGTCTGAGTGAACTCCGGGAGATGGTGATGGACAGGGAGACCTGGCATGCTGTGATTCATGGGGTCGCAAAGAGTCGGACACGACTGAGTAACTGAACTGAACTGATAGTTGGAATACATAGTTTTGAGTGACAGAAGCCCAGTGTGTGCCCCTTTGTTTGGCCAAGCAATAAAGTTTTTTTCTATTTCACCCAGAACTCTGTCTTCAAGATTCAATTCTGCACTAGTGCACAGAGGCTGAGTTTTCAGCATTAAAACTCCTTACCTGCTAAACAGCAATTTCCCAGTCATGGTGAAGCAAGAGAAAGAGGAGCAGAGCACAACCTTTAAGAAAATGACATAGCCCCTGAGGGTAATACATAACTGGTTAGAATCAAGCAGGCCAAAGATGGCGGAAGAATTAGCTTCCAGCAGTCCTTGAGCCTCATCATATGATCATTGTAATGCATTAGCATGCTAAATGACCCACCCACAGATACCATTATTGTTCCAAAGTGAAAGTTGCTCAGTCCTATCTGGCTCTTTGCAACCCATGGACTGTATGAAACAAAGTGAAAGTGAAGTCGCAACTCTTTGCGACCCCATGGACTGTAGCCCACCAGGCTCCTCTGTTCATGGGATTCTCCAGGCAAGAATACTGGAGTGGGTTGCCATTTCCTTCTCCAGGGGATCTTCCCGACCCAGGAATCGAACCCAGGTCTCCCACATTGCAGGCAGACGCTTTAACCTCTGAGCCACAAGGGAAACCTACATGGACTGTGTAGTCCATGAAATTCTCTAGGCCAGAATACTGGAGTGGATAGCCTTTCCCTTCTCCAGGGGATCTTCCCAACTCAGGGACCAAACCCAGGTCTCCCACATTGCAGGCAGATTCTTTACCATCTGAGCCACAAGTAATAGTTCCAAGGCCAACCATAAAAGGCCAAAATTAGATGGTGGCCCAATTCCTGGAAATCTCTACCTCTTCTCCAGAATAGTTGTTTTAATCCTTAAACTCACTGCTGCTGCTGCTGCTAAGTCACTTCAGTCATGTCTGACTCTGTGTGACCCCATAGACGGCAGCCCACCAGGCTTCCCCGTCCCTGGGATTCTTCAGGCAAGAACACTGGAGTGGGCTGCCATTTCCTTCTCCAATGCATGAAAGTGAAAAGTGAAAGGTAAGTCGCTCAGTTATGTCTGACTCTTCGCGACCCCATGGACTGCAGCCTACCAGGCTCCTCCGTCCATGGGATTTTCCAGGCAAGAGTACTGGAGTGGGTTGCCATTGCCTTAGCCTATTTCCCACCCCATAATAATTAACTATCCCACATTTTGGATACTCTCGCCTTCTGAGATGGCTCATACTCTCTCTATGAAATGTCTATCTCTCTCAATTAATCTACTTCTTACCTGTCAGTTTGTCTCTCACTAAATTCTTTCTGTGATGAGACATAAAGAACCTGAGCTTTAGTAATTCCTGAGACCAGATTTGTGATTTCAGTGAAAGCATAGTGCGTTTGATTCCCTCCTGTGGGTTCAAGTCCCATCTGAAGTGTGCATTTTCACTGATAACTATCATTCTGCTTTCTGTTTCTATGAGTTTGACTCTTTTAAATACCTCATGTAAGTGGAATCATAAAGCATTTGTCTTTTTGTGACTAGTTTATTTCAATTAGCATTATGTCCTTAGGGTTCATCTAGATTGTAGCATGTGACAAGAATTTCCTTTTTAATATTTCATTGTGTATTCCTGAATAATATTCCATTGTGTGTTTATGCCACATTTTATCTGTTGATTACTTCTGAGTATTTCATTATTTTCATACTATCATAAATGGAACTGATTTAATTTCCTTTTCTGATTGTTCATTATTAGTGTATAGAAATGCAACTGATTTTTATGTGCTGATTTTGTATTCTGCAACTTTGCTGAATTTATTAGTTCTTACAGTTTTTTTGTGGCATCTGTAGAATTTTCTACATAGAAGATCATTGTCATCTGTGAACAGAGATAATTTTACTTTTTTGTTTCCAAATAGGATGACTTTTTCTTTTTCTTGACTAATTGCTCTGACCAGGATTCCAGCACTATGTTGAATACAAGTGGTAAGGGTGAACATCATTGTCTTATTCCTGAACTTAAAGGAAAACATTCAGCCTTTCACTACTGAATATGATGCTAGCTGTTTTATACAAAGTACATTCCTTAATTTTTTTCTATTTGTGTTTTTATATTTAAAATAACTTTTTTGTAGACTACATATAGTTGAGTACTGGTTTTTTATCCATTCTGATAGTCTCTATTGCTTAATTGGTTTATTTAGGCGATTCACATTTAAAGTGATTATTGAAATAGTTTGATTAATGTCTACAATATGTATAACTTTTCTACTTGTTACACTTACTTTTTGTTTCTTTTTTGTCTTCCACTTTTTCTGCCTTTTGTGGTTGTAATTGACCATTTAATGTAATTTTACCTCCTGTACTCCCCTGAAAAATATTCTTTCTGGAGATGGAATTCCAGATAGAATCTTCTTTTCTTTCAGCACTTGAAAAATATTGTGCCACTTCTTTCTGACCTGCATTATTTCTTTTAGAAATCTTCTGTCATTCTAATTTTTCTTTATGAATAAAGTGTCATTTTTTTCCTCTGACTTTTAAGAGTTTTTGTCTTTATTTTCAGAAGCTTAATTCAGGTGTGTCTTAGCATGGATTTTGTTGGGTTTGTTCTTTAGGGGGTTTGCTTAACTTCTTTAGTCTGTGAACTTATATCTCTTGCCAAATTTGGGAAATTTTTAGTTATTATTTCTTCAGTTCCTTTTTGAACCATACTCTTTTTCTCCCTGCTTTGGAAACTCTGATGACACAAATGTTAAATCTTTTTTACAGTCTCACAGATCCCTGAGTCTCTGTGCAATTATATTTGCTTTATTTTCTTTCAATCGTTAGATTCAGCATTTTCTATTGTTTTCACATATCCTCTGTTCTTTCATACTGCCACTGATACCTTACACAGATTTTTGCATTTTTTAGTTCTAAATTTTGCATTTAGCTATCTTTTTATTTCCTATTTCTTTGCTGATGCCTTCTTTTTTTCTTATTAAATGATTCATAATAAATTCATAATTGCTCTTTGGAGCATTTTTTCTGGTTGCTTTAAAGTATTTCTCAGGTAATTCTAAAATTTCTATCTTTTTGGTGTTGACTTATGTTAACTGTATTTTCATTCAGTTTGAGCTTTTCTGATTCTTCTTGGTATAATGAGTAATGTCTAATTAAAAATTATAAATGATATTATTTTAAATATTTTTTTAGTTGGATTTTTCTGACACTGCTCTGGCAAGAGGAGTAGGGACACTGCGTTTTTATAACCAGATAGGAAGAGAAGTCTAGGTTTCCCTCTCAGTCTCTGCTGATACCTGTGCATTGAGGGCTCTTCATTTCTGCTGAGTCAGGATGACAGTTTCCTTTTTTCCATGCAGTCTGCTTTGACGCTGCAGTAGGGATGGCTTCTTTACCACTAGGCTATAGTGAAAGTCCTGACTTTCCACTGTTCCTGCCTTGACATCTCCCAATGAGAAGAGAAGGGGAACCTTTAGCTGAGCGGCATGCAAGACCGTTTCCCACATGGTCTCCACTGATACCACAGGGATTAGGACTCATTATCTGGTAGCAGTTATAGGTCCCACATCCCTACTTGGCTTTCCCTGACACCACGTCTTTGCAGGTAATGGAATAACTCTTTACAGCTTCATGGTGGTAGAAGGCTAGGTTCCCAACTAGGTGCCCAAAGCCTTTGATCGCATGGGTGGGGAAAGTGTCATAATTTTTTCCATGGTTTTGGCTGGAGTAGAGCAGTTACTGCCTGAATTCCTCCTGTCTTGCTTGGCTGCTCTTGTCTGGGACATTTGTTGGGACTTTTTTGGTATGCACCTATTATTATTTACAGGTTGCCAGCTTCTTCACCTCTAGGTTTGGGATATACAAGGCCAAAGGAAAACTCAGAGAACTCACCATCATGTTTTTCTTTAGGTCCAAAGTTCCCTAACCAGTTTGTCTTCTTCACTTCATGTTTCCGAGTCTTCTTGATTTTGTTTTATATATAATGTTCAGGGATTAGTTGTACTTTGAAAGGAGAATATAGGTAAGTATATCTACTTGATCTTCCCAGAAGTGGAAGAACCAATTTGGCCTATTTTTCAACTTTGGTTTTCTCTTATTAATGAGTTGTGAGAATTCTTTATATTTTCTGAATGCGTCCTTTTTTCATACATTTTTGTTGCAATTTTTTTCTTTCATTCTCCAGTTTACCTTCTAGTTTTCTTAAGGGTATCTTTTGAAGAGTGAATGGTTCAATATATAGATTTTTAGAGTGTTTTTTGTGACATATTTAAGAACATTTCCTAAAGTAACTAAGATTTCATTTTAGATTTTCTTCCAGAAGTTTTATCATTGTAGGTTTTACATTTTTGTCTATAATCTGTTTGGGGTTATGACCCATTTTTATATATTGATATATTGTAGATATCCCATTCTTATAGCACCTTTTGTGAGAAATTAAATGGTCATAGATATGTGGGTCTATCCAGACTCTGTTCTGTTTCATTACTCTTTGTATCTGTTTTTAGGTCAGTACCATATCATTTTGAGTCCTAAAGCTTTATAATAAGCCTGGAAGTCAGATAAAGAAGTCTTCTCTGTTTGTTTTCTTCTTCAAAATAGTTTTAGTTATTTTAGGTCCTTTGCATTTTGAGATAAGCTGTTTTTACTCCTAAAAATGCTTTCATTCTAGTAAGATATACGTAACACAAAATTTGCCATTTAACCATTTTTAAGTGTATAGTTCAATGCCACTGATTACATTATAATGTTGTATAGCCATCATCACTAAACTATTAAATCAGTTTATCTGTTTCCACAAATAATGCATGCCTGTGAGTTTTGATTGTGATTACACTGAATCTATAGAACAATTTGGGAAGAACTGATGTTCTAATAATATTGAGTCTTTCAGTGCATGAGCATGGTATATAATTCTATTTATTTCTGTCACCAATGTTTTGTAGTTTTTGGTACAGGGGTTTTGTATACCCTTAGCCAATTTTGCCCTTAAATTATTTTTAATATATTTTGATATTGTAAATGGTATCATTTTGAAATTTAATTTTGATTATTTATTATAAATATATGGAAATACAGATGTTCCCATAGTGATCTTGTAGATTCCTTAGGATTACCTACATAGATGATCAGGCCATTTGCCAATAGCAATGGTTTACTTCTTTTTCAATGTGGATTCCTTTTATTTCTTTTTTCTTGCCTTCTTATGCTGGCTAAGACCTCCAACAAAGTGTTTGATAGAAATGATGAGAGAGAACATCCTGTTTAATTCCTTATTTGGGGAAGAAAGAATTCAGTCTATTACTATTAAGCATGATACTAATTATATGGGGTGTTTTTATAGCTGTCCTATATTATACTGAGAAATTTCCTCTGTTATAGTTTTGCTGAGAGGTTTTTAAAACCATAAGTAGATGATGGGTTCTGTCAAATGATTTTTATACATTTCTCAAAATTATTGTTTTTTCTTACTTTGTTAATAAACCATACTTTTTTTATTTTCAAATGTTTGCATTTCTGGCATAAGAATGTATTGATTTTTGAAAATAATATAGAAACCATCTTTTCAGAAAGGAGATTAGATGGGAAAATCTACCCCTCAAATGGAACTGTCTTTTTTCAATTAGGATAATGCTTCCCAAGAGTGACAGAAGAGAACCAGCAGCACTTAAACAACTACTGTATAGCTGAGCATCATTTCTGTAATAGGCAACAGAGTCCAGGGAGTGATTAGAAATATGTGAAATAATGTTAGATGGAAGTCAATTGATCATTGGAGTCTCTAGGACCAAAATAGATGAACAACTCTAAGGCCCTACTTGCTCTGTAAGATTAATCATGCTATGCTTCTCGCAAATAAAAAGACTTACTTGAGTCACCATGGAAAGAATCACAGCCCATTACTCAATTCCTAGACCTGAATCAATTCATAGACCCAGAGCCTCTGGAAGAAAGGGGAAACTAGGAAACACTGAGTATGAATACTGAAGTAACACAAACGTATGCTGGAAATCTTCCTTGCCATGGCCAGTGGGACTAGAGGCCAGTGTAACTGATCTTTAAGGAAACAAAAATACCAGGACCATTCAGAAATTCCTGGGTCCGAGCTGCAAGAGAGTACTAAATCTAGCAGACCCAGAATATATTGTGGTCCACTGATCAGAGTGCAGACTTATATCATTTTTTCCCATCTCTCTACATTTGGATTTTGTTAAATTAGAAGTGAAAGTCACTCAGTCATGTCCAACTCTTTGCAACTCCATCAGCTGTAGCCCACCAGGCTCCTCTGTCCATGAAATTCTCCAGGCAAGAATATTGGAGTGGGTAGCCATTCCCTTCTCCACGGGATCTTCCCAACCCAGGGATCGATCCCAGGTCTCCCGCATTGCAAGTGTATTCTTTACTGTCTGAGCAACCAGGGGAGCCCAATTTAGATGTTTTAGAACCTGGCAGTTGCAATGATGTTTACATTGAAATAAAAGTTGAAAATTACACTATTAGTTTGAATTCTTCACATCACTGGATAAATCCCTCAAAAACAGTTGGGTAGTTAGGGTGATTGATCCTAATTGTCAAGAGGAAATGATACTAATTGTCAAGAGGGCTGCTACACAACAGGAATAATATGGAATATTTCTTAAACCAAGGGATCTTGAAACAATCCTCTGATCAATACTCCACTATAGGAAGGTAAATCCAGGCACACAAGAGGTTCTATGATCCTTCTTCCTTCCTCCCCAACAGCCCCCCAATGGGTGTGTGCATGGCCTAAGCCTAACTAATCAAAATCTCTCCCTTCTCTCTTTCTCTTTTTCTCCCTCCCTGTCATCTTTTACTGGAAAGATACTTGGATGAAAGAAAGAAACTATTGGCACTCAGTCATTCCAACAGTGCTACCCTGCAGAAGGAACCACTCAGTTCAGTTCAGTTCAGTTCAGTCGCTCAGTCATGTCCGAATCTTTGCAACCCCATGATTCTCAGCACGCCAGGCCTCCCTGTCCATCACCAACTCCTGGAGTTCACTCAGACTCACGTCCATCGATCAGTGATGTCATCCAGCCATCTCATCCTCTGTCATCCCCTTCTCCTCCTGCCCCCAATTCCTCCCAGCATCAGAGTCTTTTCCAATGAGTCAACTCTTCGCATGAGGTGGCCAAAGTACTGGAGTTTCAGCTTTAGCATCATTCCTTCCAAAGAAATCCCAGGGCTGATCTCCTTCAGAATGGACTGGTTGGATCTCCTTGCAGTCCAAGGGACTCTCAAGAGTCTTCTCCAACACCACAGTTCAAAAGCATCAATTCTTCAGCGCTCAGCCTTCTTCACAGTCCAACTCTCACATCCATACATGACCACTGGGAAAACCATAGCCTTGACTAGATGGACCTTAGTCAGCAAAGTAAAGTCTCTGCTTTTGAATATGCTATCTAGGTTGGTCATAACTTTTCTTCCAAGGAGTAAGTGTCTTTCAATTTCATGGCTGCAGTCACCATCTCCAGTGATTCTGGCGCCCAAAACAATAAAGTCTGACACTGTTTCCACTGTTTCCCCATCTATTTCCCATGAAGTGATGGGACCAGATGCCATGATCTTCGTTTTCTGAATGTTGAGCTTTAAGCCAACTTTTTTACCCTTCTCTTTCACTTTCATCAAGAGGCTTTTTAGCTCCTCTTCACTTTCTGCCATAAGGGTGGTGTCATCTGCATATCTGAGGTGATTGATATTTCTCCCGGCAATCTGGATTCCAGCTTGTGTTTCTTCCAGTCCAACGTTTCTCATGATGTACTCTGCATAGAAGTTAAATAAGCAGGGTGACAATATACAGCCTTGACGCACTCCTTTTCCTATTTGGAACCAGTCTGTTGTTCCATGTCCAGTTCTAACTGTTGCTTCCTGACCTGCATACAGATTTCTCAAGAGGCAGGTCAGGTGGTCTGGTATTCCCATCTCTCTCAGAATTTTCCACAGTTGATTGTGATCCACACAGTCAAAGGCTTTGGCATAGTCTATAAAGCAGAAATAGATGTTTTTCTGGAACTCTCTTGCTTATTTGATAATCCAGCGGATGTTGGAAATTTGATCTCTGGTTCCTCTGCCTTTTCTAAAACCAGCTGGAACATCAGGAAGTTCACGGTTCACATATTGTTGAAGCCTGGCTTGGAGAAGTTTGAGCATTACTTTACTAGCATGTGAGATGAGTGCAATTGTGTTGTAGTTTGAGCATTCTTTGGCATTGCCTTTCTTTGGGATTGGAATGAAAACTGACCTTTTCCAGTCCTGTGGCCACTGCTGTTTTCCAAATTTGCTGGTATATTGAGTGCAGCACTTTCACAGCGTCATCTTTCAGGATTTGAAATGGCTCCGATGGAATTCCATCACCTCCACTAGCTTTGTTCGTAGTGATGCTTTCTAAGGCCCACTTGACTTCACATTCCAGGATGTCTGGCTCTAGGTGAGTGATCACACTATCGTGATTATCCGGGTCATGAAGATCTTTTTTGTATAGTTCTTCTGTGTATTCTTGCCACCTCTTCTTAATCTCTTCTGCTTCTGTTAGGTCCATACCATTTCTGTCCCTTATCGAGCCCATCTTTGCATGAAATGTTCCCTTGGTATCTCTAATTTTCTTGAAGAGATCTCTAGTCTTTCCCATTCAGAGAAAGGAGTGTGTCAAGGCTGTATATTGTTTTCCTCTATT
Source organism: Budorcas taxicolor (assembly GCF_023091745.1). Classification (NCBI taxonomy): domain Eukaryota; kingdom Metazoa; phylum Chordata; class Mammalia; order Artiodactyla; family Bovidae; genus Budorcas; species Budorcas taxicolor. The sequence goes on along the minus strand of NC_068927.1, from coordinate 17,908,105 downwards.
TCTTTGCATTGATCTCTGAAGAAGGCTTTCATATCTCTTCTCGCTATTCTTTGGAACTCTGCATTCAGATGCTTATATCTTTCCTTTTCTCCTTTGCTTTTTGCTTCTCTTCTTTTCATAGCTACTTGTAAGGCCTCCCCAGACAGCCATTTTGCTTTTTTGCATTTCTTTTCCACGGGGATGGTCTTGATCCCTGTCTCCTGTACAATGTCACGAACCTCATTCCATAGTTCATCAGGCACTCTATCTATCAGATCCAGGCCTTTAAATCTATTTCTCACTTCCACTGTATAATCATAAGGGATTTGATTTAGGTCATAGCTAAATGGTCTAGCGGTTTTCCTTACTTTCTTCAATCTAAGTCTGAATTTGGTAATAAGGCGTTCATGATCTGAGCCAGTCAGTTCTCGGTCTTGTTTTTGCTGACTGTATAGAGCTTCTCCATCTTTGGCTGCAAAGAATATAGTCAATCTGATTTCGGTGTTGACCATCTGGTGATGTCCATGTGTAGAGTGTTCTCTTGTGTTGTTGGAAAAGGGTGTTTGCTATGACCAGTGCATTTTCTTGGCAAAACTCTATCAGTCTTTGCCCTGCTTCATTCCGCATTCCAAGGCCAAATTTGTCTGTTATTCCAGGTGTTTCTTGACTTCCTACTTTTGCATTCCAGTCCCCTATAATGAAAAGGACATCTTTTTTGGGTGTTAGTTCTACAAGGTCTTGTAGGTCTTCATAGAACCATTCAACTTCAGCTTCTTCAGCATTACTGGTTGTGGCATAGACTTGGATCATTGTGAATGGTTTGCCTTGGAAACGAACAGTGATCATTCTGTAGTTTTTGAGATTGCATCCAAGTACTGCATTTCGGACTCTTTTGTTGACCATGATGGCTACTCCATTTCTTCTGAGGGATTCTTGCCCACAGTAGTAGATATAATGGTCCCTAGCTGCTCACGAATATCCATGTGACCATCTTCCACAGTAATGAAGTTGAATATGGAAAGTACAACCCAGCTAGGAACCATATTTTGCAGGCTCCATGGTGCCAAGTGACTAAGTTCTCACAAACAGAATGAGCAGAAGGATTCATGCCTCACATATTAAGAAAAAAAATCCTCAACCTTGAACTCTTCTTTTTCCCTTTCTGATGACTGGAATGGCAGTGAGCAGAGGGACCTTAGAGGTCATCTGTTTAAAACAGAAACATTATCAGGAACCTGAATCCTTGAGTATATGCATAGAGCAAAGTTTCACCAACATCAGATCACACATCTTGGACTGTTAGGTGAAAAGAGAAATAAATTTATTTTTTATTATAGGCACTAAATTGGAAGGTCTCTGTTACAATCTTCATACATGCTTTGTAGTTGTTGAGTCACTAAGTCACATCCCACTCTTTGTGACCCCATGGACTATAGCCTGCCAGGCTTCTCTGTCCATGGGATTATCCAGGAAGTACACTGGGGTGGATTTCCATGTCCTTCTCCAGGGGATCTTCCCAACCCAGGGATCGAACCCTTGTTTCCTGCTTTGTAGACTGATTCTTTACCACTGATCTACCTGGGAAATTCTGATATATACTCTAACGGTCAATTAATTTGCTTTTATCTCAATCTGATGTTCAGCTCAGTCTTTCTATCAATTCAGTGATCTCAATAACTAATGTAATAATTACAATCTTAAATACCCTTGGGGAAAAAATACTGTAATCTGACTCTAGCCATCTCATTAGCTATAAAAAAAATTAGATAACAGTCCACTGAAAGCAACACTGTATTGAAGAGGACTCAAGTTACGGCAGAGACTCCTGGTTGTTGCCAGTATCTGCTCTTCTATTCTCCCCAAAGAATAGTTCAACTGCTTTTAGTGGATCACATGCTGTCCAGCTTCCCTTGAAATTAGAAATGGCAATATGACTAAGTTCTAGCCAATGGGATGTAAACGTGTGCAGTGATGTGTGGAGTTTTCAGATCACATTCTTATAAAGTGAAGATGCCCTCCCCTTACTCTGTCTGGAGTACAAATATGGGGTGTGGCATCTTACATTAGTTCAGGTCAGTTGCTCAGTCGTGTCCGACTCTTTGCGACCCCATGAATCGCAGCGCATGAGGCCTCCCTGTCCATTACCAACTCCCGGAGTTCACTCAGACTCACGTCCATCGAGTCAGTGATGCCATCCAGCCATCTCATCCTCTGTTGTCCCCTTCTCCTCCCCCCAATCCCTCCCAGCATCAGAGTCTTTTTCAAAGAGTCAACTCTTTGCATGAGGTGGCCAAAGTATTGGAGTTTCAGCTTTAGCATCAGTCCTTCCAACGAACACCCAGGACTGATCTCCTTTAGAACAGACTTAGAAGATGAGGGCAACACAGGAGAGACAGAAGAAAAATAATATAAAAACAACCTGGGTTTCTGATGCCATGGACTCCTCTGAGAGAAATAAAAACTTCTATCTAACATAAAACACTATTTTTTGGAGGGGAGAATCTTATTAGGCCAGCCAAAGCAATGTCCTAACTGGTGTATAAATCATGTTCTGAAAGTACCACTGAGACATTGAAAGGAAAACTAAAACACATGGATTGGAAGTCAGGAGAAGGACTCTGGCTTCAGTGGGGTTAGTAACTTGCTAGGTGACTTGAGCAAGTCAGACCTCTTTTTGGAGTTTCAGCTTCTTCATCTAGAAACCCTACTAAGATTAACAGCTGATGAACAAGTTGAGAACTGTGCTGTGCGTAGTCACTCAGTCGTGTCCGAGTCCTCATGGACTGTAGCCCACCCCATGGGCTGTAGCCCACGAGGCTCTTCAGGGATTCTCCAGGCAAGAATACTGAAGTGGGCTGCCATGCCCTCCTCCAGGGGATCTTCCTAACTGAGGGATTGAACAGGTTTCCCACATTGCAGGCAGATTCTTTACCACCAGATAAGCCTAAGAATACTGGAGTGGGTAGCCTATCCATTCTCCAGGGGATCTTCCTGACCCAAGAATAGAACCAGGGTCTCCTGCATTGAAGGTGGATTCTTTACCAGCTGAGCTACCAGGACGCCCAAGTTGAGAACATGCCTTGCCAAAAACAACAAAGAATAGGCAAAATCAAGTCCTGCCATAGGTAAACAAATCCTTGAAAAACATAAAAAGCAAAAAATAAGCCACGTGTATTATAGGGACAACTCTATACCCTTTCTTCTTCTTCCTTTTTTTTTTCTTTTTTGCCTTGGTGCTATTCTCTTAGACATTTGTGTTTTTAAATAAATCTTACAGATTCAGTGCCAAAATCCCATCTGCCTCCTCCTGCTGAGAAGTCATAATGCCATGTTTATGACACCAAGCTCTGTTTCCATGGGGATGATGTGTCAGTGTAATTCCAGCATTATGACTTCTGGGTATGTTTGAGAAGATGGGTGAAGGCAATGAAAAATCTTCAAACATACACATTTGTTGTTATTCTGATAACTCACAGTCACAGGAATGATGATCCTGAAAACAGAGAGGAGGAACCAGACAGATATCCACTAAAGGATGACATCACTTTTCTAACTGTTGAAAAGACCACTTGACCCCTCAGCCCTTCCTCCTTGAAGTTTTTGGTCTGCTTCATTTTTAATTTTTTGCATGTAATAATTTATAATTATTTATAATGTAAGTTTATAATGTAATAATTTGTATGAGGCAACTGTAAGGCTTTTATGTGCTTCATCTCATTGCCTAAATCTTTCATCTGGGTGGGGATCACATTAAGCTCATCCTGAATAATGGCTTCTATTATTTAAATCCATTATTTAAATTCAGTTTTGCCAAGAAGTTGTCACTCCTACTCCATCTGCAAATATGGAAACTTAAATGTAGAGGTTCCTCCTGAAATTTTCCATAGAAAAATGTCATCCATTTAAATGCACACTTTGAGCACTGCAAATTCCTTGAGAAAACAGCTTTAAACAACCTATCTTTTTTAAAATCAAAACTAGTTATTTTCTATTTTGATTGTAAAAGTAATTCATTTACTGTAAAAAGCCAAACACTGAAAAATCTAAAGTAAAAAGCAGTGTCTACTCAAAATTGATATGTTCCACACAAAGTTTTATCTCCATATTTTTATAGATTTTTAAATATAAAGAAATATCAGTATTTATGAAATAACAACTATGAAAACTGAATCATATAGTACTGTAGCAGACTGCATTTTCCCAAAGAATCACAATATCCCCACCCTGCATGCACATCTGCAAGTGTCCTTGCCCCTTCAATCCATTCTTTCATAAAAAAAGGTTATTTCTCCACCCCTGGAGTCTGAGCAAGCTTTTGAATGACTTCAATCAAGAGAATAGGACTGCCTTAATGTTATACTAGTTCTGTGCATAGCCCTTAAATGGCCTGGCAACTTCCATTTCCTACTTCTTGGAAGCTGGCCACCATGCAAATAGTAGGACTTTCCGGATATCATCATGCTCTTAAGGAAGCCCAAGAAGGCTGGAAGATGAGCTTCTATGTTGAGAAGTGAAGAAACCAAAGTTCTCCAAGGCACCAGACTTGCAAATGAATAAGCCATCTTGGATGTAGATCCTTCCATCCCAGCTGACTCAACTGATACACCTGGGGGTGTCAAGGACAAACCAGCCAGCTGAGTCTTTTTTGATTCCTGATCTACAAAATCAGAAGCACAGTGGAATTTTGCTTTTTTAAAATGATTACCCAGAATTGTTTTTAATGAAATGGGAAAATATTAATCATGGAATACTAAGTGAAAAAAATTCATGTACAAAAGTATAAATACAGAATGTTAGCCAGCCTTTGCTTGTCTCAGCTAGCTACACTGCAACAGTCACTTAAATGGGCTCCCTTAACCAGGCATGATCCCTTTCAGTCCATTTTCTATATAGTAGCCAGAGAGGATTGCCTAAATTAAAATGGTAAAACTCCAAAGTTCTGGAGTTCGTTGTAACACAGCAACAGGTGACCAAAGCATATTCTTCAAATATTTTTTGTTAAAATAAATTAAATCCACATCATCTCTTTTAGCGGTTCTCATATTGAGACAAGCTGGAACCTGGGACCCTTTGCTGAGGCACTGCAGTGCTTGTACCTGGACTCACTTCTCAAGCAACAAAATACAAAGAAACTAAATAGGACTAAAAATAACTGCATGCTTGTTCAGTTAGAGCAAATCCTGGAGAAAAGATACAAAGAAACCAAAAAACCCAACTGCCACTTCTGAAGAATCTGGAGCAAAATTAGGGTACATGTCCCCTGCACACAGCACCACCTAAGAGGTGGGCAAACCACCTGAACTGTCCCTCTGACCTGACCCCTGAACATACCTCTACCCTCTCCCCATATAAAGAACAATCTTGCCTGCTGTCCTCAGGGAACAAGCAAGCAAGGAACCCATTGTTTGTTCTCACTCCCCTCTGCTACAGCAGGGGCATCAATAAAGCCTTGCCTGAATTTCTTGTATGGCCTCAAGTCAATTTCTATTGATTGGGGAAAGTCAAGACCCCTGGGCTGTATCAATATTACATGCATTTATCGTACTTTAACTCATCCCTAATAGATGTACTTTTAGATTGTTTTTCCTTCTGTTATCATAAATTACGCTGCAGTGAATATTTACATATGTACCTATCATTATTTTCAAGGATGAATGTTTGTAAGTCATATTACTGAACCAAAAGGTAACTCAAAGTTCCTTTTTGATATCATCAGCCTTATTGTATTTCAGAAATGTATTGTTATTCTCAAACAAGGGTTATCTGAGAATTTCTCCATTTTTCACACTTTCATCATCTTTGGCCTTATCAACCTTTATAATCTTAGCCAATCTGCTAAGATACACATAATTTCAATTTCATTAACCATTACTTATACTTTGTAAATTGCTTGTTCATAAAGTATAAATCATTTCAAAGTCATTTTAAAGCTTAGTTTCTTTATATAATCTTATATATAGATGCTGGAGAAGGAAATGGCAACCCACTCCAGTGTTCTTGCCTGGAGAATCCCAGGGACAGAGGAGCCCGGTGGGCTGCCGTCTATGGGGTGACACAGAGCCGGACACGACTGAAGCGACTTGGCAGCAGCTTATATAGAAGCAGTCCTATCCGACTCTTTGCAATCCCTTGGACTGTAGCCAGTCAGGCTTCTCTGTCCATGCAGATTCTCCAGGCAAGAATACTAGAGTGGGTTGCCATTCCCTTCTCCAGGGGATCTTCCCAACCCAGGGATCAAGCACGAGTCTCCCGCATTGCAGGCTGATTCTCTACGTATTCCTTTGCACCAGTATTTCCATTACTTCTCCCCTTTTAGAGGTGCACATGTGGAGACTTCAGATTTCAGGAGAACACTTTTCCCGAATTAAGTGAACTTGTATATAACTATGTGCCTTGAACTGGACAAAAAAAAAAGGGACAAGGACATGCATCAAGTCCAGGAGAAAACCTTTAAATGCTGTTGCACAATTCTCCATTAACTTCCTTCCACTACTGCGTCAGTCAAGAAAACACAGGTTGATAGGAAGAGTCCACGATCTAAATGGCCTGAAACTCTAAGGAGTGTTCAAGACCCTCAGAGTTTGTGTGAGCAAGAAATAAATGCTTTCTATATTGATGCACTGAATTAAATTGTTTACTACTGAAAGAATAGCCTAACTTATCTGACTAACACAATATACATCTAATTATATACATGCTGTCCAAATGCAGGGTTTGTTGCTTGGCTCCACCCATACCTACATATGTATTAATGCACACAACAAAGATTACATTGGAAGAAGAATTAAAAAATCTGGTATGAATTCTTCCGTATTTTTCCTTTATGCTCACAATACTATAGCAAATATACATGTATACAAACACACATGTAAGAATGTATGTAAAGTGGGGTTTTACTCTTTGTTTTGCAAAAAAGTTGGCTATTATCCACTCCTTTTGCACCTTGCATTTCTTATTCAATTATAAGCGCTGGATAAAGTCCCCTACTATGGCTCTGATTCACTCATTTCACCAATTGCTCAATAGAATGGAGTATGAATGCAGTTAAATGCACTCAACGAGTCCCCTCTTGACCGACATCCACTTTGATTCAGTGTGGTGCTGTAAGAAACAAGGTTGAGATAACACTTTAATGCCTATATCCACTTATACATCTGCTTTTATTTCTATTTGCATTCTTGGGATAAGCCTGATAAGGTTAAATGATTTATGTGTTTTTATTTTTAAAATACTGCTATATTACTTTTGCCAAAGGCTATAACACTGCACATTTCCACCAGGAATATGAGAGCAAAATCCCCACACGTATTAGATGCGTAGCTCTTTCTAAAGAATGTAAACCTATAGCTCTTTAAATTTGCATTTTCCTGGTTACCAGTGAATTTTAGCATCTTTTCATGTATTTAATTTGCTCCTCTATGATTTTTCCTTAGTTGATTATTTAAGTTATATTTTTCTTGTTCATTTAAAAAAGTATTTTGAATAATACAGAAAACCTACCCTTTTCCTGTCATTTGTATTACACTATTTTCCCCAATCTATTTTACCCACTGATTTAATCGCTTCTATAGCCGCCATACAGGCATCCGGTCCCATCACCTCATGTCAAATAGATGGAGAAACAATGGTAACAGTGACAGACTTTATTTTCTTGGACTCCAAAATCACTGCAGATGGTGACTGAAGCCGTGAAATTAAAAGACACTTGCTCCTTGGAAGAAAAGTTATGACCAACCTCAGTTCAGTTCAGTTCAGTCACTCAGTCGTGTCTGACTCCTTGTGACCCCATGGACTGTAGCATGCCAGGCTTCCCTGTCCATCGCCAACTCCCGGAGCTTGCTCAGACTCGTGTCCATTGAGCTGCTGATGCCCTCCAACCATCTCATCTTCTGTCGTCCCCTTCTTCTGCTGCCTTCAGTCTTTCCCAGCATCAAGGTCTTTTCCAATGAGTCAGCTCTTCACATCAGGTGGCCAAAGTATTGGAGTTTCAGCTTCGGCATCAGTCCTTTCAGTGAATATTCAGGACTGATTTCCCTTAGGATTGACTGGTTGGATCTCCTTGCTGTTCAAGGGCTCTCAAGAGTCTCCTCCAACATCACGGTTCAAAATCACCAATTCTTCAGCGCTCAGCTTTCTTTATGATCCAACTTTCATATCCATACATGACTACTAGAAAAACCATAGCTTTGACTAGATGGACCTTTACTGGTAAAATAATGTCTCTGGTTTTTAATATGCTATCTAGGTTGGTCATAGCTTTTCTTCCAAGGAGCAAGCGACTTTTAATTTCATGGCTGCAGTCACCATCTGCAGTGATTGTGGAGCCCTCAAAATAAAGTCTGACACTGTTTCCATTGTCTCCCCATCTATTTGTCATGAAGTGATGGGACCAGATGTCATGATGTTCGTTTTTTGACTGTTGAGTTTTAAGCCAACTTTTTCACTCCTCTTTCACTTTCATTAAGAGGCTTTTTAGTTCTTCTTCACTTTCTGCCATACAGTGGTGTCATCTGTGTATCTGAGGTTATTGATATTTCTCCTGGCAATCTTGATTCCAGCTTGTGCTTCATCCAGCCTGGCATTTCGCATGATGTACTTACTCTACATATAAGTTAAATAAGCAGGATGACAATATACAGCCTTGAGATACTCCTTTCCCAGTTTGGAACCAGTCTGTTGTTCCATGTCCAGTTCTAACTGTTGCTTCTTGACCTGCATACAGATTGCTTCTTGACCTACCTAGACAGCATATTAAAAAGCAGCATATAAAAAAACAGAGACATTACTTTGCCAACAAGGGTTTGTCTAGTCAAATCTACTATGGTTTTTCCAGTAGTCATGTATGGATGTGAGAGTTGGACAATAAAGAAAGCTGAGCGCCGAAGAATTGATGCTTTTGAACTGTGGTGTTGGAGAAGACTCTTGAGAGTTCCTTGGACTTCAAGGAGATCAAGCCAGTCAATCATAAAGGACTGATATTCGTTGGAAGGACTGATGCTGAAGCTGAAGCTCCAGTACTTTGGCCACCTAATGTGAAGAACTGACTCATTGGAAAAGACCCTGATGCTAGGAAAGATTGAAGGCAGGAGGAGAAGGAGATGACAGAAGATGAGATGGTTGGATGGCATCACTGACTCAATGGACAGGAATTTGAGTAGGCTTTGGGAGTTGGTGATGGACAGTGAAGCCTGGCACGCTGCAGACCATGGGGTTGCGAAGAGTCAGACACGACTGAGTGACTGAACTGAACTGAACTGATAGCCATACAAAGATTAATATAATTTCTTTTATAACATGTAAATGTCTGTTTTTAGTTGAGAAGTTCTCCTTGACTCTTTTTTTGCAGGAGTATTGTGAAGTTGTTTTTTGTGTGTGTGGAGAGGTTGCTTTGTTTTATATTGAGCATTTAAGTCATGAGGAATCTATTTTAATTTTTTTCCTTTTTGATTTTTAAAAGCTAAAATAATATTATAAAAAATACTAATTCAAAGTGTGCAGTTTGATGAACTGTGACAATTGTATATGACAAAGTAATCACAGTCAAGATATAGAACAATTTCATCATCATAAAATGTCTTCTTATACCCCCATATGTCCCCTATCCCCAGCTCTAGGCAACCACTGATCTGCTTTCTGTTACTATAGTTTGGTCTTTTTCTAGAACTTTTTATAAATGAATCATCCACTATATCATCCACTATAGACTTCTGTGTTTGACTTCTTTCACTTAGCTTAATGTTTCCATGGTTAATCCATGATACTGAGTGCACTAATCCTTTCTCATTGCAGTATAGAATTTCATAGTATAGATAAGCCATGATTTGCTTATTCACTCACCAGTTTTTGTCTATTGTAGATAGCCCTGCTATAAACTTTTGAGAACATGGCTTTTTTGTTGTTACTATTCCATTGGTCTCTATATCTATGCTTATGCCAATTTAGATTGCTACAGTTTATAGTAAGCTTTGAAATCAGATAGTGTTAAGTCTTATAAATTGATTTACTTTTTCAAAATTTTTTTAGGTATTCTAAGTCTATTGCCTTTCTGTATAGATTTTTCAATTTGCTTGTTACATTTCTTCAAAAAACCCACTGGTTTTCATCTTCTCAGACCCTGGAGCATCACAGATTGAGGGGTTGTGGATACTGAAGGGCCCTAATTTGTTCTCTAATCTGCTTCCTAACAGATTTGCTTTCTTGCCTGAAACAACTAATACCTCAGACAAAGTATGTTAAAGTTTCTCAAGACATTGACTATTAACTATAGAAAGACAATGGTCTCTGAGAGATGAAGAACAAATAAAGTGAACCCTGCAATCACCCTAACTGTGGCCTAGAGAGAATTCTCAGGCAGCAGCACAGGGCAGGGTGGCCTGGGTGGAGCACAACAGTCTCCCTAAATTGAAGAGAGGAGCTGGGGTCCAGAGGGACACTTTAGCTAGAATTAGCAAAGCAGAGCATTGAAGAGGAGGGAGCAGGCTGCAAGGAAAAAGAGCTCCAAAGATCTATGAGAATTCCAATACTCTTCAACACGTGTGTGAGAAATCCATAAAGGATTAGAAGAGCAAGTCCTCGAGAAGTATAAAGAGCCAGCGTAGTGCCTGCTTCACACCATCTGGAGTGAAAACTCCAAAATCCTATAATTATAGGAATTGGTAGAATGCTAGAGTTTGCCTCAGTAGTGGGGAAATTTTGACCCTAAACACTACTCTGTTCCCTGCTAACAAAGCTTAAGATAAGACCCAAATTGTTTCCAAGTAACTTAACTGCATCCCAAAATGAAGATCAAATACATTCAAACAAGTATACATTAGAGAATAATGAACACAAGGAAAATTTCACAAGGCGTAGGATACATTCAAAAATTAAGAAGCATGCAAAGAAGCAGAAAAGGAAAAATGCAAGCTAAAATGAGGGGGAAAGCTGATCAATCAAACTGACCCAGAAATGACAGAGTTAGGAGACAGAGGTATTAGAATATTCGTTATGACTTCTTTCCATATGTTCATACTGGAGGAAGATTAAACATGATAAGCATGGGCATGAGAGATATTTCAGAACAACAAAAATCAAACTGATTTTCCTTTGCTCTATCCTCTTTCTATTCTTCACTTTGTATAATATTTATCATTCTATCTTCATATTCACTTACATTTTCTACTTTCATATCTGTTTGGATTTTATGTCCATCCAATGAATTTTTAAGTTCAGAAATTGTATTTTTCATTTGTAGTATTTCTATTTGCTTCCTTTTTAAATATATACTGTTTTTGTTTCCTCTGCAGAGATTTTTCTTTCCTAGGCTGAAATATTTTCATTAATTGACAATATATTTTGTTTTACTTCATTGAGAATTTTGTAATAGTCATTTAAACAACCTTGTTTATTAGTTGCAGCAGTTGATTAACCTTGTGGGGAGGAGGGGCAGTCATACTTGATTGACTTATCTCCTTTTGAGAATATGTCCCATTTTCTTAGTTCTTTGTATATTAGATAATTTGGGATTATATCTTGGATGTTATGAATGTTAAGTTCTGAGCATTTTGGATTCTGTTATTTTTCTCTTATGAGCATTTTTAGCAGAGAACATTCTTGCCTGGCTTGAACTTCAAACTCTTTTCTTTGAGCAGCAGCTCTAGCCTCAAGTCAGACATTTTGTATCAGATAAAGTGCTGAGCTGCTTTGAGTCTTCTGCATATGCACAGTTTAAGAGTCAAAATGTGGGTTCACACTCCCCCTTCAGCTCTCTCCAGTGTTCACAGGATTTCAGCTCCAATTTTCTGTTTCCCCTACAGCTGCTGTGGGCACTGCCATGTGGACTCAGAGGAACTTACTGAGCTTCCTGTCCCCCTTCTCCAAGTAAGTGTGCACCTCCCACTTTTAGTCTGTGTCTGTCTGCTTTTCTTCACTCTCCCAAACTTTCAGATAATCACTTTTTGTATTGTGTCCAGGTTTTATCATTGTTTTCTTCAGTGAAGGGCAGGGGCAGGAGCAGGCAGGTTGTGCAGTGTGGCATTACTTCATCATAACTGGAACTCTGGGAGAGTCCAGGAAGGACTTATCTTTGGATGTGGTGTCAGATAGAGTCAATTAAGCTGGATGGCTAATTGTTCCAGTGCATTTAAATAGCCCATTTTTCCCATAGAAGTAATCATTTTTTTAATATATAAAATTCTCAAATATTGCTACTCTTTTGTAGCTTCTTTTCTATATTCCTGATCTGTCTATTCCCATGCAACTATTGAGCTGATTTAAATACAGTGACTGTGGCATAACCTTGGGAAGCAAATTCTTCATCTTGATTATTCTTTATGGCTTTCTAGGTTATTCCTAGGCATTTATTCTTTAATATATTCTAAGATTATTCATTTAGCTTTTAAAAAGTATTTGTATATCTAATTGGAATTGCATGATGTATGTATATTCATTTGGGGAGAATTTCTGTGAACCATAAGTCTCCTTATTGAAGAACAAGTTTCTTGGGGACATCTTTCTTTTATCAGTGACATTTTATAATTATTTTCAAATAGGTCCCATGCCTTTCTTTTAAACTCTGAATGCTGTATAAATTTTCATTTATAACCAATGTTATATAACAATATCATTTACAACCAACATTTCTATGTACTGATTTCTAAAGTAATTCATTATTATAATATATATCCAACCACTTCACCAATTCTGATACCTTCTGAAGAAGCAAATTTAAAAAGTCCACAAAACACAACCTTTTGATTATTTATATTTATAGATGCCATTAGAAAAAGCATTGTTGCTTTCCCCTCATTGTTTATGCCAGTTTTATTTCATGCTTCATACTGTTGCAGTTTTAGAAACTCAATACTAAATACTAGCCATAGCTGATATCCGCTATTGTCAGATCATATGAAATCAGTTTATTTGCTCTGTAGTTCATTTTTGTGGTTGTTATTATTGAATGATGATTTTGTTTCCCTTTGTTGCTATTTTATTTGCAATTTTAATAGCTACTGAATTTTATCAAATCCCTTTTCTGTATCTGTTGCTAGAATATGGTGATCTCCTTTACTGTATTATTATAATGGATTACATTGATAGAGTATTGACCTAGAATCAACCATATTTAGTCAGAGTTATCATTGTCTTGATTTTAAAATGTCCCTCAAATGTAAGTTGATATAGCTGCTATGGAAAACAGTATGGAAGTTCCTCAGAAAACTAAAAATATAATTACCATATAATCCAGCAGTCCCAACCCTGGGCAAATATCCAGACGAAACTCTAATTCAAAAAGATGCAGGCAACCCTATTGTTCATAGCAGCACTATTCACAGTAGCCAAGACATGGAAGCAACCTATATGTCCACTGACAGATGAATGGATAAAAAAGATTGGTACATATATACAATGGAATACTACTTGACCATGTAAAAGAACAAAATAATATCATTTGCAGCAACATGGATGCAATTAGAGATTATTATACGAAAGGAAGTAAGTCAGAAAGACAAATATGAAAAACTATGATACAAATGAACTTCTCTACGAAATAGAAACATTAACGGACATAGAGAACAGACTTGAAGGAAGGATGGAGTGGGAGTTTGGAGTTGGCAGATGTTAACTATTATATATAGAATGGATAAACAACAAGATCCTACTGTACAGCAGAGAGAATTGTATTCAATGTAATATGATAAACCATAATGGAAAAGAATATTTTAAAAAAGAATGAATACACACACACACTCACATATGTATGTATAAATAAATCACTTTGCTCTATGGCAGAAATTAACAGAACATTGTAAATCTGTTATACTTCAATTTAAAAATAAATATTTAATAAAATGGCTCCCAAATTTAGCAAAAAGAGCTCAACAATGCTTCTATATTCATAAGCAACATTGGTTGATAGTGTATTTTAAGAAAATTATCACCATTAGGTGTTAAGATTATGCTGGTTTCATAAAGTAACATGGGAGGTTTGTACTTTCCATGGCCTGAAATATCAAAGTACATTGGAATTATCTATTCTCTAAAGGTTAAACTCATCTTGATAATGAACCTCATAATGATAGAACTCAAATAAATTTCTGGTTTTCCCCACAATCATTACCTTATTCAAGTTTTACAATTCCTGAGTGAAATTTAATGATATCTATTTTTCTAGGAATAATATATTTTCTTTAGGTCTTAAATCTAGATGTCATAGACTTTCAAGCAACATTGCTCTGTAATTTTTAAATTATATCCCCTTGCTCATTTGAAATGTTGTCTGTTTTTGCTCTCTCTCATCTTAATTAAGCTTGCAAATGTTTCTACTTGGTAGGTTTTTTTTTCAAAGAAACACATTTCTGGATTTATTTATCTTTCTCTTTTTCTACTTTATTATTTCAACCTTTATTTCTATTAATTTCCTTTTCTTACTCACTTAGTTTATTTGGTTACTTTTTCTAACTTTATGGGTTTCAGACAGTAAAGAATCTGCCAGCAATGCAGAAGACCCAGGTTCGATCCCTGAGTTGGGAAGGGGAAGAGAAGGAAATGACAACCCACTCCAGAATTCTTACCTCAATAATCGTATGGACAGAGGAGCCTGGTGGGCTATAGTCCATCGGCTCACACAGAATCAGACATAACTGAGTGACTTTCATTCTAACTTTACATGATTAATATTTCATTCTTTTAATAGTTTTATCTCTTTCTTATTTAAAAATTGTGATTTCTTTTAAATTTATTCTCTAATTCAAGTGTCTTTCTCACCAAGTTACATCTGACTGCGACCTCATGGACTGTAGCCCACAACGCTCCTCTGTCCATGAGATTATCCTAGCAGGAATAGTGAAGTGGGTTGCCATTTTCTTCTCCAGGGGTCTTCCTGATCCAGAGATTGAACCTGCGTATCATGCATTACAGACAGATTTTTTACTATTGACTCACAAGGGAAGCCAGTTTTCTAAAGATATGTTTGTCAATTTCCAAGTGATTAAGGTTTTTTTTTAAAAATCATTTTGCTATTTACCTCCAATTTTATTGGATTATAATCGAAGGGTAGGTCAGAAATATTTGTTGCTGTTGTTGCTTTTCATGGTCAAGTCTAATTTTTAAACATGTATGTAAACATAGAAAAACCTTGTTTTGTATCTAAAGGATGTAAACGTTCTATATATATAGTTATCCAATCAAGTTTGAATGTAATCTACTTCTACTATATCATTTCTCTTAAAAAAAAAAAAATCCTTCTCCAAGGGAAACGGAAGCCAGCTGAAACAGCACCAATGACCAAAACTAGAAAACTGAGCAACAAGATAAGTAAACTAGGATGGGGTTGTAACCTAAAATATAAAATAAATTTCTATGAGTTCATTCTGATATAAAGAAGTGATTGAATAAATAAATATCTAGCTATCCATTTAAAATATAGCAGTGTGTACAAGATGGATAACCAACAAGGGCCTAATGTATAGCATAGAGAACTCTGCTCGATACCATTTAACAACCTAAATGGGAGAAGAATTTGAAAAATAACAGATATATGTATGCACACAACTGAATCATTTTACTGTACACAGGAATCCAGCACAACACTGTCAATCAACAGTATTCCAGTAGAAAATGAAAGGTTTTTAAAACCCTATCAGTAAATTTAAAAAAAAAGTAATTGGGAGAGAATAGATAGCTCTCCTGATGCTGAAGTTAAAACTCCAAAGCTTTGGCCACCTGACGTTAAGAGCTGACTCATTTGAAAAGACCCTGATGCTGGGAAAGATTGAGGGCAGGAGGAGAAGGGGACGACAGAGGATGGGATGGCTGGATGGCCTCACTGACTCGATGGATGTGAGTTTGAGTGAACTCCGGGAGTTGGTGATGGACAGGGAGGCCTGGCGTGCTGTAGTCCATGGGGTCACAAAGAGTTAGACACGACTGAGCGACTGAACTGAACTGAACTGAAGATAGCTTTCCTGTGCACAACTCCAAATAATTTATGTGGCAAATCTTACTTTTAAGAACATGGAACAGAGCTCCCACTTCTTAAATGCAGGTTGTGCATAATGACTTCCTTTCACAAAGTTCAGTATGGAAAAAGAAGGAAGAAAGTAACCTTACAGTGGAGAAATATTACAAACACTACTTTATCCAGTGATCAAGGTTAACATCTACATGAAAAGTCACTTTCATACTATGTCCCCTTCATATGATGCAATGGGATTGACATTTTACCTCTGTGGTATTTCTCCCCAGGAAAGCATAGCTCCAAACTACTCATGAGAAAAAAATCAAGCAAAATCCCACTTGGGTGACACCCCACAAAATATTTGACTAGTATTCAAAGCTATCAAGTTTGAGATGTCAACAGAAATAGCAAAATAAGGACCTGTCAAAGCCCCCCTCCATAAAAGCAAAGAAAAAATGCCTAGAAAAATGGTCAAAAAGTTAAATCTCATTAATTTGTGGCATTATAATTTAACATCCCCCACTTCTCAGCACTGTGGAGGACTTGAAAAATAATAGCCTGCATTCCTAATTCAAAAGGGAACAGAATGAGGCTAGATATCTCTCTCTCAAAGCCTCATCATCAAAAAGGAGCCATTATATGAATAATATGATGGCTCCCTAGAAGACTTCACTCAAAAAGTTTTATTTGACTTCACACAAATTAGTCCTGTGCTTGGAGCTTCTCCTTGGAAGGCATTTGTCAACTGTGTTAAAATCTTAGTTGCCTGAGGCAGTGAATAACAGATGAGGCAAACAACAGACTAGCCAAAAAGCTTGAAATAAAAAACGGAGGAATAAGGTGTCTATAGGGGCTGAAAGGTCATGCATATGCATAGGGATGCATATATGTTAAACAAAAATCTGCAGCTTGAAGAAAGTCCTAAGTTCTCACCTCTGGTTGGCTTTGAAGCTATGTAAGCCAATGGCACCCCATTCCAGTACTCTTGCCTGGAAAATCCCATGGATGGAGAAGCTTGGTAGGCTGCAGTCCATGGGGTCACTGAGAGTCAGACACGACTGAGTGACTTCACTTTGACTTTTCACTTTCGTGCATTGGAGAAAGAAATGGCAACTCACTCCAGTGTTCTTGCCTGGAAAATCCCAGGGACGGGGGAGCCTGGTGGGCTGCCATCTAGGGGGTCGCACAGAGTCGGACATGACTGAAGTGACTTAGCAGCAGCAGCAAGCAGCAAGTTAAGATGGCAGCAGAGCTGTAAATCACCTGAGTATTGAAGATATTCCCAAATATGCACACAGAGCCCCTTGGCAAATACCCATAGATTCCAGGCATTTAAAACAATTTCAGTCCAATTATTAGCTGATCACTAAGAGACTTCACGGTTCACACATGACAAACATATAGAGTTTAGAGACTTTCAGAAAGGTCACTAAACAAACAATAGAAACTACAACAAAAAGCAATAACAAAACCTGAGTAATGTAGAGAATCAATATTTGAAATGTCTAGTTTCAACAACGAAAAGACACAAGATATGCAAAAAAATCTACACACAGGAACCCAGAGATAATTATCCCTCATGTAAGGAAACATTGAACTTACTAAATTAAAACTTTAAATCAACAATTCAAGTATGTCCATAGAGGCAAAGGAAACTAAATCTAAAGAACAAAAGGAATCAGGCAAATAATGTGTCATCAAATACAGAGTAAAAAAAATTAAAAGAATTTATAAAAATAAATAAAACAAAATCTGGAGTTATAGTATCTAACTGAAATGAATAATTTACTATATGGACTCAACATGAGATATAATGCAGATGTAAGCAACCAGAACAAGAATTAGTGAACCTGAATATTCAATTCAGATTAATTGAAATAATTCAGATCAACTGAAATATTTCAGTCAGAGATATAGGAAGAAAAGGAATGAAGAAAAATAAACAGAGTCTCAAAGACCTGTAAGGATCTTTGTGACACCATTAAGCATACAACACACACCTAACTGGAGTGGCACAGCCTGATGGGAAGCTAGAGAGAAAGAAAAAGGGAAGAAAGAATACTTGAAGAAATAATGAGTGACAATTTCCAAACTTTGATAAATGAATCTACATAACCAAGAAGCTCAACAAGCTTTAAATTAAACTCAAAGAGATCTGTATCTAGATATCATAATCAATCAAAAGGTAAAGACAAAGAAAGAATATTTAAACTAGCAAGAGAGAAGTGACTCTTCATTAACATTAGCAAGGGATCCTCATAAGACTAACAGCTGATTTCTTGTCAGAAATCCTGGAGGCCAAAAGGCAATGGGATGGCTATTGAAAATGCTAAAAGTAAAACAAACAAACTAACTAACTAACTAAGAATTCTATATCCAGCAAAATTATTCTTCAAAAATAAAGGGGAATTTTAGGCATCTTCAGATAAACCAAAGAGCTGAGAGGGTTCCTCACTAAAAGTTGTGCTCTACAAGAAATATTGAAGGGAATCCTTCAGGCTGAAATGAAAGAACAAAAAATTTGAGTTTCATGAAGAAATAAAATGACCAGTAAAATTAACTACATAGTTAAATATCAATGACATCTGTGTGTGTGTGTGTGTTTGTATCTGCTTCCCGCCCCCCCACCAACCCTGATTTAAAGTTTTTAAATTAATTGTGATGATGGTTGCAGAACACTTTGGATACATTTGAAATATTGGATTATATTACTTCAAATGGGTGAACTATAGGTAAGCGAATTATATCTCAATAAAGCTGTCACCAAAGAGATAATAAACCACTGTCATAGCTAGGACATATGACGACAATAACATATGGGACCCTGGATGGAATCTTAGAAGAGAAAAAGGACATTAGGCAAAAATTAAGGATATACGGATAAAGTATCAGTTTAGTTCAGTCACTCAGTCATGTCTGCCTCTTGGTGACCCCATGGACTGCAGCATGCCAGGCTTCCCTGTCCATTACCAACTCTCAGAGCTTGCTCAAACTCCTGTCCTTCGAGTTGGTGATGCCATCCAACCATCTCATTCTCTGTCATCCCCTTCTCCTCCTGCCTTCAATCTTTCCCAGCATCAGGGTCTTTTCTATATATTCAGGATTGATTTCCTTTAGGTTTGACTGGTTTGATCTCCTTGCAGTCCAAGGGACTCTCAAGAGTCTTCTCCAACCCCACAGTTCAAAAGCATCAATTCTTTGGCTCTCAGCTTTCTTTATAGTCCAGCTCTCACATTAAAAGTCATGTGTGAAAAACCACAGCTTTGACTAGATGGACTTTTGTCAGCAAAGTAATGTCTCTGCTTTTTAATATGCTGTCTAAGTTGGTCATAGCTTTTCTTCCAAGGAGCAAGCATCTTTTCATTTCATGGCTGCAGTCACCATCTGCAGTGATTTTGGAGCCAAAAAAAAATAAAGTCTGTCATTGTTTCCATGGTTTCCCCATCTATTTGCCATGAAGTGATGGGACTGGATGCCATGATCTTCATTTTTTGGCTGTTGAGTTTTAAGCCAGCTTTTTCACTTTCCTCTTTCACTTTCACCAAGATCCTGTTTATTTCCCTTCCACTTTCTGTCGTAAGGTTGGTGACATCTGTGTGTCTGAGGTTATTGATATTTCTCCTGGCAATCTTGATTTCAGCTTGTGCTTCACCTGGCCTGGCATTTCACACAATGTGCTCTGCAAATGAGTTAAATAAACAGGGTGACAATATACGGCCTTGACATACTCCTTTCCCAATTTGGAACCAGTCTGTTGTTCCATGTCCTATTCTAACTGTTGCTTCTTGATCTGCATACAGATTTCTCAGGGTCAGGTAAGGCGGTCTGGTATTCCCATCTCTTTAAGAAATTTCCAGTTTGTGTGTTCCCCACAGTCAAAGACTTTGTTGTAATCAATAAAGCAGAAGTAGATGTTTTCTGGAATTCTCTGGCTTTTTCTATGATCCAATATACGTTGGAAATTAGATCTCTGGTTCCTCTGCCTTTTCTAAATCCACCTTGAACCTCTGGAATTTCACAGTTCACATACTATTGAAACCTGGCTTAGAATTTTGAGCATTACTTTGCTAGTGTGTAGTCAGTCAGTTCAGCCAGTTGCTAGCATGTAAGATGAGTGCAATTGTGCAGCTGTTTGAACACTCTTTGGCATTGCCTTTCTCTGGATTGGAATGAAAACTGACATTTTCCAATCCTGTGGCCACTGCTGAGTTTTCCAAATTTGTTGGCATATTGAGTGCAGCACTTTCACAGAATCATGTTTTAGGATTTGAAATAGCTCACAGGAGTTCATCACCTCCACCAGCTTTGTTCATAGTGATGCTTCCTGAGGCCCACTTGACTTCACACACCAAGATGTCCGGATCTAGGTTAGTGATCACACAATCGTAGCTATCTGGGTCATTAAAATCTTTTCATATAGTTCTTCTTTGTATTCTTGCCACCTCTTCTTAATATCCTCTGCTTCTCTTAGGTCCATACTGTTTCTGTCCTTTATTGTGCCCATCTTTGCATGAAATGTTCCCTTCAGTTCAATTCAGTTCAGTTCAGTTGCTCAGTCGTGTCCAACTCTTTGAGATATCTCTAATTTTCTTGAGATCTCTAGTCTTTCCCATTCTGTTGTTTGCCTCTATTTCTTTGCACTGTTCACTTAGGAAGGCTTTCTTATCTCTCCTTGCTATTCTTTGAAACTCTGCATTCAGATGGATATATCTTTCCTTTTCTCCTGTGCCTTTAGCTACTCTTCTCTTCTCTTCTCAGCTATTTGTAAGGCCTCCACAGACAGCCATTTTGCCTTTTGCATTTCTTTTTCTTGGGGATGCTTTTGACCACTACCTCCTGTAGAATGTTGTGAACTTCTTTCCATAGTTCTTCAGGCACTCTATCAGATCTAATCCCTTGAATCTATTTGTCACTTCCACTGCATAATCATAAGGGATTTGCTTAAAGTCATAAATGGCCTAGTGGTTTTCCCTTCTTTCTTCAATTTAAGTCTAAACTTTTCAATAAGGAGTTCATGATCTGAGCCACAGTCAGCTCCCAGTCTTTTTTTTTCCTGACCATATAGAACTTTTCCATCTTCGACTGCAAAGAATGGAATCAATCTGTTTTTAGTATTGACTATCTGGTGGTATCCATGTGGAGAGTCATCTCTTGAGTTGTTAGAGAGGATTTATGCTATGACCAGTGCGTTCTCTTGGCAAAACTCTTAGACTTTGCCCTGCTTCATTTTGACTTATAGGTCAAACTTGCCTGTTAGTCCAGGTGTCTCCTGGCTTCCTACTTTTGCATTAAGTGCCCTGTGATGAAAAGGACATCTTGTGTGTGTGTGTGTGTGTGTGTGTGTGTGTGTGTGTGTGTGTTAATTCTGAAAGGTCATGTATGTCTTCATAGAACCATTCAACTTCAGCTTATTCAGCATTAGTGGTTGGGGTATAGACTTGGATTACTGAATATTGAATGGTTTGCTTGGAAACGAATCGAGATCATTCTGTCATTTTTGAGATTGCACCCAAGTACTGCATTTCAGACTCTCTCTCTGACTATAAGAGCTACTCCATTTCTTCTAAGGGATTCTTACCCACTGTAGTAGATATAATAGTCATCTAAATTAAATTCACCCATTCTGGCCCATTTTTGTTCACTGATTCCAAAAATGTTGATGTTCACTCTTGCCATCTCCTGTTTGACCACTTCCAATTTACCTTGATTTATGGACCTAACATCCCAGGTTCCTATACAATATTTTTCTTTACAACATTGGACTTTATTTTCAGACATATCCACAACGGGGCATCATTTCTGCTTTGGTTCCGCCTCTTCTTTCCTTCTGGAGTTACTTCTTTGCTCTTCTCCAGTCACATAGTGGGCACCTACTGACCTCGGGAGTTCAAATCAGTGCCATCTTTTTTCATTTTCATACTGTTCATGGAGTTCTCAAGGCAAGAATATTAAAGTGGTTTGCCATTCCCTTCTCCAGTGGACCATGTTTCATCAGAACTCTCTATCATGACCTGTCTGTCTTGGGTGGCCCTCCATGGCATGGCTCATAGCTTCACTGAGTCAGACAAGATTGTAAGTCATATAATCAGTTTGGATAGCTTTCTGTGATTGTGATTTTCTTTCTGTCTGCCCTCTGATGGATGAAGATAAGAGGCTTGTGGAAACTTTCTGATGGGACAGACTGGCTGTGGGAGATTCTGGGTTTTGCTCTGATGACCACACTCAGTTCAGTTCAGTTCAGTTCAGTTGCTCAGTCGTGTCCAACTCTTTGTGACCTCATGAATTGCAGTGCCCCAGGCCTCCCTGCCCATCACCAATTCCTGGAGTTCACCCAAACTGATGTCCATTGAGTCAGTGATGCCATCCAGCCATCTCTTCCTCTGTCGTCCCCTTATCCTCCTTCACCCAATCCCACCCAGCATCAGCGTCTTATCCAGTGAGTAAACTCTTCACATGAGGTGGACAAAGTACTGGAGTTTCAGTCCTTCCAATGAAAACCCAGGACTGGTCTCCTCTAAGATGGACTGGTTGGATCTCCTTGCAGTCCAAGGGACTCTCAAGAATCTTCTCCAACACCACAGTTCAAAAGCATCAATTCTTCAGGACTCATCTTTCTTCACAGTCCAACTCTCACATCCAGACTTGACCACTGGAAAAACCATAGCCTTGACTAGACAGACCTTAGTTGGCAAAGTAATGTCTCTGGTTTTTAATATGCTATCTAGGTTGGTCATAACCTTCCTTTCAAGGAGTAAGCATCTTTTAATTTCATGGCAATCACTTCAGTATTCTTGCCTTGAGAACCCCATGAACAGTATGAAAAGGCAAAATGATAGGATACTGAAAGAGGAACTCCCCAGGTCAGTAGGTGCCAAATTTGCTACTGGAGATCAGTGGAGAAATAACTCCAGAAAGAATGAAGGGATGGAGCCAAAGCAAAAACAATGCCCAGCTATGGATGTGACTGGTGATAGAAGAAAGGTCCGATGTTGTAAAGAGCAATATTGCATAGGAACCTGGAATGTCAGGTCCATGAATCAAGGCAAATTGGAAGTGGTCAAACAAGAGATGGCAAGACTGATCGTCGACATTCTAGGAATCAGCGAACTAAAATGGACTGGAATGGGTGAATTTAACTCAGATGACCATTATATCTACTACTGCAGGCAGGAATCCCTCAGAAGAAATGGAGTAGCCATCATGGTCAACAAAAGAGTCTGAAATGCAGTACTTGGATGCAATATCAAGAATGACAGAATGATCTCTGTTTGTTTCCAAGGCAAACCATTCAATATCACAGTAATCCAAGTCTATGCCCCAACCAGTAACACTGAAGAAGCTGAAGTTGAATGGTTCTATGAAGACCTACAAGACCTTGTAGAACTAACACCCAAAAAAGATGTCCTTTTCATTATAGGGGACTAGAATGCAAAAGTAGGAAGTCAAGAAACACCTGGAGTAACAGGCAAATTTCCTTGGAATACGGAATGAACCAGGGCAAAGACTAATAGAGTTTTGCCAAGAAAATGCACTGGTCATAGCAAATACCCTCTTCCAACAACACAAGAGAAGACTCTACACATGGACATCACCAGATGGTCAACACTGAAATCAGACTGATTATAGTCTTTGCAGCCAAAGATGGAGAAGCTCTATACAGTCAACAAAAACAAGACTGGGAGCTGACTGTGGCTTAGATCATTAACTCCTTATTACAAAATTCAGACTTAAGTTGAAGAAAGTAGGGAAAACCGCTAGACCATTCAGGTATGACCTAAATCAAATCCCTTATGATTATACAGTGGAAGTGAGAAATATATTTAAGGGCCTAGATCTGATAGATAGAGTGCCTGATGAACTATGGAATGAGGTTCGTGACATTGTAAAAGAGACAGGGATCAAGACCATCCCCAAGGAAAAGAAATGCAAAAAAGCAAAATGGCTGTCTGGGGAGGCCTTACAAATAGCTGTGAAAAGAAGAGAGGCAAAAATAAAGGAGAGAAGGAAAGATATAAGCATCTGGATGCAGAGTTCCAAAGAATAGCAAGAAGAGATAAGAAAGCCTTCTTCAGCGATCAGTGCAAAGAAACAGAGGAAAAGAACAGAATGGGAAAGACTAGAGATCTCTTCAAGAAAATTAGAGATACCAAGGGAACATTTCATGTAAAGATGGGCTCAATAAAGGACAGAAATGATATGGACCTAACAGAAGCAGAAGATATTAAGAAGAGATGGCAAGAATACACAGAAGAACTGTAAAACAGATCTTCACAACCCATATAATCACGATGGTGTGATCACTCACCTGGAGCCAGACATCCTGGAATGTGAAGTCAAGTGAGCCTTAGAAAGCATCACTATGAACAAAGCTAGTGGAGGTGATGGAATTCCAGTTGAGCTATTTCAAATCCTGAAAGATGATGCTGTGAAAGTGCTGCACTCAATATGCCAGCAAATTTGGAAAACTCAGCAATGGCCACAGGACTGGAAAATGTCAGTTTTCATTCCAATCCCAAGGAAAGGCAATGCCAAAGACTGCTCAAACTACAACACAATTGCACTCGTCTCACACACTAGTAAAGTAATGCTCAAACTTCTCCAAGCCAGGCTTCAGCAATACGTGGACCATGAACTTCCTGATGTTCCAGCTGGTTTTAGAAAAGGCAGAGGAACCAGAGATCAAATTTCCAACATCCGCTGGATTATCAAATAAGCAAGAGAGTTCCAGAAAAACATCTATTTCTGCTTTATTGACTATGCCAAAGCCTTTGACTGTGTGGATCACAATAAACTGTGGAAAATTCTGAAATAGATAGAAATACCAGATCACCTGATCTGCCCTTTGAGAAATCTGTGTGCAGGTCAGGAAGAAACAGTTAGAACTGAAAATGGAACAACAGACTGGTTTCAAATAGGAAAAGGAGTACATCAAGGCTGTATATTGTCATCCTGCTTATTTAACTTATATGCAGAGTACATCGTGGAAACGCTGGACTGGAAGAAGCACAAGCTAGAATCAAGATTGCCAGGAGAAATATCAATAACCTCAGCTATGCAGAGGACAACACCCTTATGGAAGAAAGTGAAGAGGAACTAAAAAGCCTCTTGATGAAAGTGAAAGTGGAGAGTGAAAAAGTTGGCTTAAAGCTCAACATTCAGAAAACAAAGATCATGGCATCTGGTCCCATCACTTCATGGGAAATAGATGGGCAAACAATAGAAACAGTGTCAGACTTTATTTTTTGGGGCTCCACAATCACTGCAGATGGTGACTGCAGCCATGAAATTAAAAGACGCTTACTCCTTGGAAGAAAAGTTATGACCAACCTAGATAGCATATTCAAAAGCAGAGACATTACTTTGCCAACTAAGGTCTGTCTAGTCAAGGCTATGGTTTTTCCTGTGGTCATGTATGGATGTGAGAGTTGGACTGTGAAGAAGGCTGAGCGCCGAAGAATTGATACTTTTGAACTGTGTGTTGGAGAAGACTCTTGAGAGTCCCTTGGACTGCAAGGAGATCCAACCAATCCATTCTGAAGGAGATCAGCCCTGGGATTTCTTTGGAAGGAACGATGCTAAAGCTGAAACTCCAGTACTTTGGTCACCTCATGCGAAGAGTTGACTCATTGGAAAAGACTCTGATGCTGGGAGGGATTGGGGGCAGGAGGAGAAGGGGACAACAGACGATGAGATGGCTGGATGGCATCACTGACTTGATGGACGTGAATCTGAGTGAACTCTGGGAGTTGGTGATGGACAGGGAGGCCTGACGTGCTGCGATTCATGGGATTGCAAAGTCGGACACAACTGAGCGACTGAACTGAACTGAACTGAATGGTTCAGTTTTGCCTTCTTTCTTCAATTTAAGTCTGAATTTGGCAATAAGGAGTTCATGATCTGAGCCACAGTCAGCTCCCTGTCTTGTTTTTGTTGACTGTATAGAGCTTCTCCATCTTTGGCTGCAAAGAATATAATCAATCTGATTTTGGTGTTGACCATCTGGTAATGTCCATGTGTAGAGTCTTCTCTTGTGACCATGCTCAGTAAATCTTTAATCCAGTTTTCTGCTGATGGGGTCTATGTTCACACCCTGTAGTGTGGCCTGATGCCAAACTATGGCAGGGCTAATGGGGCAATGGCAACGTCCTTCCAAAGGATGTAGGCTCCCTGAACTGTTGTTCAGTGCCCCTGTCCACGCAACAGACCACTGTCAACCTACACTCTGCCAGAAACTCTGGGACACTCACAGGCAAGTCTGGCTCACTCTCTTGTGGGGTCACTGCTTCTTTCTCCTGCATCCTTGTGTGTTCAAGGTTTTGTTGTGTCCTCCAAGAGTTTGTTTCCCCAGTTTCGTGGAAGTTCTGTAATCTAATCCCACTGGCCTTCAAGTCAATTTCTCTAGCGGTTCTCAGTCGCTTTGCCCAGTCCCCAGGTTGGGAAACCCGTTGTGGACCGCAGAACTTTTGCCACAGTGCGAGAACGTCTTTGGTATAACTCTTTCCAGTTTGCGGGTCTCCTTTACTGTGTATGCATAGTATATTTCTTAGTATCATCCGTTAATGAGCATTTAAGTTGTTTCCATGTCTTGGCTATTATGAACAGTGCTGCCATGAACATTGGGGTGCATGTGCTTTTTGGAATTAGAATATTTGTCTTTTCTGGGTATATGCCTAGGACTAAGATTGCTGGATCATGTAGTAGCTCTGTTCTGTTTTTAAAGAACTGTCCATACTGTTTTCCATAGTGGTTGCACCAATTTACATTGCCACCAAGAAGTGTAGGAGAGTCACAGTTTCTCCATACCCTCTCCAGAATTTATTTGTAGACTTTTTGGTGATAGCCATTCTGAATAGTGTGAGGTGATACCTCACTGTGGTTTTCATTTTGCTTATCTCAAATAATCAGTGATGTTGAACATCTTTTCACATGCCTATTAACCATCTGTATGTCTTCTTTGGATTAATGTTTATTTAGGTCTTCTGCCCATTTTTTGATTGGGTAGTTTGTTTCTTGATACTGGATGTATAAGCCATTTGTCAGTTTTGGAAATTAATCTCTTGTCAGTCACATAAATATTTTCTCCCATTCTGTAGATCTTTTTGTTTTGTTGATGTGAAAAATCTTTTAAGTTTGATTATTTGTGTATTTTTGCTTTTATTTCTTTTGCCTTGGGAGACTGATATAAGAAAATATTGCTACAATTTATGTCCAAAAATGTTTTGCCTATGTTCTCTTCTAGGAGTTTTATGGTGTCATATCTTATACTTGAATATCTAGACAAAAACAAACCACCTTGAATTTATTTTACATGGTATAAGTATTCTAGCTTCATTGATTTATATGAGTTTGTCCAGTTTTTCCAACACCATTTGCTGAAGAGACTGTCTTTTCTCCATTTTATATTCTTATCTTCTTTGTTAAAGATTAATTGATCATTGGTGGATGGGTTTATTTCTGGGCTCTCTATTTTATCCTAACAATCTATATTTCTGTTTTTTGTGCCAATACCACACTATTTTGATTACTATAGCTTTGTACTATTGTCTGAAGTCTGGGAGGTTTATGTCTCCAGTTTTGTTCTCTCTCCTCAGAGTTGTCTTGGTGATTCTGGATCTGTTGTGTTTCTGAGTAAATTTTCAGATTATTTGTTCTAGTTCTGTGGAAAATATCATGGGTGATTTAATAAGGATTGCATTAAATCTGTAGATTCTTTTGGGTAGTATGGCTATTTTAACAATATTAATTCTTTCAGTCAACATGGGATATCTTTTCAATTCTTTGAATAATTTTCAGTTTACTTTATTGGTGTTTCATAATTCTCTGGTTTATTCCTACTTTAATTCTTAATGCAATTTTAAATGAGATCTCTTTACTTTCAAATATTTCACTGTTAGTGTTACTGTAAAGAAATTTAAGAGGTTTCTGTTTATTAATCTTGTATCCACTATCTTACTGAATTCACTATTAGCTCTTAAAGTATTTTTGTAAAGGAGACTTTTGGGGTTTCTATATAGTATATTCTGTTATCTGCATATAATAACAATTTTATCTCTTCCCTTCCAATTTCAATAATTTTTATTTCTTTTTCTTATCTGATTGTTGTAGCTAGGACTTCTACACTAAGTTGAAACAGAGGTAGGGAGAGTGGACATTCTTATTTTATTCCAGAGTTTAGTGGGAAGACTTTCAACTTTTCACCATTGAGTATTATGGATTTGCCACAGATGGCTTTTATTATGTTCCCTCTATACCACTTTGGTGAGAGTTTTTAATTATGAACGCATGTTAAGTTTTATCAAGTGATTTTTCTGCATTCATTGAGATGATCATGTGGTTTCTGTCTTTTCTTTTGTTAATGTAGTATATAACAGCCTTGATTGATTGATACTGAACCACCCCTATAACTTTGGATTAAATCCAACTTGATAATAGTGCATGACCCTTTTTACTTATTGTTGGATTCAGTTTGCTGATATTTTATTCAGGATTTTTAATCTATAGTCATCAAAGACATTGGTCTGTATTTTTTTGTAATGTCTTTGGTATCAAGTGATTGTAGCTTCATAGAATGACTTTGGAAATTTTCCCACCTCTTCAATCTTTGGAATAGCTTGAGAATGATAGGTATGAGTTCTTCTTTGTATGTTTGGTAGAATACCCTGCTGAAGTCCTCTAATCCTGAACTTTTGTTTGCAAGGAGTTTTTTGTTTTTGTTTTTTTATTACAGAATCTGTTTTACTTCTACTGATCGGTCTGTTCAAACTAACTGTTTCTTTTTGACTCAGTTTTGGCAGGCTGTCTGTTTCTAAGAACTTGTACATTTCTTCTAGGTTGTCCAATTTGTTGGCATATAACTATTCATAGCATTCTCTTATGATTGCTTTAAATTTCAGTAGTGTCTGTTGTTTCTTCTCTTTTATTTGGTTCTTCTCTCTCTTCTTCTTAATGAGACTGGCTGGAGGTTTGGCAGTGTTCTTTACCTTTTCAAAACAACAGTTTTATTGATCTGTTCTATTGCTTTTATCACTGTTTTCTTTATTTCCTCTCTAATCTTTATTACTTCCTTCCTTTTGCTGACTTTGGGTTTTGTTTGTTCTTCTGATGCTTTCAGGTGGTAGGTAGGGTTGTTTATCCGAGACTCTTCTTGTTTCTCAAGGAGGACCTGTGTCACTATGAGCTCCCCTCTTAGAACACTTTTGCCACATCCCCTAGGTTTTGTAAGGCTGTGTTTTCATGGTCATTTGTCTCAACATTTATGTTCTGTCATTTATCCTTTATGATTTTCTCTTTGATTTCATTTTTGAATCACTGGTTTTTTTAGCACCATGTTGTTTAGTTTCTCTTTGATCATTTTTCTCTCTCATTTTTCTTTCTGTGGTTGATTTCTAGTTATATACTGTTGTAGTCAGAATGCTTGAAAAATTTGAATGTTTGAAATAATTTATATCCTCTTAAATCTGTGGAGGCTTGTTTTGTGTTTTACTATGTGGTCTATTCTAGACAATGTACCATGTGTGCTTGAAAAGAAAGTGTATTCTGGATTTTTTCTTAATTTATTTTTTTGATGCATCAGTAGTATCCTGTGGATATCAACTAAGTTCAACTTTTCTATCATGTCACTTTTGCTTCATTGCTTTTCTGTCTGGAATATCTGTCCTTTAATGTCAGTAGGGTGTTAAGGTCTCCTTTCAATATTTCTGTTGGATTAGATTTATTATTGCTTCATTCTTTCAGTTTTTGCTGCTCTGAGAAATTCTATTGTCTCTTTTTCTATTCTAGATGATAATCTTTTTGAGTACAGTATCCTAGGTTTCAGGGTTTTTCCTTTCAGGACTTTGAATTCATCATGACTTTCCTTATTGTCTGCCAAGTTTTTGTAGAGAAACCAGCTGATAGCTTTATGGGGGTTCCCCTGTAACTAACTCATTTTCCCCTCTTGCTGCTTTTAGAATCCTCTTTATTTTTAACTTTTGGCATTTTAATTGTATGCCTTGATATGAGTCTGTTTGAGTTCATCTTATTTGGGACCCTCTGTGCTTCCTATACTTGGATATCTGCTTCCTTCCTTACCTTTGGGAAGTTTTCAGCCATTATTTCTTCAAATACATTTTCAATTCCTTTTTCTCTTTCTTCTCCTTCTGGCACCTGTATTATGCATAGGTTGGCATACTTTATATTATTCCATAGATTTTGTAAGTTGCTTTCATTTTCCCATTTGTTTTTCTGTCTGTTGTTTTGATTGGGTTATTTCCAGTATTCTATTCTCCACAACTGGGCTTCCCTGGTGCCCAGTGGTAAAGAATCTGCCTGCCAATGCAGAAGATGCAAGTTCTATCCCTAGGTCAGGAAGATCCCCCAGAGAAAGAAAAGGCAACTCACGCCAGTATTCTTACCTGGGAAATTCCATGGACAGAGGAGCCTGGCAAGCTACAGTCCATGCAGTTGCAAAAGAGTCAGACAAGACTTAGTGACTAAATAGCGACAACAATCCTCCATGACACTTATTCATTCTTCTTCATTATTGAGTGTGCTTTTAGATCAGTTTTTATCTCAGCAATGGAGTTGCCTAATTTTGATTGGCTCCTCTTTATAGTTTCTAGTTCTTTGTTACAGTGCTCTGCATTTCAATCAATCAGGAGTAGTTCCTCTGCCTTTTCATTTTACTTAAATTTCTCTGTCTTTATGAATTTAGGAAAAACCGTTATCTACTATGGTTTTGAAGGGCTGTTTTTATGTATGAGCAACTCTGTGTAGACTATATGAACCCAGTATTTTTGTGTGAGAGCTGTTTTTGGTATGGATGCCTGCTGTGTAGTGTGCCAGCCATGATCTCCTTGATAGTGTGTGCAACTGGTGTTGTGGTGACCAGAGGCTGCACCGAATCTTAGACAAGGCCTCCCCTTTTCTCTGTGGCTAGCACAGCCCTGCTGGGGCAGGGTCTGCTCCCCAGTTGTTGGAGTAGAAGCCCCAGGGGTTGGGTTTGATAAGGCTCTGTTGCCTTGTGTGCTCTGTTGCCAAGGAGGTGAGTTGCTGAAGCAAGTGAGGCCTATTTAGTTACTGCAAACCTGTGTCACCCATGCAGGTATCTGCAGTTCTGCACAGAAACAGCTGAAGTTTGCTTTGTTTTCTTCCTTGTGTTTGTCTAGTGCTAAGTTGTCACTGGGGACCAGGGCATTGTGGCTGTAAGAGTTGAAGTGGTTGTGCTTTAGCCTGGAACCTATGCTGCCTCTAAGGTAAGTCTTACCCAGGGCCTGTTGGCTCCAGATCAAGTTTCAATCTGCAGTGTGAGTGGATGGAACTGGAGCACTCCCACTGGGAAAGAAATACTGCATATTCCTACCCAGGAGCTATCCACTGGAGACACGAGCTTCTGTGATGCTGCCCACCACCTGGTATATGCACTAACAAACTCCTCTGCAACCAGACCCACCCCTAGATCCAGTCCCACTATGGGGGCACTGATAACGGGGGACTCCAATGTCAGCCCCACCCCCACAACGTGCAGCTCACAAAGCGCACTGCTGCTAGAACCACAGGCCACCATGAATACACTGACAATGGGACTCCTGTGGTGGAATCATGCCCAGCCCCACACGTGCTAACAATGGTTAGGCCCAGATTACACTCTAGGCCCTCCAGGCTGTCCCACAAAGTTAGACTGAATTCCCTCCCCGGGCCCATCTGCTACAGTCCAAGTTTCCATAACTAGCTGCTGTTGGTACTAGCAGGATGGGAGGTGGCAGCTGTCAGACCAGGTTAACCTCTGTCCTGATTGCTAGTAAGCCAGCAGGCACACATTTCTCATAAGCAGAGTTCAGGTCCTTCTAGTCCTTTTATCCCTCCCAGCAGACCTTACAGAAGGCAAGGAGAGTTCCAGAACAAGGGGCCACCCATGTGGACTTTTCCTCTTTCACAGCTCCTTCCCAGGGATGTCAGTCCCTTTCTGATGCCTTTTTTTCTTTCCTCATACCCAGTTATGTGGGAATGTTTCTTGAAGCTTTGGTTGAATAAGAGACCTTCTGCCAATTTTCAGTTGGTTTCCTGTGAGAACTGTTCCACATGTAGATATATTTTTGATATGTTTGTGGAGACAGGTGAGCTCTACATCCTCCTACTCTACCATCTTGATCTCCTCCCCAATTATTTTAAAAATCTGTACAACTCTGAGACAGGTTAATGAGGTGCTCACTTTAATTACATTTTTATTGATTCTGACTTACTTTATGTATTTGCTTTACTTTATGTAGTTGCTAAAATTTTTGCTGCACATACAGATTTATCATGACATAATACTCCTTATTTATCCTGCTTTGTGCTTTCACCCTTCAATCCCACTTTAATTTCAATAAGACCATTTTAGTGGGTCCAAGCACATGTGGTTTCTACATGACCACGGTAAAGTGGGATCTTTGATATACTTTTATTTATCCCCTGTACTTTTACTTATCACCTATACTCTTTCTTCATAGCCTGTTTCATAATCACCACTGCTTTAAAACTTCACATGCATCCTTTTTGCATCATCCTCTTCCACCTTTCAGCTCATAAAATTGCTGAGTATTTATTAGAATTCCCCCTACTTACCCATTCTGTTTGAAGAATCTTTGCTTTTTTTCCTATTTTATATAACAATGTCAGTATATCCATATCCATTTGCAGATATTCTGTTGTTCACCTCATTTTTTTTGTTTCCCCCAGCTTAATTTTTCTGTTCTTTTCTCTTTTTTGTGGCCAATCATTTCCTTAGTATATTCTTAGCTGGAGCATATGGGTGATATACTCCAACTTCTTGCATATAAAGAAATATTTTTAGATCCATTTAAAAGTATTCAGTACTTCAGAAGCCACAGGAATCTTGAGGTTTATGAACAATTTAAGAAGTTATTAATGGAGAGAGATAATAATTCAAACTGGCTCTCTATCCCTTGGTTTCTGCAGAAGGGTAGGAAGACCAATTTCTTTTCCGTGAAAGGCACAGACTTTTCTCTTCCAGGAAAGACTTAGAATTCAACCCGTGTGAAGGCTGAAATTGGACATTGCTGGAACTTACCCGCCTGGAGCAGCCAGAAAGTGATGCAAATATTAGAACAATCAGCACAATTGAAAGGGCAGCTGGAGAGGGAGTGTTTAAGACAAACAGAGCAGAGTCTCCACCTGCACTCACTAGGGGAAGAGAGCCAGTCAAGCCTGTCCGGGAGATTGAAGTATGTAGTCCTTTCTTTGCTCTCATTTCAGAGATCTCACCAAGCAAGATTTAGTTTTCCAGATAGCCTTCTTTGTAGAAAGAAGCCATGCCTCAATAAAAATAAATTCTTTTCTGGTACCAGTCAGGTTTATTTTGATAAATAAATGTATTGTTCCAAGGGCCTGATTCCAAGTAAAGGAGGAGAAGGAAGGAAAAGGGAGAAAAAGGAGCCAGGGAGAAGTTTTCATGTCTGTCTCTGTGTGAATCCACTGTAAGAATTTCTCTGTAGGAATCACATCTAACCTGAGATCATTTGGAGAAGGTACCACTTTCAGTTTTCCAGAGAGAATCACCGGTACCCACAGATTTAATACAGCCAGAGAAAGATAAATAGATAAACTTTAGGCCCCCTGACAAACTGAACTAAAGATTTTGCCCCAGGACAAAGGGGGTGACTTATTCCCATATATCCTCTCTACATATTGATGTGCATTCTCTCGGCCCTTTGAGACAATATTCTAGGACCACTGATCTGAGCCCAGTGCCTCATTTAATTACATTTTTTCAGATCTCAAGGAAGAGCCCTTGAGTGTGTATTTTTAATTATAAGGTAAGTAAGTAAAATATAAGTATTTGACTCTATGTATATGAAACATCTTGGGCAAAGTCATGTGGGTGAGCCCTAGGACCAGTTGGGAGTATTCATATAGTCTTACACAAGGCACTTCATTTCTTCTTATCCTCAAATGTGCTCTCACATCATTTGAATATACAGCATCTGTGCCATTGTTCTCAATTGCATTCTCTGATGGGAAGCTATATGACTTGATTTCTTACACATTATAGGTGTTTCATAAGGATTATCATTTAAAATAAGGGGAAAAGGCTCACTCCAGGGTGCCACATATTAAACATTTTATCTCTTCTTTTTAAAACAATCAGAGCTAAATGTTTTTACAGATAATCCCAGGTCTCATTAAAGGGGAGTAAATGTTCACTCTTATGAACACTTTTCAGATTCCTCAATAACCTAACTCATTAACACTTCCTTCTTCTCTTTTCCCATTTTCACATTTCCCCTAGCTTCCTCACCCTTTGAAATTCATCTAAGCATCTCTGTCTTGTGTACCCTTGGCTTTGTTCCCCTGACTTTGCTTCCAGAAATAATTTCTGTGGCTATTTATTTAATGTCACCTACTCATGTAGTATCAGCACCTGTGAAGCCTGGAGTGAGGGCCACAAGCTTCCTTACCAGGGCATCCTTGCTGAGGCTCTTGTTCAACTTGAGTGGACGCAGGTGGACCCTGGGGATAGACGACCTACCTTTGATGTCCGGGGGGCCAATGTAAATCTGACGGTCGAAGTGGCCTGGCTGCATCAGGGCTGGGTCAAGGACGTCAGGGCGGTTGGTGCCGGCCAGCACGACGACGTTCGTGGTAGAGTTGAATCCATGCATCTCCACAAGCAACTGGTTCAGGGTGTTCTTCTGCTCACTCTGGCTTCTGGCCAATTGCATCAATCTCGTCCACAAACAAGACAAAGCAAGTTTTTCCGGGCCACTACAAACATGTCACGAACCCGAGCTGGGCCAACGCCAACAAACGTCTCCAGGAACTCAGACCCATTCACGGTGATGAAGGGCACACCAGCCTCCCCCGCGGTTGCCTTGGCAAGAAGCGTCTTGCCGGTACACTGAGGACCTGTGAGCAGGGCTCCCTTTGCAATTTTGGCCCCAAGGTCCTGGTACTATTAGGGGTTCTTCAGGAAATTCACAAACTCCATGATCTCCAGCTTGGCTTCTTCACAACCAGCCACGTCTGCAAACCACACCTCGATGTCATCCTTGATGATCTTGGCTATTGTCTCACCAATGCCGAAGAGGCCCCCTCCTCACCCACCATGCCCAGCCCCCATCGGAACCCTCCTCATGGCATAGAGGAAGATGCCAATCAGGAGAAGGGTGGGCACCAGGCTTCGCAAGAAAGTCCCATTGCTCTCGGTGGTGTAGACCACGGCCGCCTGGTTGGGGGTCTCAATGCCTAGCTCCCATTGGGTGGTCTCCAGGTTGCGCTCGAAGGTCTCCATACTGCCAATGCTAAACCACGCATACTTCTCGAGTGATGTCCCAGGGGCAGGAATAACACGCACGAACTGTTTATCCACCACTTCCAGCTGATCCACCAGACCTCTCGCCAGGTAATACTGCACGAAGTGCTTTCAAGTGATTCCCTTCCCAGGATCTCGGAAATCGAAGTAGGGAAATCCTGCAGCGACACCTGCCCCCAGCACGGCCTGACTGCAGAGATCACTGTCTTCCCAGGGCACCTTCCCCTTCTGCACTCGTTTCCACCAGGCAAAGTGATCCTGCTTTCCTCCTCTCTTCCCTCCGTCCGCTCCAGGACCAGCATCCTTTGGTTCACTAGTTCCTTTGGGTGGTTTTGAACACAGCCACTGGGAAACTGATGCCAGTTTTATCTGCAGAGCCGACTGCTAAAAGCGGATTCCCTGGAGACACTAGTGAGCGGTTCCAAGCGCCCTCACACCTGCCCCGAATGTCCTGCCCCCTCGCGGGCCAAGGCCACACTGCCACAGCTTGGCGAGCTGCCCCGCCACCGCCCTGCTGCGGGCCACTGCCACCAGCCGCGGTGACATTCCCCCTCAGACATTTCTAATGTTTGCAAGGAAGCCGCCCCGATCGCCACCCACCACCTAAACCCCTTTGTCAAGGAGAAGCACTTTGAGCAGGCCATCGAGAGGGTCACTGGAGGCCTTGAGAAGAAGACACAGGTCCTGCAGCCCGGCAAGAAGATGACGGTAGCCTATCACGAGGCTGGCCATGCGGTGGTGGGCTGGTTCCTGGAACACGCAGACCCCCCTGCTCAAGGTGACCATTGTCGCCCGGGGCAAGGGCCTCAGCTATGCCCAGTGCCTGTCCAGGGAGCAGTACCTGTACACACGGGAGCAGCTCTTTGACCGCATGTGCGCCATGCTGGGTGGCCGCGTGGCTGAGCAGCTGTTCTTCCGGCGGGTCACCACGGGGGCCCAGGACCACCTGAGGAAGGTCACCCAGAGCGCCTATGCCCAGACTGTGCAGTTTGGGATGCGTGAGAAGCTGGGCCAGGTGTCCTTCGATCTCCCACGGCCAGGCGCGGCGCTGGTGGAGAAGCCCTCCAGCGAGGCCACCGCCCAGCTCATAGACGAGGAGGTGCGGCGGCTCATCGGCTCCGCGCATGCGCGCACCCTGGACCTGCTCACACACTGCCGTGAGCAGGTGGACAAGGTGGGCAGGCGGCTGCTGGAGAAGGAGGTGCTGGAGCGGGCCGACACGGTGGAGCTGCTTGGGCCACGGCCGTTCACCGAGAAGATCACCTACGAGGAGCTCGTGGGGGGCATGGGCGGCCTGGAGGAGGACATGGCCCTTCCCAAGGGTCGGCAGGGCTGGCGTGGGGGGCCCGCTGCAGGAGAGCCCAGCCTAGCGTCTCCGCCTGGAGAGCAGCCTCCGGGAACCCCAGAAAGCAAATTAAAGCACATGTAACCCGAAGCAATGGCACCCCACTTCAGTACTCTTGCCTGGAAAATCCCACGGACGAAGGAGCCTGATGGGCTGCAGTCTGTGGGGTCACATAGAGTTGGACACGACTGAAGCAACTTAGCAGCACTCATGTAGTTATCACTAAAACCACAAAACTTTCCCTATAATGGGCTGTCAGGAGTTGATGTCTTTATGTAATTTTCAAACTTTGCATTGTGTTTTGGAGAGGGAAGAAATCAATAAAGCGTCATTTTTGCCCTTACTTCACCTTCAGGTATTATTTTACTACTGAGAATGTTGAGTCTGAAATTAGACAGATAGATTCTTCTCCTTGAAAAGGTAACAATGCCTCATGAGTGCGGGATTCCATAGCACTTCCCATCTATCCCCCCACCTACAGGATGGACTGAGATCATTCTAGATACAGAACATTAGTTCTCCCTCTCTGCATGGGTGGCTTCAACTTCATGCTCAGTTGAGTAAGTATCTTTAATGTAGCAGAAGCCTCGCAGGTCAACCTCTGAGTTCCAGGATGGGCCAATTCTAATCCCTTCCTTAGGAATATGGATTAGGATTGTGTAGAAATACCCTGAGCTTGAAAAATAATGCATTACTGTGGGCTCTGTCTTGGAGAACAGAAGACGAAAGGGCCTGGAGTGGGGAAGATGTACAGAGAGGAGCCACAGTGAAGGCAAAGAGAGGATCCTTCTTGGTGACAGCTATGCCTTTCAGCTCAGTTCAGTTGCTCAGTCGTGTCTGACTCTTTGCAACCCCATGGACTGCAGCACACCACGCTTTCCTAACCCCTGGAGCTTGCTCAAACTCATGAGCAAGTGATGCCATTGAGTCAGTGATGCCATCCAACCATCTCATCCTCTGTCATCCCCCTCTCCTCCTGCCTTCAATCTTTCCCAGCATCAGGGTCTTTTCCAATTAGTCAGTTCTTCGCATCAGGTGGCCAAAGTATTGGAGTTTCAGCATCAGTCCTTCCAATGAATATTCAGGACTGATTTCTTTTAGCATTGACTGGTTGGATCTCCTTGCAGTCCAAGGGACTCTCAAGAGTCTTCTCCAACACCACAGTTCAAAAGCATCAATTCTTTGGCACTCAGCTTTCTTTATAGTTCAACTTTCATATCCATACATGACTATTTGAAAAACCATAGCTTTGACTAGACATACCTTTGTCAGCAAAGTAATGTCTGCTTTTTAATATGCTGTCTAGGTTGGTCATAGCTTTTCTTCCAAGGAGCAAGTGTCTTTTAATTTCATAGCTGCAATCACCATCTGCAGTGATTTTGGAGCCCAGAAAAATAAAGTCTCTCACTGTTTCTATTGTTTCTCTGTTTATTTGCCATGGAGTGATAGGACAGATGCCGTGATCTTTGTTTTTTGAATGCTGAGTTCTAAGCCAATTTATTCACTCACAAGAGGCTCTTTAGTTCCTCTTCACTTTCTGCCATAAGGGTGGTATCACCTGCATATCTGAGGTTATTGATATTTCTTCCAACAATCTTGATTCCAGTTTGTGGTTCATCCAGCTTGGCATTTCAGATGATGTACTCTGCACATGAGTTAAATAAGCAGGGTGACAATACACAGCCTTGACATACTCCTTTCCCAATTTGGAACCAGATTGTTCTTCCATCTCCATTCTAACAGCTGCTTCTTGACCTACATACTATTTCTCAGGAGGCAGGTAAGGTGGTCTGGTATTCCTATCTCTTGAAGAATTTTCCACAGTTTGTTGTCATCCACACAGTCAAAGGCTTTGGCATAGTCAATAAAGCAGGAGTACATGTTTTTCTGGAATATTCTTGCTTTTTCTATGATCCAACATATGTTGGCAATTTGATTTCTGGTTCCTCTGCCTTTTCTAAATCCACCTCGAAGATATGGAAGTTCACAGTTCACTTACTCTTGAAGCCTGGCTTGGAGAATTTTGAGGATTACTTTGCTAGCATGTGAGATGAGTGCAATTGTGCAGCTGTTTGAACATTCTCTGGCATTGCCTTTCTTTGGGATAGGAATGAAAACTGACCTTTTCCAATCCTGTGGCCACCGCTGAGTTTTCCAAATTTGCTGGCATATTGAGTGCAGCACTTTCACAGCATCATCTTTCAGGATTTGAAGTAGCTCAGCTGGAATTCCAATACCTCCACTCACTTTGCTCATAGTGATGCTTCCTAAGGCCCATTTGACTTCACATTCCAGGATGTCTGGCTCTAGGTGAGTGATCACACCATCATGGTTATCTGGGTCATTAAGCTCTTTTCTGTATAGTTCCTTGTATTCTTGCCACCTCTTCTTAATATCTTCTGCTTTTGTTAGGTCCATACTGCTTCTGTCCTTTATTGCACCCATCTTTGCATGAAACGTTCCCTTGGTATCTCTAATGTTCTTGAAGAGATCTCTAGTCTCTCCCATTCTGTTGTTTTCCTCTATTTCTTTGCATTGATCACTGAGGAAGGCTTTCCTATCTCTCCTTGCTATTCTTTGGAACTCTGCATTCAGACGGGTATATCTTTCCTTTTCTCCTTTGCCTTTTTCTTCTCTTCTTTTCTCAGCTATAGATAAGGCCTCCTCAGACAACCATTTTGCATTTTTCCGTTCTGTTTCTTGGGGATGTTTTTGATCACTGCCTCCTGTCAGGAACCTCCATCTGTGGTTCTTCAGACACTCTGGTCTATCAGATCTAATACCTTGAATCTATTTGTCACTTCTATTGTATACTCGTAAGGGATTTGATTTAGGTCAAACCTGAATGCTCTAGTGGTTTTCCCTCCCTGCTTCAATTTAAGCCTGAATTTTGCAATAAGGAGTTCATGATCTGAACCACAGTCAGCTCATGGTCTTGTTTTTGCTGACTGTATACAGCTTCTCCATCTTTGGCTGCAAAGAATATGATCAGTTTGATTTCAACTGACCATCTGGTGATGTCCATGTATAGAGTCTTTTGTTTTGTTGAAAGAGGGTGTTTGCCATGACCATTGTGTCCTCTTGGCAAAACTCTGTTAGCCTTTGCCATGCTTCATTTTGTACTCCAGGGCCAAATCTGCCTGTTACTCCAGGTATCTCTGGACTTCCTACTTTTACATTCCAGTCTCCTATGATGAAAAGGACATCTTTCTTTGGTGTTAGTTCTAGAAGGTCTTGTAGGTCATCATAGAACTCTTCAGCTTCAGTGTCTTCAGCATTACTGGTTGGGGCATAGATTTGGATTACTGTGATATTGAATGGTTTGCCTTGAAAACTAACAGCAATCATTCTGTTTTGACTGCACTCAAGTACTGCATTTCTGACTCTTTTGTTGACTATGAGGGCTACTCCATTTATTCTGAGGGATTCTTGGCCATAGTAGCAGATATAATGGTCATCTGAATTAAATTTTCCCATTCCAGTCCATTTTAGTTCACTGATTCCTAAAATGTCGATGTTCACTCCTGTCATCTCCTGTTTGATCACTCTCAATTTACCTTGATTCATGGGCCTAACATTCCAGGTTCCTATGCAATATTGCTCTTTACAGCATTGGACTTTACTTTTGTCACCGGTCACATTCACAACTGGGCGTTGTTTTTGCTTTGGCTTTGTCTCTTCATTCTTTCTTGAGTAATTTCCTCACTCTTCTCCAGTAACATATTGGGCACCTACCAACCTGGGGAGTTCATCTTTCAGTGTCATATCTTTTTTCATACTGAGTGGCTTGCCATTCCCTTCTCCAGTGGACCACGATTTGTCAGA
Organism: Budorcas taxicolor; assembly: GCF_023091745.1. Lineage (NCBI taxonomy): Eukaryota > Metazoa > Chordata > Mammalia > Artiodactyla > Bovidae > Budorcas > Budorcas taxicolor. The sequence continues at coordinate 17,867,728 of NC_068927.1, read as the reverse complement.
ACTCTCCACCATGACCCGTCCATCTTAGGTGGCCCTACGCTGCGTGGCTCATAGTTTCATTGACTTAGACGAGGCTGTGGTTCGTGTGATCAGTTTGATTAGTTTTCTGTGATTGTGGTTTTCATTCTGCCACCATCTGATGGGTGAGGATAAGAGACTTACAGAGCTTCCTGATGGGAGAGACTGACTGTGAGGTAACTAGGTCTTGTTCTGATGGTGGGGGTGTGGGTCAGCAGTGGCCTGCTGCAGGGTCAGTAAATCTTTAATCCAATATTCTGTTGATGGGCGGGGCTCTGTTCCCTCCCTGTTGTTTGACCTGAGACCAAACTATGGTGGAGGTAATGAAGATAATGATGACCTCTTTCAAAAGGTCCTGTGCACACACTGCTGCACTCAGTGCCCCTGACCCTGCAGCAGGCTACCGCTGACCCACGCCTCTGCTAGAGACTCCTGGACAGGCAAGTCTGGGTCAGTGTCTTGCAGAATCACTGCTCCTTTCTCCTGAGTCCTGGTGCTCATAAGCTTTTGTTTGTGTTCTCCAAGAGTCTGTTTTCCCAGTCCTGTGTAAGTTCTATAATCAAATCCCACTGGCTTCCAAAGTCAAATTCTCTGGGAGTTCTCAGTCCCTTTGCCAGATCCCCAGGTTGGGAAATCTGTTGTGGGTCTTAGAACTTTCTTAACTGTGCGAGAATTTCTTTGGGATCATTGTTCTGAAATTTGTGGGTTGTCTGCTCAGCAGCTCTATGGTAGGGTTAATGGTGACCTCCTCTAAGAGGATTTGCGCCACAGGCTGTGTGACCTGGTACCTGTGCCCAGAGCCCCTGCCCCCACAGCAGGCCACTGCTGACTCATACCTTCACAGGAGACTCAAACACAGGTCTGACTCAGTCTTGGTGGGTTCTCTGGGTCCTGGTGCGCACACAGTTTTGTTTGAGTCCTCTGAGTGGGTATGGGGTTTGATTCTAAATACAGTTTCATCCTTCCTACCATCTTACTGGGCCTTCTCCTTTGCCTTTGGATGTGCAGTATCTTTTTTACAACTCAGTTCAGTTCAGTTCAGTTCAGTTGCTCAGTTGTGTCTGACTCTTTGTGACCCCATGAACTGCAGCATGCCAGGCCTCCCTGTCCATCACCAACTCCTGGAGTCCACCCAAACCCATGTCCATTGTGTCAGTGATACCATCCAACCATCTCATCCTCTGTCGTCCCCTTCTCCTCCTGCCCCCAATCCCTCCCAGCATCAGAGTCTTTTCCAATGAGTCAGCTCTTCGCATGAGGTGGCCAAAGTATTGGAGTTTCAGCTTCAACATCAGTCCTTCCAAAGAACACCCAGAACTGATCTCCTTTAGGATGGACTGGTTGGATCTCCTTGTAGTCCAAGGGACTCTCAAGAATCTTCTCCAACACCAAGTTCAAAAGCATCAATTCTTCGGCACTCAGCTTTCTTTATAGTCCAACTCTCACATCCATACATGACTACTGGAAAAACCATAGCCTTGACAAGACAGACCTTTGTTGGCAAAGTAATGCCTCTGCTTTTTAATATGCTGTCTAGGTTGGTCATAACTTTCCTTCCAAGGAGTAAGCGTCATTTAATTTCATGGCTGCAATCACCATCTGCAGTGATTTTGGAGCCCCTCAAAATTGGAGTAAGTGTCTTTTAATTTCACGGCTGCAATCACCATCTGCAGTGATTTTGGAGCCCAGAAAAATAAAGTCAGCCACTGTTTCCACTGTTTCCCCGTCGATTTGCCATGAAGTGATGAAACTGGATGCCTTGATCTTAGTTTTCTGAATGTTGAGCTTTAAGCCAACTTTTTCACTCTCCTCTTTCACTTTCATCAAGAGGCTTTTTAATTCCTCTTCACTTTCTGCCATAAGGGTGGGGTCATCTGCATATCTGAGGTGATTGATATTTCTCCCGGCAATCTTGATTCCAGCTTTTGCTTTCTCCAGCCCAGCGTTTCTCATGAGGTACTCTGCATATAAGTTAAATAAGCAGGGTGACAATATACAGCCTTGATGTACTGCTTTTCCTATTTGGAATCAGTCTGTTGTTCCATGTCCAGTTCTAACTGTTGCTTCCTGACCTGCATACAGATTTCTCAAGAGGCAGGTCAGGTGGTCTGGTATTCCCATCTCTTTCAGAATTTTCCACAGTTGATTGTGATCCACACAGTCAAAGGCTCTGGCATAGCCAATAAAGCAGAAATAGATGTTTTTCTGGAACTCTCTTGCTTTTCCATGATCCAGCGGATGTTGGCAATTTGATCTCTGGTTCCTCTGCCTTTTCTAAAACCAGCTTGAATGTCTGGGAGTTCACGGTTCACGTATCTTTTTTTGGTGGGATCCAACTTTCTCCTGTCAGTGGCTGTTCAGCAGCAAGCTGTAATTTGGGAGTTCTCATAGAAGCAGATGAGCGCATGTCCTTCTACCCCATCGTCCTGCCATAAATAGTTCTCTCAGGAGAAGATGGGTGCGTGTCCTTCTACTCCGCCATCTATGCCTTTGGTTCCATTCTTTTCTGAAACCCAGCTGTATCATGGATCCATGAGCTACCCTGATATCCTTATAACCAATTCCTCTTATTTGCTTTTTCTCCTTGAATAGCTCCAATAGGTTTCTGATCCAACCAGTTAGGTCCTTGCTAATAAACATGTGTGTGTGTCACTCAGTCATGTCTGACTCTGTGACCCCAGAGACTGTAGCCCACTAGGCTTCTCCGTCCATGGGATTCTCCAGGCAAGAATACTGGAGTGGGTAGCCATTCTCTTCTCCAGGGAATCTTCCCGGTCCAGGGATCAGACCCATGTTTCCTGCATTGCAGGCAGATTCTTTACCATTTGAGGCCCCTGGAAGCCCACTAATAGATATACCTAAGTTTTAATGAATTCTCCTCTCCTCCTGTTACCTTTTCCGTGTAATTGCTGGCTTTTGCCTTCATGGTTTTGCTGAGAAAGTACTTGTACATTTGTGTGTTGTATATGGGTCTGTATCATTATAGACAAAAGACATATTTACCCTATTCATGAATAAGTGCAGCAAAAGGCATTTCAGAACTTCCCTTTGAAACAGGAGGAATAGGGGCAGGGCACAACCTTTAAAAGAACGACATAGCCATTGAGGATATGACAAAAACTGACTGGAATCTATTAGGTGCAAGATGGTGGAAGATTTGACTTCCAGTAGACCTTGAACCTCATTATCTGTTCATTGTAATGATTAGCATATGCTAAATGACACATCTATGAGCACCATGACAGTTCCAAGGCCGATCATAAAAGGCCAAAAAGTGTGTGGTGGCCCAATTCCTGGAAATCCCTGCCCTCTCCCCCAAATAGTTGGAATTATTTAGCCTTATTAGCCTGCGAAATTTCCTCATTAGCTCCCCACTCATTAGCCTATGAAATTACCCAGCCCATAAAATCTAACCACCTCATAATTTCTGGGCCTTTCACCTTCTAAAATGGCCCACATGCTGTCTGTGAAGTGTGTTTCTCCCAGAGCCACTCTTGCCTTTTGAGGTGGAGTGCATTCTGTCTAAGGTATATATCTCAAAATAAATCTACTTCTTACCTATCACTTTGCCTGTCACGGAATTCCTTCTGTTCTGAGACATAAAAGAACCTGAGCTTCATTAAGACAATGGGTTCGAGACCCAGCCTGTGTGTTCAAGTCCCATTCTGAGTTTGGTTGGATTCAAATCTCATCTCAGTGTGTGGTTTCATTCCATGTGAGATGTGTGGTTTCTACTTGGTGAGCCACCTGCACCCGCTTATCAGATGCAGTCACTCATCAGCACCAATCTACGTGGACGTGCAGACTGGCGTCAAAGAATCTTTCATGATTTTCATAATAAAGAAGAAATACGAATTTTATGAGAAATCTCTTGGTTTTGAAATGTTGACTCAACTTGTGTTTAAATATGCAATAGACCAACCAAAACGCATCTTGCAAAAAGTCTGTGGGCAGCTTGAGATCTCTACTGTAGCTACTCAGTAGCTTGCAGAACCTTGCTACTCAGAGTGTGGTGTGAAAACCAGCAGCACTGGCATCACCCAGGAATTTACTCAGAATCCAGAAGCCCAGGCCCACCCCAGACCTGATGAATCAAAATCTGCTTCTTAACAAGTTCTCTAGGTAGTTTGTTTGCACATGAAAGACTAAGAAATCTTGGCTTAATTCATTTGTTCATAACTGGGCTGCGATTTGAAATCATCTGAGGAGCTTAAAAAAGTACTGATATCTCTGGGTCCTACTCCCAGAGATTCTGTTTTAATTCGTTCATGATGCAGCCTGGACATTTTCCTAAGCTCCCAAGTTGATTTTAACATGAAGCAAATGTCAAGAACTGCTGCTGTACCACAGACCCCCTACTTCCTCTCACCTCCCAGATAACACACCTAGCAGTACACTCAAACCTTACCTGCTTTGGCCTGTGAGTTGGTGACCGCTGACTGGAGTCTTACGATTTGACAAGAGTTGCAAATCAAAGGTCCACAAATATTGCCAGAATACAGAAAAACTTGTTTTATTTTTTTTTAACAATGTTTCAAAAAAAATTAATCTGATGGGCCTAAATTAGAAGTCAGTACTTTCCTAAGTGCTAACAAGAAACATCAAATATGAACATCTTAGAAAACTAAACTATTATGGCCAAAAGTACTCAATTACACCTATAAAGATTCCAAATACACAAAGCTAAGCCAAGACCTGCACCTTAAATGATCTCAGTCATCTGAAAATTCCAGTCCTTTGAAAATGTCAAATGAGCAACAATAGCAAACAACCAAGGTTGAACACTGAGAAAATGAACACCTAAAATTAGAGTACAGGAAATATGTGTTCTTTTCCATTCTGAGACCTAATCATGCACTCTGATCATAGCTCCCAAATCCTAGCAACTAAAACAAGCTATTCTGTTTGTTCTGAATGCGTGTGTATAAAGTTCTCCCAGCGCAATCAACTACAACCAAGAAAACAAGCCCACAGTTCTTTACCCTCCCTGTGCCCATGCTCTTTGCAATGTGATGTGGTTTCTCCCCTTTAAAAGGAGGATCTGTTGCCACCCTTTGATTCTGGACTTGCCTGGTAAGTTTCTTTGGCCATTAGAATAGGTAGAAGTGATGTTGTCCATTCCTAAACCTAAGCATCAAGAGGCTTTGTTCATTGCTTCTCTCTTTTAGGCCCCTGCTTCTGCAATGTGAGCAAGCTGAATTAGCTGAATTCAGAGAAGACCCAAGGTCTTCCTAAACCAGCTCACAGCCAACTGACTCTCAACATTTGAGAAAGACCAACTAACATCAGCAGAGTCATCTACCTGCCCCACCACTGAACGAAGACTCATTAGCAAGCTTGTGCGTGTGCATGATAAGTCGCTTCAGTCATGTCTGACTCTTTGTGACCCTATGGACTGTATCCCCAGGCTTGTCTGTCCATGGGATCATCCAGGCAAGCATATTGGAGTGGACTGCCATGCCCTCCTGCAGGGATCTTTCCAACCCAGGAATCAAACCTGTGTCTCCTGCAGCTCCTGCATTGCAGGCAGATTCTTTACCGCTGGGCCACAAAGGAAGCCCTGAGTAAGCCTAGCTAAGACCAACAAATTCATCCACCCATCCCACAGAGTCACGAATCATATAAAAGCTTGATTTGTTTTGGAGCGCTTCATTACACAGAAATAGCCAAGTGACATGCCCACCCTAGAGAATTTCAACTAGACACTAAAATCCCAAAGAGACAACTAGAAAGCAGCTAAGCTAAACTAGAAAAGACTAAGGAAGGTGACAAAGTGAACTACACGGGAGATGATTTCTCTATCCTTGTCAACCAGGAGCGCACAAGAGTTCCCTTCTCTACATGCTCACCATAACTTATCTTTTGTCTTTTTGATAGTAGGCATCCTAACAGGTGTGAGGTGACATCTTATTGTGGTTTGCATTTCCCTGATAATTAGTGATGCTGAGCATCTTTTTATGTATTGGTTGGCCATTTGCACGGAAGATCTTGCTTATTAAATACTCCTAGAGACACATGTTCTGGGCTTCCCTGGTGGCTCAGTGGTAAAGAATCCACCCGCTAGTGCAGGAGACATGGGTTTGATCTCCGAATCAGGAGGATTCCCTGGAGAAGGAAATGACAACCCACTCCAGTATTCTTGCCTGGGAAATCCTATGTACAGAGAAATCTGGTGGGCTACAGTCCACAAGTCGCAAAGAATTGGACACGACTTAGGAACTAAACAACAAAAACAGAAGTATGCTCTGGATGTCTGTCTCTTTGTACACACACACACACACACACACACACACACACACACACACAGACAATTCTATGACTGTCTTATCAAAATCATCCCCATCTCCTGAGAGTCTCAGGAGAGAGACTATATAGCTCTCTGTATAGAGAGACTATACAGACCTACTATGTAATAGGTCACTGTTGACATTTCTTCACATTATTTTGAACTGGACACCACCCAGGACAGATGATCTCCCAGAGAAAGAAATGATTCCAAATGTTAACAGTGAGTTGAGAGCAGCCCAGATATGTGATCAGGAACATGCAACGAAAGTAATTTTCAATAAGTTCCTGTGAATAGCAATTCTTAGAAAGCTTTCTATGGGATGCCATCTGGACGCATAACTATCACCAGGATGAAACAGCACTGGCTTCCACTCTCACCGTGCACATGTCTTATAATTATCTATACTCCCAAGTTTTCTGAGTTTTTATTTTAAAAATTAAGGGAAACTTTATCATTTCACATTTGGTTTTCAATACAATTGTAGCACACTTGCTAAAATGCCAAGTAATCTAAAAGTAATTTACATGTGAGCTAGGGATATGCTGGATTTTTAGGATATTTTCCTTCTTACTTCCCAAATTGTGCTCTGACTAATCTAGTAGTAAAATTAGTTAAATATTCAACTAGGCACAAGCTGCATGATTAGAGAGGATAGCTGTGAGAGCTGGAAGGAAACCAGACTGATTTAAAATTTATCAAGAGATCATTTAATTCCATGCAATGAGCATTTCCTGCACTGCCAGGGAACTGGTCATCATTATTCATTAAGACACAACCCACATGGAGCTAGATTAAGGAGTGATCATTCAGAGACCTCACCAGTTTTTACATACAAATGAGACCCCATGGTCTTAACAGCATAGACCAGCCTCCAGATGGCAATTTCACCTTGCAGGTCATTAAAACAAACCTGTCCTTGGAGCTTTATCCAGCAGACAATGCCTCACCCCACTACAATCAACCTGAAATGTGCAGCACATTGCATGTTGCTTCCTTGATTAGAGTACACCAATCATCCAATTACACAGCATGATTTCTCAAGCCTCTCTTGAAACAAGCCCCTAGAATACCAGGAGGAAAATCAAGCTGAAGGAAGCCCCAGGATTTCAATAGGCTTTAACCACAAAGGCTTTAATTTGTTCATAGGTGAATAAGGGGTGGAAGGGAAACAAGGCTCTTAGTTTTCTGCCCAGTCTTTCCCGGGCAGGGACGCAGCTCAGCAGCAGAAGGTAAATGTGCCAGGTGGAAAAGCCTCCTCTGGCCTTTCATTCTTCCTTTCCCTCTAGGCTGACCGAGCAGGGTGCTTTCACCTTGGTTACTAACACATAAACTGAGAGGGAGCAGCTCACTTCACTGACTGCATCATTAACTAGCAAGACTGTTCTTTACATTTGATAAAGTGACCTGCAAAATAGACCTTTTGCAGAAAGCATACATCCAAATGTCTCCTTATGAATAAAAACCAAGTGTCCATGAAAAGACTCCTCTGAAGAAACGTAACTAGCTCTTTTAGGATTCCTGCCCTCAGGCTGACACAACACAAAGCACTGGGTGCTAGTGTTAAGTTTACTCTCAGCCTCTCTAGTGGGACCTTGACGTTCAGATGGGTCTGTCCTTTGCTTATGGACAGGCAGGAGAGGCAACACAGAGTGAGAAACGATGCTGGACAATTTGATAAAACAAGCTCAGCTTCCAGTTCTTTCCAGAGGACAGGGAGACATGATTGGGAACATGGACACTGGAAGCAGACCAGTTGGAGTCTGAATTCTAATTTTACCACCTTTTGATCCTGGTAAAGCTCTTAAACTGGCCCCTACTCTGAGACTTGGTTTCTACTGAGGTAGAGATACTCCCTTTTATCTGCTAGATGAAGTCATAATTCATGCCAAGTGTCCAGCACAGGATATGATGCTTGAAGAGTACTGAGCCAATACTGGTTATTATTATTTATCATACTATTTTCCTTGATTTATTCTCCTCTCAGTCCCTTACTGGAGTAGCTCGAGAGCTTTACCTAAAACAACTTCCAGCAGATGGAAGTAAGAAGCAAATGGAGATCACGTGCCATGATGATGATAAGGCACTAATTAACCAGGAATTACCACCTAAATTCAACTGGGCAGGAGGGATCAGGTAGGAAATCTGGTCTATCCATTTTTTATCAGAGGAAGAACTGTGCTTGTGGTGATGCTGGAGCTGGAGGCAAAGAGTGTGGGGTTGAGAGGAAATGGGAGCCTCGACACCTACAGCTTTCACTTTGATTAAGACTCCACTCTTTGCCCCACATCCTTCAACGAGAGAAACACTGAACACAGGCTGTGGTCCGAGAGACCCAATTTTGATCTGCTGGCTCCCAGGGGCAGCCATCTGCCACATCTGATTGGGGAGCAGAGATAAAATTACATTGCTGCGGCATCACTTCCCTACTCCCTAAGAAAACCAGTGAAGGATGGCAGGCTGGCTGGCTGTGGCCACTTAGAGGACAGTCTATTCCGTGTTAATGGAGCAGAGACAAGCGGGACAGCAAAACTGGGAGAGATGCATTTTATGTTTTTTTCATGGAGGGACCTCAGGGAAAGACAACATCCCATAGCAATGCTGGTAAAAGAAATCAGAACCATGTTAGTATGGTGACATCTCTATCAGTTTCCCAGACCAGAGGAACAAGGGCAATTTTGAAAAGAGAAGAGCAGCCGGAAATAAGAAAAAAAAGACTTGCACATGAGATCACTGCCAGAACGCAATTCGCCCACAGCACTGAGGTGAAAGCCTTCGTTAAGAGAGGAGTCGCAGCTGGAGCAGGAGCAAGGGGCCCTTGGTTGCAGTCCTGCCCAGAAGCACTGGGGAGGCGGACGGTGGGGGTGGCAAGAGAGGGCGTGTGATCTACAAAGGTGGTGCTCTTCAGCAGTCTTTTTTCACACTCTATGTTGACACAGAAGACATTAGAGGGCACAAGTGTGAAAGCAAGACCACCGAAAGCACAGAGAAAACCTGCCAAAGGGCGCGTGTGCTTACTACAGGCCCCTCCCCAACCAGTTCTCCCCAGTTAGCACCTGCTGACACTTGTGGCCCTAGCCCTGCTGTTAACCCCGCTGGAACATAAGAGATTTCTTTTCACCCACCAGCTAGGGGTGCTGCTGCTTGTTCTGCCTCTGAAATGTTCTGAGGTGGATTCATTTAGGGCTTTGACAGCAAAGATGCTGTCAGTGTGCTGTTCCTCTCCAGTGAGACACAAACGAGAGAGTACACAAACCCAGACTTGGGAAATGGAGATTGGGGACCACCTCACCCCCTTCCTCCCACATTTTACAAGTGAGACTGCAATGGCTCAGGAAAGCTGACTGAGTTCTATAAAGTCACACAACCTATTCAGAGGTGGACCTGGGGCTAGAAACTACGCAGCTTTAGAGGAATAAACCTCTTCATTGTTAGCAAGTTCAATACTGAAGTGTGTGTGAATTAATGGGTATCTCCTTTATTGAAGGCATGAAAATCAGGATGATTGTCTTACAGTTGTGACAGCTTGCAAGAATCAAAGTCCTTCCAGTATCTAAGAATCTACCGACCTCCAAAAAACAAACAAAACAATGGAAAAACTGAGTGTCGAAGCCAACAGGGTTTGCAGAACAGTGTGGACTCGGGGCAGCAGATGCAGCTGGATGACTGTGAGGTGGCTGGGCAAATTCTCAGAGGACAGCAGCTGGGGTTGCCTAGAGCAGAGAAATAAGAACTTCCAATATGCAAGGCACCCTTCTAGGCCTGCTTAGCTCACACAAAGGTGAAGGGGCGTGAGGGGAATGATGCTGCAATGTTGGCATTAGATCACATGGAGTGTCACTTTCATGTACATTACACCACAGCAAGCCAGCTGTGTATTGCTCCCCCTATTTTATGGAGAGGAGCCTTCATCGGTGGCAGAGAAGGAATCAGTGTAATGTGTCTGTGTATACTCTTCATCTGCCTCCCCACAATTTAAAAGCTGGGAAAGGATAAATACATAGAGAAACTCAGGTGTGCTCATGAGGCTGACATTTCAACAAACTAAAGGTTGAGAACAGGAAATAAACATTCTCTGGTGTTTGCACGCATTGCATAGCACAGGGATGGGTGTGATCTTGACAGCTCCTTCGCTCTCCTTCTGGACCAAAGGGGCTGCTGGACTCCCTCGTTAAGCAGAGAGCTGGTCATTTGCAGAGTATGGACTTGGAAACTTTCCCAAGACACAGTCTAAGAAGTCTGTATTCTACTCTGGAAACAGTGGGGAGTCAAAAATGTGTTTCTGGGAAGAAGAGGAACTGGATTAGACATGATGCTTACAGTGGAGCTAGTCCAAAAGGATAAAACTCAAGTTTGAAAATCTGGTGGGAAGAGGTAGTTGTAGCATCAAGATTAGAGGTGATGAAAGTGGAAAGAGAAAATGAATGGAATTACCTTAGGATCCTACCTTTGGACAGCCTGCATGATTAATCCCCATCAATGTGGTTATATAATATGGTTCCATTAGCCTAGAATCTCCTAGAAATAATGGCTTTGAGCTAAAGGGCTTCTGGAGCTGGACTCTGTACCCCAGGGGCAGCTAGTGAGGAAATCTTCCTGGGAAGGGAGGTGCTGGAGGCTCTCAAGCCCTGGAAAAGTGTCTCCTGCTTCCCTTAGCCAAGAAAGGCCCATCACCAAGAGTACTTCTTCCAGTCAGATCAGCCAAAGAGTGGGGAATGAATAGAGAGGTGTGCTTTGCTATTTCATTATCTGAGTCCATTCCTCTGCTCATGCCCAGATTCTAACCCAGTCGTGGGGTTGAATCACTCAGGTCTGCCTTGCTAGTTTCCTGAAAAACAGACAGAGGCATATCTTAATTTGAAGGGACTATCATGAAAGGTCTTTGATTAGTAACATTTTTAAAGTGCAAGAATAGATTTTAAAATTGTCAGTCCTGTTACCCAGACAATCCCTGGGCTTCACTCAGGGCTAATCCCGTGCCCTACTTTCTCCACTGATCACAAACAGAAAAGCTGGTTAAAGATATATTTCTTCCTCCCATACCCAATTATTACGACCTTGGTTCTAGCTGTCAGGAGACCTTGCTAAAGGAAGGAATGCCATAATTCAGCATTAGCTCACAAGAAAACACTAGTGGGAGTTGAAATCACAAGTAGACAGAGAATGAAGTAGAACCAAAATTCATCACGAAGTCATTTTCACCTCCCACGCTCCTCCATGACCCAGACAAGAACCCTTATTTGTAAAGAACATAAAGATTTGCCCTTGTTATGGCTGGTTGATGATATTTTTTAAGTGTTGGGATGTACATTCCTCTCCTGGAAAAGAGCAGTGTATTTAGAAATGCTCTGATCTTTTCTCTACAATCAGCAGAAAAAAATTATAATTTAGCTCACTTTGAGGAAATGATGTTTGGATCAGACTCCAAAAGCAGAAGATACGGATAATTGACAATTCTCTGCCTCTAAGAACTGTGATAAATGTCACAGAAGAGCCTTGGCCAGCACTTCAAGAGGTCCCTGGGAAGCCCTTAGGCTTCCCCTGATGGAGACGTGGAGGAGGGCAGCTTTTGGAACTGACTAGTTGGGTTCAGGTGCCCAGCATTTTATGTCATAGCAGTTTTGAAAGTGGAAAGTGAACTCTGCAAATGTAGCCAAGCCATCTTAATTAAGGCCAGAGCCTCTTCATTAAAAAGAAATAGTACTTGAGTTCAGAAATCCAATATAAGTTGCCACAATGAATTGAAAATGATGGAGTGCACTGGCTAAATATGCAGCTAAAGACATGTATGAATTTTAGTTGCCTTGTCTTCAAGCTGGTTTCAAATTAAAGGCCAAGTGGCTAATCAGAGGGGCCAAGGGCAGTTATTGACAGTGAGAGTTAGGGACTCTGGCGCTCAGATCAGATGCTCCACAAACCCTCAGTGACCTTGGCCTTACCTGGGTCTGTCCTTCTTTGTTTCCAGTCCTGCAGTGAGTCCCCCAAGTTCTTCCTGATTCCAAGGCATTCATGTCAGCCCCCTGCCTAAAACTCTCCAGTGTCTTCCCACGGCAGTTAGACTGAAAGGCAAATCCCAGCCAAGTTCTGCAGGGCTCCCACCTGGTTTAGCTTCAGCTCCACCCTCCCAACTCACGCTCCCCTCTGTTCACTCCATTCCAGCAACTCTGGACTTCTTTCTGCTCTGTGAACACAACTAACTTGCTCCTTTCCTGCCTCCGGGCCTTTGCACTGGCAGCTCCCTCCTTCTGGACTCTCTTCCCTCAAATCTTTGCATGGCTAGTTCCCGTCCTTTGGTCCATATGTTACCTGTTCTTGGAAGCCTTTCAGATATTCCCCATATATGCAGTCCCCCCGTGACTATCTAATCACTATCCTGTTTTGGTCTTTTTTATTCATCAAACTCTGACATTACTGTGTTTGTTTATTTTTCTGTTTCTCCACATTAACGTATAAGGCCCTGGAGAACAGAGACCTCACTTGTCTCGTTCACCACTAGATCTCTAGCACCTGTAACAGTGTTCAGTTGCTATGCTTAAACAAATGAATAAATCTCTTAGGACATTTACAATAATGAAAAATCTAGAAGTAATTCTTTAAAAAGCTCCACAATCATATGAGCACATGTGGAAATGCATCAATCTGGCAATCTTCCCAGAGAATCCTGTGTCCCATTACTGCAGCTCCAGCCTCCCCTCTGCTCCTGGCTGGCACCTGACAGAAAACAGAAGTCATTTGTAGGAAGTCACTTAATAGCAAAACACAGGTTCTAATTTTCACTCCCCAGAACCACTTACATTCATTGGTACTTTTCACCCAGAGACGCATCCTGCAGTCATTCCCATTAACATCTTACATAAACAAGCCACAAGAGGTATCAGTCGGAAAGTCTTTTAAATAATGTTTCAAGCAACCTGAGCATAGGCAATAATTTCAAAGTCAGAGGGACACCGCTGCTTGGGAAAGAGCAGCCTGGGATGGAAAAGAGAAACTGGAACTGGCCTCTCCTTCTGCAGTCCCCTCATCTACCCGTTCTTCTTACATTTCTATTTAGATGTTGTCTAGGGTGCCACAGACACCCAAGGAACACAAAGAAGGTGATTTGTCCAGTTACGATGCAAATTGTGAGTGTGTTCACTGGAGCGTGTTTTGTTTCATCTTGAGTCGGTGATCCAGAAAGGAAAGTAGAAGGGGATGAACTAAATGGGGCCAAACTCATCTACTGTGCTTGCTTCCCTTTAGAGTAATTCTAAAATTGTTGTCGTCATTGTCTTAGTTGCTAAGTCGTGTCTGACTCTTCAGGACTCCATGGACTGTAGCCCACTGTGGGATTTCCCAAGCAAGAATACTGGAGTTCGTTGCCATTTCCTTCTCCAGGGTATCTCCCCAACCCAGGGATCAAACCCACGTCTCCTGCATTGTCAGGCGGGTTCTTCACCACTGAGCCACCTGAGAAGCCCAAGTCTAAAATTACAATTCTAAAATTAAAAACAGGTCATGGTCTCTAGAAATAAGGGTGAGTGGTCAGTCTGAATTCTCTCCTGTGGCTCCCTCCCTGACTAACTGATTTCTATTGGTTACAGAATTTCCTCAAGGGCGACATGGATGTGTGTGATACCTCTGTACCGCACACATAGCAAACAACATGGAAACTATTCAGGAGATGTGCAATAATAGTGATGACAAAAGTAAGAACTCAGCTGTATTTTTCTGGGAGTCACACTGAAGTACAGAGCTGCACACAGACCCTAGTGCGGGGACTGAGACCCTTGGTGTAATTTGGCTGTTTCTGCAGGTATAGAGCTAGGCTGGGGCTGCCAGAAAAGGACTAGAAAACTCAAGGACTAATGGGCTTGGAACCTCTAAATTCAGTGTCATTGTTTCCCACTGCAGTATGACAGAGGCTTAAGGGCATTTACATTAAAAGTATTAAACTAAGCTGGGTGGCTGACCTTTTTTTTCCCTAAATCTAAGTAAAAACCATCTAGAAAGCCAGACCTGCTCAGAAGGGCAGCCCTGTTTTAATCCTCTTCACCACCGTTCAACTAATACTTAAGCACATGCCACATTCAGGACATTCTGTTGGGTGCTATGGACTCAATGATAAACAAGATAAACCAGTTTCCTGCCTCCTCTAAAGCTTTTGTTCTAGTGTAAGTTTGTCTTTTTCTTTTTTAATGCAGCTTTATTTAGACATAATTCACATAACATACAATTCACTCATTTTGGGTGTATAATTTAACAGCTTTTTATATATTCATGGAGTTATTCAACCATCACCACAATCTGTTCTAGAGCATTTTCATTACTTTAAAAGGTAGTGCAGGTTTTAAAGGAGTTAATCTCTTGGTCAGTTATGAGCTGCGATTGGGGCCATTGCTTCTCCTTCTTTGGGAAAATGAAGCGAGGAACAGGAGGAGCTCTCTGGTCTCAGGGTGCCATGACAGCTCCCAGCCAAGGGACCCTTAAACTGTGAACTGATGGATGAGTAGGAGGCAGCCAGGCAAAAGGAGGGGAATGAGGAGGGGGCAAAGTAAGCAAAAGCAGAGGTTTAGTGGTGAATCTGAGGAACTGAGATAAGAACTTCAAATTTCATCTTAGAAAAATTTGTTTTCTAATTTTAAAGACTTTTAAGTCTCTCTGCTCTCCCTTCTCCCACCACTCCACCCCCACCCCCACCATGGTCAGAATTTCATTTTAAAACTTGATAAATCTCTTACTGATGGCTGGAGAATGGATTCAAGAGAGACAAATGTGAAACCAGGAAGGCAGTTAGGGACCAGCACAGAAGTCCAGACACAAGATGATGGTGGCCCAAATTAGGGCATTGGCCATGGATGTGAGATTTTTTAGGACCTGAATTGAAAGACCTCGATAATTGATTGACTATGGGAGTGATGAATCCCAAGTAAGCTGGTACATCTGGGAATATGGTCATGGAATGAAAACTAGAAGAAAAAGGATTCTAGGAGTTAGGAGAGAGAGCAGTACAGGTTTGATATCGGATAGATTGACAATGAAGTGTCCATAGACTGAGCTGTCAAATATTTGAATATGAATCTGATTATCAGACATGAGATCTGGGCTGAAGATACAAATATGGACTGTTGGCCACCGATGCCTGCCCAGGGTGAGACCGCCCAGGGTGAGACCACCCAGGGAGAGACCACAGAGTAGAGAAGGGAGTCTTAGACAAAGCCAAGGGGAACAACTTTTTAAAAATTGAAACATAGTTGATTTACAATCTTGTGTTAGTTTCTGGTGTACAGCAAAGTGATTCAGATGTGTGTATGGGTGTATATATATAATTATTCATATCATTTTCCATTATGGTTTATTATAGATGTTGAATATACTTCCCAGTGCTTGCATGTGTGCGAAGTCGCTTCCATCATGTCTGACTCTTTCCAATCTTATGGGCTGTAGCCCACCAGGCTCCTCTGCCCCTGGGATTTTCCAGGCAAGAATACTAGAATGGTTGCCATGCCCTCCTCCAGAGGACCTTCCTGACCCAGGAATTGAACCTGCATCTGCTGCACTGGCTGGTAGGTTCTTTATCACTAGTGCCACCTGGGAAGCCCCAGTAGGACCTTCTTATTTATCTATTTTATATATAGTAGGTTGTATCTGCTAATTGCAGACTCCTAATTTACCACTTCCCCTCCTTCCCCTTTGGTAAACTTAAGTTTGTTTTCTATGTCTGTGAGTCTGTTTTGTAAATAAGTTCATTTGTATCATTTTTTTTTAAAGATTCCACATATGTGTTATCATATGATATTTGTCTTTCTCTGTCTGACTTATTTCTCTTAGTATGATAATCACTAGGTCCATCCCTGTTGCTGCCAATGGCATCATTTCGTTCTTTTAATGGCTGAGTAATATTCCATTGTGTATATATACCACATCTTTATCCATTCATCTGTTGATGAGCGTTTAGGTTGCTTCCATGTCTTGGCTATTGTACATAGTACTGCAATGAACACTGAGGTGCATGTGTCTTTGTGAATTATAGTTCTGTCCAGTTATATGCCCAGGAGTGAGATTACTGGATCATGGTAACACTTATTTTTAAGGAACCCCCATGCTATTTTCCATAGTGGTTTCACTAATTTACATTCTCACTAATAGTGTAGGAGAGGGGAATGCCAACATTTTAATGGTGGGTAGAGGAGGATGAGCTGGTAAAAGAGGGTGAGAAAGAGCTTGCAGGCAGGAGAAGGTAAGCCAGGAGAGTGTGGGGACCAAGGGAAAATGGTGCTTTGAGGCGGGAGAGGCTATTTAAACACTGCTGAGAGATGAGGCCTAAAGAAAATGTCCTTCGGACTTGGTGATAGGAAAATTTTTAGTGACCTTAGTGAGAGTCATTTCAGTGACAGACAGGGGGAGCGATGAAAAAAAAGGAACATGTGCAGAAAGTTTTGAGATATTTGGCTTGAATGGGAGGAGAAGGATAGTGTGGATGAAGGGTCAGGTGGGGCAAAGAAGGAAAGTTTAAGATAGGAGAGATGTAAGCAAAAGGCAATGCTAATAGGAAGGATAAGAGGGAGCAAGGAGAGACCTACAGATCAGTACATGTTTCCTTAGTTAATACTATGTCCTGTTGCCTTGGGTCTCTTAAAAAATAAAAGGAGCATTTCATTGGCATAATGTATTTTAAGCAAACAGTTGCCAACTAAACTCCTGTCAAGGATATGGGGCACTGGGCCAAAAGTAGAAGGAATTGTGTTAGGATCACCCTCCACCTCCATAACAGAGAAAATTAATGGCACTGCCCTGCATACCTTTAAGAAAACCACTTAATTAACTGCTGACTCAGCTAGTTTTTGTTATTTAATTCCCTGTTTGATAGAAGTTGAAAAATCACTTGTATTATTAATTTGTGTAAAACCTCTAGCTACAGAATGTGACTCTAAAGCTATTTTTACAAAGCAAAGTTAAATTCTCAGATTTTTGCTTTCAAATAACTATAGTTATTCATCAATTGTTCTCATAAACATCAAGCTTACAATTTTTTTACCACCTTTCCTTTTCTAGATAGGATAAACATGTATGGGTTTACTCTAACTCTCACTGCACAGTCATACATACAATTACCCAAAGAGCCCTTAGTCCCTTTCCTATTTTCAGACAATCAGACAATTACCTCTCCCTTTAGGAAAGTCTCCATTCACTTTAAATATTTATTATCCACTCTCTTTTCTGTCAATCAAGAAGCATCTATTCAACTTCAACTACAAGTTTAGCACTGTAGTGGGGAGTGGGTGGAGACACCCAATTTATTGAGCCCTTGCTGAATGTCCTGGGTTCTAAGCAGAAGACCCTTAGTTGGCTTGGGGACTCCATTTCAGGGGGAAGGGAAGCTGCAGTGCAGCAGAGGCCAAAGCAGCAGAAATGAAAGAAAATTTCCATTCTTTCCTATTTACAGTAAAAAAGATTCTTCCCCCACTGGGGATACTATGTCAGACTTCTCTTAGCCATTATTGTCATTCAAAAAGATAGATGATAGACGTTGCTGCTGCTGCTAAGTCACTTCAGTCGTATCCAACTCTGTGCGACCCCACTGATGGGAGCCTACCAGGCTCTTCCGTCCCTGGGATTCTCCAGGCAAGAACACTGGAGTGAGTTGCCATATAGGCAGATAAAAAATAAAATAAACCCAAATCAGCTTTTTAAAAAAGTGAGCAAAGCAGCAGCGAGCCCAGATCTAATAGTATGCAGATTTTTAATCTGACCCCAGCTCTACTACTGAGTTTGCACAACTATTTAACCTCTCAGTTTCCTCAGCTGTGTAATGGAAGTAATAATAATGCCTTCCCTATAGAATTAGTGTTAGGGTTAAATGCGACAAATCATACCATGAGCTTAGCAGAGGTGTAACCAAAGCTACTGATGGACATTGCGGGGCGTGTCCCAGGTAAATCCATAGGCAGGCTCTGGGTACATGGCTCCCCAGATTTTCAGTCATCTCCTGGTGTGGCAGACATCCTTCTTCTGGGCTGAGATCTGAGTCTTAAACCCTTTTCTCTCTTTGTTCCATTTATGATTTTGTGACTACAGACAGAGAGACAGACAAGCAAGCAGTTCCACTCCCTGCTGAGGATCTTCCTCCTGGTTCAAGCAGATGTCAAGTGGACAGTTACAGAGAAACAAGGTTGTCAGGGGTGTGGCAGTGGGAACAGGAAGACGTCAGATTCTGAAGACAGAAGTAAGAAGACAATGGGACTTGGCAATCAATGATAAGGACAGTTAAATATCACCACAGGTTTGGGAAAATTGCTGACGCCCTAGAGAAGAGGACTTAAATCCAGAACTGGGACGTGTCTAGAGTGGCGAGGAAAAACATGTTCCACAAAATTTGGATAAGAAAGGTTTTGACAAAAGATGGTAGGACAGATGAGTATAAATTTCCAGTGGACAAATAAGAGATACAGTGTATATGTATACACACACATATGTATGAGTTACAAGGATAAAGGTGATAGTTAAGGCAGGAGAGTAGAGGCAGTCTTTGAAAGACAGCACTTAGCCACCCGGAAAGAGAAAGTTTAAAGCGAAGGGACTGATGCACATGGTAACATAGATGGAAGGTGGATTGGTACAATGGCAGATCCGTAGGGACATTCACAAATATGTAGCCCGACTCAGTCACTTTAAGGATAAAGAAAATGAGGTTCAGAGAACACTGGTGATTCATTGAATGGTCCACGTCATTCAGAAAATGGGAGGTCACAGGCCTAAGTTCTCAGACTCCCAGTTTTTGCCCATTCCCACAGTTCTAGGCAAGAGACCAGGAAATGGCTATGAGCAAGGTGAATGCTGATTAATACCACCAGAATGAAATTGGTGAGCATGAAGTTTTAAGTTGGGGTAAAATCAACTTATGAGTCAAGGAATCATGAAAGTGAGTGCCCTTTGTCCTTTGACGTAAATTAATGAGAAACAACAAAGCCACAAAAAGCAAAACCAGAAAAATATCTTAAAATGAAATGGAATCTTGTTATCTGGGGGCTGATTAATGATTTCCAGGGCTGGAGAATCATTTCCCTACTTTATTCAGGATAAGGAAGTGGCAGAAAAAATTAGGTTCAAACCATTTATTTTTAACTTGTATTCATCGTGCTTCTTGTCAGTCCTGAATCATGCATGAAAATGAGCAGAAGGAAAACTTGATTTGTACTGACAAACTTCTAGGTCATAAGCTGTGACAACTTGCAATATCTCCATTAAAAAAAAAAATCGAATCTGAAGAGCTAGAAATGCATGTTGCATGAAGGATTTCTGATTATGGCACCCACTTTCAGTCTCAGAAAACAAACAGTTCTCTAAATGATCCAACCCCTTCTGAATCAGTCATCTCTACTGGTGGTGGCTCAGCCAGTATTCAGGCCAAAATTGCCACTTAAACCTGCCCTTGTGGGTTTCCCTGGTGGCTCAGCAGGTAAAGAATCCACCTGCAATGTGGGAGACCTGGATTCAATCCCTGGGTTGGGGAGATCCCCTGGAGAAGGGAAAGACAACCCACTCCAGTATTCTGGCCTGGAGAATTCTATATACTATATAGTCCATGGGGTCGCAAAGAGTCAGACACGACTGAGCAGCTTTCAAACCTGCTCCTGTAGTTCACTGCACTGAGAACACAAGATGGGAGGGTTAATTATCCACCTCGCATTGTATTTCTCTACCAAACACAGGAACATGGCAGGGTGGACACTTGATGGTGAGTGACTGATGTTATCAACTTTTTTCATTCTCATTTTGTCATAGGCTTGAAAGAAGAGTAAAACACACTCGCGCTGTGAACCTTCCTGCTTATTGGGTACCCTTCAGTGCATTCTGCAAGAGGCAACTGGGACCTGCTTTTTCTGTCAGATGAAAATGCCCTCAAGTAATCTTTTTGAAGCATGGAGGAGGATTAGCCAGGTTCCAGAGTAAACGTTGCTCTCAGAGCAACAGGGGTTCCAACTTCCTCCTTTAGGGAGCTCCCGTGGGTCCATGTTGTTTATAAGGTGCAACACAGAGGAGCCCACACTTTTGTGAAACGGGCATATGGTTGCAGGACAGCAAGAGAGTCCCCAGCCCTGCCTCAGATTTCTCAATTCTTGAAAAACAGATGAGCTTGTTTCTTCAAGAAGCGTTTTTGAACCACTCAAGCAACAAGGTTGAGAATTTTCTAATGTTAATATGTATCAAAATTTTAAATCTTAAGTTTCATCTGCCTTTGTGAAATAATTATTTCATCTTTTGAGTGATAATATTGTGATCTGGAATCTGATCGTTCAAACATTTACTATTTGTGGGGCCTTGGATAAGATGCTTAAACTCTGTTCCTCAGTTTCCTTATATGTAAAATGAGGCCACTAATCGTACCTACTGCATAACATAGAGCTAAAATACTTAAAGCACTAAGCCTAGTGCCTAGTTAAATACTCAGTAAATATAGGCTATCATTAGAACCCTTTATTACTCCATAAACTAATTAATCATCTAGTTATCTAACACTTTCTTCAAAAAACCACCTCTTAGATTTATTGTTATTGAATTAATTTCAGTTTCACTTTGTCATTTTCTTTTCTTGTGCTTTATTTACATTTAATTTAAAATTTTTCTTGCAATGAGTATTTAATTCACTATTTCCATTCTCTCTTATTTAGTAGTGTGTTTAAAAATATGAATTCTTATCTAAATATGGTTTTAGCCTTATATGTAGCAATTTGACTATAGCATAGACATTATGAAATTTCAATTTTGGTTTCAAATTTCAGTTCAGTTCAGTCGCTCAGTCGTGTCAAATATAGAAGAATTTCAAAATTTCTAAGAGTCTGGCTTTTATCCTTTCTATTTTGGTTATGAAACTAGAATTTTTTCCCTTTACTTTACATAAATGAATGCAGTCATTATTATTTCTAATTTTGAAGTGCCTGGAGGCTTTCTTTGGCATCCCAAATTTGGTCAGCTTCAAAATATTCAGGGGAACCAGAAGGTGAGATTTCAATGTTTGAATAAGAATTAAATATTTATATATTAGTCATTATACTTGGAGAAGGCGATGGCATCCCACTCCAGTACTCTTGCCTGGAAAATCCCATGGACAGAGGAGCCTGGAAGGCTGCAGTCCATGGGGTCGCTGAGGGTCGGGCATGACTGAGCGACTTCACTTTCACTTTTCACTTTCCTGCATTGGAGAAAGAAATGGCAACCCACTCCAGTGTTCTTGCCTGGAGAATCCCAGGGACAGGGGAGCCTGGTGGGCTGCCACCTAAGGGGTCGCGACTGACAGAAATGACTTAGCAGTCATTATGCTATTCCCATGATATCATTATTTGCTTGTAGATTTCACTTGTCTATATTTTCGTTTCTCTTTGCATTTTCAGACACTTGCTTTATGTATGTATCTTGATACTTATACTGGTTAAACTGTTTTTTGTGTTACATTGGTTCTGTCCAGACAACTGGGATAGTTTCTATCTTTTGACAGAATCCTGACTCAATGGTCAATGATGGGTGTTCTAGTAAGCAGAGTATGTGTGTCGAGGGATGGTCAGAGACAGCCCCACAGTTAGAACAAGACTGAAGCTCTTTGGCTACTGTGTTCGCCTTAGTCCTTGTCATCCCAGCCCACAGGAGGAACACAGAGGGACCAGAAAGGAGGTTTATGGGCCAGGTCTGTAAGAGGCACTCGCTAGTTCTGCTCATAGCCCACTGGGGAACATTCCGGGAATGCCACAAGGCCACCCTCCGTGAGAGAGATGGAATGTATGGTATATCTGAGCAGCCATATGCCCAGCTATAATTGTTACCATGGAAGTGAAGAATAGATGTTGTGATAGACAGCTAGCAGTTTCTACCACCATGGGACTTTTTGGTACATTGAATCAGGCCACTTGTATTCTAGCTTCAGACTTAAGGCTTTTTTTACTTTTAATTCAATGTTGTCTAGTAATAAAGAAGACAGTTACAGTTAGTTATAATGGATCTAGAGACTGTCATTTTTCTTTTATTTTCTATCTGGTCAATTTCCTGAACATGCCCCACCTTCTGGTAATTTAAAATTACTTTGGTATTTCAAATGGTAAACTTTTAAAAATTTTATTTCTTGATTTATTAACTTTAAAAAATGAAATGAATATTGACATTTTGCTGTGAAAGATGAGGAAATTCACTCACGCAAGCTTCCTCCTTAGTCCCACTGAGTTTTATTAACAAGATCTAGAATTTTTGTCCCGGTCCATTAGTCAGGGCCTTCCCCGGTGGCTCAGTCAGTAGAGAATCCGTCTGCAATGCAGGAGACCTGGGTTTGATTCCTGGTTGGGGAAGATTCTCTGGAGGAGGAAAGGGCTACCTACTCTAGTATTCTTGCCTGAGAAATCCCATGGATAGAGGACAGAGGAGCCTGGAGGGCTACAGTCCATGGGGTCAAAAGAGTCAGACATGACTTAGCAGTTAAACCACCACCACTACCATCATTAGTTATATTATTTTAAACTGTGAAGTTTTTCTTTCATCTTTGCATTATTTTCTGTAAATGCATATTGCTTTAATTTTATATTTTAATTAATTGTTTTTATGTATCACGTTTTCTACTCTGCTCTTCACATTGACCCCCCTTGGTTGACTGGATTTAGTAAAATATTATTTTCAAGAAAGTTTCATAGTTGCTACAACTCCTGAGTTATTGTATATTTAAGAAATCTTCATTTTGCCTTTATAACTGACAGGGAAAAAATTTAGGTTGCATTTTTTGTGTAACATTGAACTGGTATAGAGAAATTGAGCCCTAGAAGATGATAGATTTTTTTGGTCTGAACTTCTCCAAGATGTTTCAGCATTGCTCGTCTTGATTCAATTTTTTTCTGAAATATGGTGTGTCATCTTTATCTTTTAATTCTTCCTTATTTACGTAAAACTTTATGATAGCTTTGAATTTTCTTTTTTCCTGTATCAATCGTAGCCCTCTCTACCTGTGGATATCAGTTCTGTTTATGTTGGATCAAACTTGTCCCCCCCCCCCCCCCCCCATCTATTTTCTATTTGCATTTGAGAGTGTTAACAGCCTCAGTAGGGAGGCCAGAAGTCCCCAGGCGGCAGGAGGCAATAAACTGCAAGTGGCAGACTTTTTTCCCTTCTCCGTTGATGACACCTAGTTCTGCCTGAACTTATTTTTCTCAAACATTGAGCTAACCAACTCATTTTTCTTATGGGAATGTTTTTCTTAAGCTATATTAATGAAACTATTATGTATTTGCTTTGGAATCTGCCTTTTTTCAAATCAGCTCTGCCTAAAACTAATCTTTTTTTTTTTTTTTTTTTTTTTCTTTTCTCAAATCTTGGGCTGACAATGGCTCAACAAACCAGCATTCATGTCAATTGTTTTTTGGCTGGGGATGACACCTTGTGCTATTCTATCTTAAAAATGCATGTTGTGGGAGAGGGGCCTAACTCCCTCAGCCTTGAAGTGTCTCTCTTATCTGATTGGCAGCTCACTAACAGACATAGCTCGGAGAAGGCAACGGCACCCCACTCCAGTACTCTTGCCTGGAAAATCCAGTGGATGGAGGAGCCTGGTAGGCTGCAGTCCATGGGGTCTCTAAGAGTCGGACACGACTGAGCGACTTCATTTTCACTTTTCACTTTCATGCATTGGAGAAGGAAATGGCACCCCACTCCAGTGTTCTTGCCTGGAGAATCCCAGGGACGAGGGAGGCTGGTGGGCTGCTGTCTCTGGGGTCACACAGAGTCGGACACGACTGAAGCAACTTAGCAGCAGCAGCAGCAACAGACATAGCTACAGTCCATGGGATCGCAAAGAGTCGGACACAACTGAGCGACTTCACTTTCACTTAACAGACATAGCAAGTGGGCACTCTTTCTGTCCCCTTCTGATGTCTGTGTCAGAAGCTTTCCCAATCTCTATTATACTTTAATAGAACTTTGCTACACAAAAAGCTCTGAGTAATCAAGTCTTATCTCTGGCCCCAGATCAAAAGCCTCTCCTCCAGAGGTCATGAATCCCGGCATAACACATGGCTCACAACCACCAACTTTCACATTCACTGTGGTAATCTCTCTGATCTGCCATTCTCCCAGATAAAAAAAAATTATAATGCCCAATCCCAGTGTCTACTTCCTTCCTTGAGGAGCCTCACTGTGGCAGTCATGTGGTTTGCACACTGCACAATGGTGCCTCACTGAGAGGGCAACAGAGTGCCAAAATGCAGTTTATGCTAGGTTCTTTGAGCCGCTTGTCCTAGCCTGGCAAAGGTACATCTCCTTAGAGGAAGGATCTTCTTTGCACAAAGGTACTAAACCTTGTGCTAAGGTTAGTAAACCTTTGGGGCCGAATGTCTCAGAAGGGGTTCCTTTTTCTAATTCACACAGCTGTCACCTGGGCTGGCAATAGCCCTCTGGAAAATAATGTGGGACAGTGGTATGTGTGGTGGGGGAAATTCCACCCTGGAAAGACGTTTCCTGTCTTTTTTCCCCTCAGCTCTCATGATTCCCTTCAAGTGCATTAGGTTTTTCATAATTTATCTGCTGATCTTGTCCTCACCCTGTACAGCTTCTGAGAAGCCAGAGGATAGGAGCCAAATACAAATTCCAATGAATGTTTTGTTTTTCTGCTGCTTTTCAGATTTTATGGTATGAGACTGCATTGCTTCCTTAGTCTGAATGCTGGTATATTGTTTTGCCAATTCTTTCCTTCTCATTTTTCATTCACATTTTTAGTTTCCAAGATAGAGTACTTTTATGAATCTGGCTGTGTGTTAGTCACTGAGTCGTGTCTTACTCTTTGTGAACCCATGGACTGTAGCCCACCAGGCTTCTCTGTCCATGGAATTCTCCAGGCAAGAATACTGGAGTGGATTGCCATTCTCTTTTCCAGAGGAACTTCCCAACCCAGGGATTGAACCCTGATCTCCTGCGTTGCAGGCAGATTCTTTACCGTTTGAGCTACAGGGAAGTCCTATGAATTTGGCTGCATACTACAAATATGAAATTGAAGGAGGAAAGGAACAGGCCAAGCTGACTCCATCTTGAAAAGGAAGGAAACTCCATCTTACATTCCCAGTGAACTTCGGACTATATACCTGCTTGCACGTTCAGTGAACTTTGGACTATATGCCTGCTTGCACTTTCAGTGAACTTTGGACTACGTGCCTAGTAGCCATAGGATAACATACCTATGGCCGAATTGGCCTCCCGGACTGATAAACACCAGATTCCATACCAAGATTTCCCAGTGCCAAAAAGAATGTGATAATCCCCTATGTAGTCACACCTTTGTAATCTTTATGGCACCCACTGGTGTAGGCTACAACGTATAACCAGCTGACCCTTCTGATTATGAATCATGGTTGTAACCCGATTGTATGTCCCTTTAACATTTTCCAGGCTAGGTTTAAGGAATTTGGGGATGTGGGCTTGAGCATGTACACTTAAGGTATATAAGGTTTTCACAAAAGTCAGCCGAGGACCCTGGGGTCCCTGGCCTGTGTCCCAGACCTGCTGGTGTAATAAACGACACTCAGCTATCCACACTGTCCTTCTGAGTGAATTTGTTTCCCAAAGGGTTTGGCTATAACATTTGATGCATTGGCTGGGAAACTCCTCACTTTGAGGAGACAAGTCCTGTTTGGGGCCACACCAAGGCCTCGTGGCTCAGATATTCTAGAGGGGGGAAGGTGCCTGGACCTTCTGGAAAAATTCTGTTTCTCGACACCTGGACCTTCCAAGTTAAGTGGCCAGTGGATGACAGCAGGGGAATTGAGCTCTCGGCTAAGGAAGGTTCCCACCCTGTGGGGTGGAAGAGGGGGCCTGATCAACTCCTGAGAGAGAGTAGGAAATGCACAAACTGTAAATGTCAAGGGAGGCAGTGGAGGTAGTGTCCACATGGTCTTGAGTTAAATTTGTCAGGCGGTCATGAGAAGGCTTTTTGAAGAAAATTGAGTGTCACGCCGTCTTGGGACAAATTATTGCCAGACCATTGTGAGAGGGCTTTGGGGGGAAGAAACTTGGTCTTTGTTGTGTGCTCATATTCTACTCTCCCCTAGGAGATGTCCCATCTGCCATGGAATTCTTAATCCCCTCAGAATTGTCAGGCTAGAAGGAGGGGGATACATAAGTGAGTACAAATTGGCTTTTCCAGAGATGGCGTGGGACGTGGGATATTTAACCCATCTGTGTTTTCATCTGCACCTGATCAACCCCACCAAGGCAAAGTGGACTTTAAAAGTCAAGGGAGAAACAGTCTTGGACCACGTGGTGTTCTGGTTTGGCTGTGCTGACCAGCAGATGAAAACATGCCAATCCCCCTTCTCCCTCTGGGATCTGGCAGGTAAGGCTCTTCTCACCCCAATTAGGAAGGAGGCAGAATGGCAATTTACATGTTTCATTGAGTTGAAATATCAGAAGTACATAGGGTACCGAGAACTCCGTACACAGAATGGAAAGGAAATGTAGAAGAAGGTCCAAGAAGGTAAGCAAGATGGGAGGAAATGAATCTAAGACAACTGTACTGGAGTGCATGAGTAAAAATTTTAAGAAGGGATTTGGAGGAGACTATGGGGTGAAGAGAACACCTAACCGCCTCCACATACTCTGTCAGGTCAAATGGCCCTTTATGGGAGTAGGGTGGCCACCAGAAGGCACCATGAACTTAAAAATAGTGGAAGCAATCTATACAATAGCCACAGGAGAGCCAGGACATCCAGATCAATTTCTACTTATTGGCTTATAGCTAGGGTTAGCTCAAGAACCCCCTCCTTGGATAAGATTCTATATCAAGAAAGGGAAAGGAACAATATTAATGGCACAAAAATTGGCTAATGATAAAAAAGAAATTCTGCAGGATTTGGACAGGGACAACTTGCCCCCTTCCCCATACTGGATGATGACGTGCCCACCACCCAATGCTCCACCAGGACTGGAGGCCACCTTAATGCCCAATCCAAGGCCAGGTGAAGTTCCTGCAGTGGCCACTGCTCCTACACCAACTGTCCTGGAGGTCACAGAGCCACTGTTTCAGCAGCCTCTGATCCTGGCAATGGAGACCTCTGGTCAACGCCCCCAGGATTCCAGCTCAGCCGGACCTCCTAGACTGTATCTACCTCTCCCGGTGAGTACTGATGGGAAGGGGAAGAAAATTAGGAACTAGACAGAGGCTGCACTCCACCAGGGAACAGGGGGAAAGAACCCCACTACAGATGCCTCTCAGAGCTACAACAGCCTCCGGTTCAGGACGCAGGTGGGCACTACCATCAGCCCTCCTATTATTACCAGCCATTTTCCTCTATGGATATATTAAACTGGCAGAGACAGACTCCACCATACTCGGGGGAGTCACAAGTCATTATTAGGCTAATGGAGACTATTTTTCGAAGCCGGTGCCTTACATGGGATGCCATAATCCAACTACTAGTATCCCCTTTCATCACTGAGGAAAGACACAGGATCCTAACTGAGGCCAGAAAATGATTAAGAACTGGTGCCTGAGAGTACCAGAACATGATTAAGAAATGATTAAGATGGCACCTGAGAGTACTGCAGCAGTGGGCAGAACTAGCCACCCCTGATAGAGGCCCAACTGGGACTATAACACAGAGGAAGGTGGGGGCCACCTGGAGAGATGTCGGGTGGCTATTTTACAAGGCCTCAAGGGGGGGCCCGAAAACCTATGAATATGGCAAAACCCTCCAGTGATTCAAACCGAATCACCCTCTGGGTTCTATGAAAGACTGTGTGAAGCCTACAGACTTTATACACCAATAGATCCAGAGACCTCTGGGTCTCAGATGGTGATAAATGCAGCCTTTGTGTCTCAAGACTACCCTGATATCAGACATCAACTTCAAAAGTTGGACAGGGTATTGGCCATGACTAGCTCACAAATAATTGAGATCGCTGATAAGGTATTCAGAAATAGAGACGTGGAGGCTAAGGGGGAAGCTGAGAAGACAGAAAGAAGATAATATGAGGGCAGACCAGAGGATCATGGTACTGGCCATGGCTTTGGGAAGGCCTCTTCGTGAGCCTTCCCCAAAGCCCACATCCTCTCTGAGTGGGGGCCAATATCCCGGCAAGCCCTCTACAAGAAGGCCCACAGCCACCCTGCAACAAAACCAATGTGCCCCATGCTGGGACTTCAGTCACTGGGAAAATGAATGCCCTCAAAATAACGGGGAAAAAGAATTGGCATCGGCTATTATAGGGCTGGCTGGACTAGAGGCTGAATAGGGGTGCCAGGGTTCAAAGACACAAGGTCCCTGAGAGCCCATGGTGAAACTAAAAGTAGGGGACCAAATTACTGACTTTACGGTGGACATTGGGGCAGAAATGTCAGTGGTAACTGAACCGGTAGTACCCCTCTCAATAAAGGCCACTGGCATAGAAGGAGTAACCAGAGAAAAGATTACCAGATCATTCTGTTTACCCCAGAAATGCCAAATAGGGGGCATCAAGTGAATCATGAATTCCTGTATATTCCTGAATGCCCAGTACATCTTTTGGGAAAAGACTTGTCATCTAAATTGGGGGTACAAGTGACCTTTCCCCCTCAAGAAAGACCCACTTTCCGGGTGTGGATATTTACTCTATTATTTAAACTACCTATTTACTCTCCCTCTCGGTAACCCTTCAAGATGAATTGAGGTTACATGACTCTCTGGAAGGAAATCTGGATGGACTAGGCAGCTGAGAGAGGGAACTAATCCGATGATTCCCCGAGGTTTGGGTGGAAAATTAACTCCCAACCCCCACCCTGGGCTTGCCATACATCAAGCTCCAGTGGTAACAGAACTCAAACCCGGTGCCATCCCAGTCAGAAAACATCAGTACCCACTGCCACTAGAGGCTGGAGTTGGCATTTTGCCACACATAAGCAGACTGAAACAGGCAAGCATCCTGATTGAATGCCAGTCGGCCTGGAACACACCAATCCTACCAGTCAAGAAAGAAGGGGGACAGGACTATAGACCTGTGCAGGACCTCAGACTGGTCAACCAGGCCGCCGTGACTCTACATCCCACCGTTCCTAACCCCTAAACTTTAACTAGCCTCCTTCCACCGAGTGCTAATATCTATACTTGTTTAGATCTCAAGAATGCCTTCTTCTGTATATGCCTTGCCCCAGTGTCTCAACCCATTTTTGCTTTTGAATGGGAAGACCTAGCAGGAGGCACCAAACAACAGCTCACCTGGAGTCACCTCCCACAAAGATTTAAGAATTCCCCAACCATCTTTGGGGAAGCCTTGGCTTCCAAACTGGACTCATTCCAGCCAGAGAAGTTCAGATGCTGGTTGCTACAACATGTGGACGACTTGCTGTTGGCTGCCAAGAACAGCGAAGAGTGCTGGGAAGGGACCAAGGCTTTACTAGAGCAGTTGATGGAGTCCAGCTACCAAGTCTGGAAAAAGAAGGCACAGATCTGCAAAGAGGAGGTAAGATATTTGGGGTTTGTTCTGAGAGGAGGGACAAGGCTGTTAGACCAGTTCAGAAAAGAGGTCATTTTGAGAATCCCACAACCAAGAACCAGATGACGGGTCCAAGAGTTCTTGGGAGCCACTGGGTTTTGTAGGATTTGGATTCTGGGCTATTCCAAGATGGCTCAGACGTAATATGAACTCCTAACGGGATCAGAAGGAGATTCACTAAATTGGACTGCTAGACAGCAGCAGCCCTTTGAGGAATTAAAGCTGGCAATCACATCAGCACCCGCCTTGGGCCTGCCAGACCCTGCTAAGCCGTTTACTCTTTATGTGACTGAAAAGGACAAGGTGGCTATGGGAGTGCTGTCCCAGACTATGGGGACATGGGACAGACCCGTGGCTTATCTCTCGAAACGGCTGGACAATGTTGCCACCGGGTGGCCGGGATGCTTATGGGCAGTTGCTGTGGTTGCCTTACTGGTCCGGGAGGCAACCAAGCTGACTTTGGGCCAAGATTTGATCGTAAAAGTCCCCCATGAGGTCAACACTCTCCTGTGAGAGGACCCCCATAAATGGCTGTCGACATCCTGGATTACTCAGTACTAGGGACTGTTATGTGAGAACCCTCATGTTACTATTGAGCCTCGTCAGGCCCTGAATCCAGCCACTCTCCTTCCTGAGGGAGAAGGTGGGCCCTCACATGATTGCAAGGAAATCCTAGAAGTTTATGCCAGCAGACCTGACTTGAGAGACCTGTCAATCCTGGACCCACCTTGGGTTCTGTACACCAATGGCACCAGCCTGATGAAACAAGGACAATGACTGTCAGGATATGCAGTAGTCACAGAAGAAACCATCGTTGAGGCTAGCTCTCTGCCGTCACCGGTCTGCTCTACAGACTAAAGTATATGCTCTAATCTGGGCCCTCCAGCTATCAAAAGGTAAGAAGACAAACATTTACACAGACTCCAGGTATGCTTCTGCTACTTTGTGTGTACATGGGGATTATATACAGAGGGAGGTCTTCTGACAGCCAACGGAAAGGACATTAAAAACAAGAAATCTTGACTCTATTAGATGCTGTATGGGAACCTGAAAAGGTAGCAGTGATACATTGCTGGGGTCACCAAAAGGAAGACACCCACAAGCACAGGGAAACTGACTAGCAGATAAAACTGCAAAACATGTGCCTGAGAAATTTGGGGCTGCTGGTGGGGGACCTGTCAGAACCTTTGTACCCTCAAAAATGCCTGAGTTAATGTTGACTCTCCCACAGTATACCCTGGCCCAAGATCAGCTGGCTGAAGCAGAAAGGGCCACCACGAATGAAAAACGTTGGTGGGAACTGCCAGATGGCAGGTTACTGGTACCCGAGGCATTAGCCCCCCATACTGGTGTCTCAGGTTCACCAGGCAACCCACTTGGGACATGACAAAATGGAAGAATTAATTTGAAAATATTTCTTAATTCCATGACTTTCCTCCCTATGTAGACTGTTCTGCTTGCTCAGATGTCAATGCTGCCCCTGGACATAAACAAAAACTTCCAGGAATACAGTTAAAAGGCACTCTACCCTTTGAACATTTAGAAGTGGACTTTACTGAGATGAAACCCTGCTGACACTATCACTATTTACTGGTTATGGTACATACCTTCTCAGGATGGGTAGAGGCCTTCCCCACTCGAAATGAAGAAGCAAATGAAGTGGCTTGCTGTCTGCTCCGAGAAATAATACCCAGATTTGGGTTCCCAACCAGTATAGGATCAGACAACGGCCCTGCCTTTGGTAACCGACTTAATTCAACAGGTATATAAAGGTCTAAATATCAAGTGGAAATTACATACGGCGTATAGGTCCCAGAGTTCCAGAGTGGTGAAAGAACCAACCAAACTCTTAGACACTTTCAAAATGAATCATAGAGACTAACTGTTCATGGGTAGACTTGCTTCTGGCAGCCTTACTCAAATTAAGGGTAACCCAGCATTCCCAAGGTTATTCTCCTTATGAAATCGTCTATGGGAGGCCCTCTTCCGTAGTAAGACTGGTTTGGGCAAATCTGCCACAGGTAAGGATGGGATTTCACAGCAGATGGAACAGCTGGGTCAGGTAATAAATCAGGTAACTAAGTTTGTACAAGAAAGAGTGCCAGTCCCCCTTGGGGAACAGATTCACGAATTTGTGCCCAGTGATCAGGTGTGGGTCAAGGACTGGAAACACGACTCCTTGGCCCCTCATTGGAAGGGTCTGTATACTGTTCTAACCACCCCTACGGCAGTTAGAGTTGCAGGTGTCACTCCCTGGATCCACCACGTGAGGGTGAAGAGAGCATACCACGCAGACCCGGAGGACGCGAGTGGACTACACAAAGGGACCCCACTGAGCCCTGTGAAACCAAGATCATCTTAAAGAAGAAGAGATGAAGCTCTACAATCAGCTGCTGCTTCAAGGACTTGCCAGTATTCTCTTGAGACTACCTATAGTTTCAGCACAAGACAACGTTTTCATTTCATGGGCACATTCCTATGTTGACTTCCATAAAAAATCTAACTGCTGGGTATGTGGAGCCACGCCCATGTCTGCCATGGATGGACTCCCGTGGTGGGTGTCACCTCTACAGAGGGGCAATACGCCTAGCTTATGTGATTTTCTTGCATCAGGCAAAACAACAAAAATTGAGTATAGAAACTGTAATCACAGCAGCCACTCCCCATTGGTATGATAAAAGGGCCAATGATCTGATGAACGGCCATGGGATACATTTTAATTATACTTCACTCAGAAAATGTGTATCAGAATTACATGACAGCCGTTAAGTCCAAATGATCAGAAATTAACTGATATTTTGACCAATTTTACTAGATATGGGATGAACACATGTGGATTACTCCAGAAAAGGGACAACTTGTTAGGATAGCTAAAATTTGCTGGGAACAAGATGTACACACTATTGGATGTAAAAACCAAATGATAGATAAAAAGAATTTAAAACCAATGGGCTTTCTATGGACAGAACTGTGCTATAAGACCTATAAAGTTACTTATGATCCCAGTCAATCCACCCAATGGCTTGGGACAGACTGGGGATTCAACCCCAGAATCAGGTGAATTGCTTCTAATGGCACCCATTGGTTATGTGGGACTAACTTATGGCCTTGGTTGCCCCCAGGATGGATAGGGAGATGTACTTTGGGTCTGGCCTTTGCCCATGGAAACATCATGTCAACAATACAAGAGCCTTTAAATTTACCCTCCCTAAGGGCCAGATGGTCACGATCAGTTTTCCATTGGTATCATTATTTGGCTGCTATATTTGTTCCCTCATTGGGCACTATGGACATAATGATTAGAGTTGAAGCTCTAACTAATTTCACCCAAAGAGCGCTAAATGACAGCCTAAGAGCTATTCAAGCACTAAATACTGAACAAATACAAAAGAGAAAAGTGGTAATTCTAAACAGAATGGCTTTAGACACACTTACAGCCACTCAAGGAGGGACCTGTGCTATAATTAAAGCTGAATGTTGTGTATATATTCCTGATTTGTCTGGCAATATATCAGTCGCTCTAGATGACATGAAGGATCAAGTAAAAGCTATGTCTGATGATAATCTTCCTTTTTGGATTTCTGTTCTATCATAGGTAAAGGGTGATTGGTGGAAAACTATATTAACCATTGTTACAGTTGTTCTGTTGATTCTGTTACGTGGACCTTGTATTCTCCAATGTGTTGTTAACTTTGTATCATAGAGGATGGCTTCATTTACCCAAATATATACCAGGAAGCCTAAAATGCAGTACATCTCAATAAATGATGCTTGCACTGGAAGTTGAGAGCATCAAGAGGGGAGAATGAAGGAGGAAAGCAACAGGCCGAGCTGACTCCATTTTGAAAAAGCAGCAAACTAAACCTTACATTCCCAGTGAACTCTGGACTATACGCCTGCTTGCACTTTCAGTGAACTTTGGACTATGTGCCTAGGGGCCATGGGGATAACTACCTACTACGGAACTGGCCTCCTGAACTGATAAACACCAGATTCCACACCAAGATTTCCCAGTACCAAAAAGAATGTAATAATCTCTTATGTAGTCAATCACCTTTGTAATCTTTATGGCACCCAGTGGTGTAGGCTACAACGTACAACCAGCTGACCCTTCTGATTATGGATCGTGGCTGTAACCCAATTGTTATCTCCCTTTAACATTTTCCAGGCGAGGTTTAAGGAATTTGGGGATGTGGGCTTGAGCATGTACACTTAAGGTATATAAGGTTTTCACAAAAGTTGTCTGGGCTCCCTGGCTAAAGAGCCAACTCTGCCTTGGACCGCTGGTGTAACAAACTGCACTCCACTATCCACACTGTCCTTCTGAGTGAGTTTGTTTCCTGGAGCATTTAGCTATAACAAAAACAGTTGTAACAGGACAGAGAGACCACATTTAAATCAAGAAGATCCTGGACATACTGCAGTATATGAAGCTGGCTGCATACTACAATACTTCTGGGCTCTTCTTGATTTAAATGTGGTCTCTGTGCTGTTACAACTGTTTTCACATTGTGTTGGCTCTCCTACTTTTATATGCCATCTATTTAATATGCATGCTCATCAAGTACTTTTATCCGATCCTATTCTTTAGGGTTCTGGTAAAAAAGTTTACTTAGGTATTCTACAAATGTTGTTTGGTATCCATTAGGCACTGCAAGCTTATCATATATTGGACATGATATCAAGGTGATTCCACACTCTGATTTTTTAAAACTGAAATATGATCTTTTCAGACTTAAATAAAATGGAAGGAAATCTGGAAAACACCATGTTTCTGAAAATGATGTTCTAAAAATGTAGCTGAATTTGATATTCAGTGAGGAGTTTCCAACAGACATGGCTTGTACAATAAACTTACACAATAAATCTGCCATTGTGATAGAGGAAGCTTTAAATTAGATTTAAATCTTGTCATGCCTGGATAAATGTGCTAAAATTTTCAGTCAGCTCTAGTACAGCTGTTAAAACATTTTGGCTCTGTAGGCCAAATGAGACTTCTAAAATTCATGAGTTCTGTGTTCTAATTCTTATTATTGTTTGCTCTTCTAATTAGAAAGCAATGGCTTCTGTAGAGGGAACATCAAGATTTATTGATCCAAACATGTCTTTCAGAACAACAGATTTTGAATTTCGTCAAAACACGAAGTCTATACTTACGTCACAGATTCTGAATGCCTTCAGTACTAGAAAACTTCAGAATTCTGCATATGTAACATGTAAGCAGGAAGTTAAAACTCCTATGTGGATATGCAAATGGTGTTTGCTTTCAGCTAAGACAGTGGCAGATTCCATCAACTTTGCTCAGCTAATCAAATTTTTTAATTTTCAAAAATACAACATAGTTCATTCTGCCTATATTTCAGCAAATATTAAACATTTCAAGTTTTTTATCTCCAGTTGCCCTAGGTATTAAGTGTTAGTCTCCAATTCTTTCCATGGGTTTCAACTTTAAGTTGATGCTTTTTTTCCCATGCTTGTTTTATAAACTAGCTGGTTATCTTTTCATAAACTCTCTTCACATATCAAGTGTTCTTTGCCATATTCCTCTCCTTAACATGTTCTTGACCATCAACAAAATGAAAAGATAACCTACTGAATGGGAGAAAATATTTGCAAATCATATATCTAATAAGGGACTAACATCCAAAATAAAGAACTCATACAACTCAATAGCAAAACAAACAAAAAAAGTCTAACTAAAAAATGAGCATAAGATCTGACTAGACATTTTCCTAAAGAAGACGTATAGATAGCCAACAGGTATATAAAAAGATGCTCAACATCACTATTCATCAGGGAAATGCAAATCAAACCACCATGAGAAATCTCAGAATGATTATTTGTCAGAATGATTATTATAAGAAAAAAGAAATAAAAATTTGATTCTCTTTTTCCTTAACATAAAAAATGGAGCTAATGGTGCTGCTTTATTATTTACTCTGAAGAAGTACTAAAGATTAATTAGATTGGCATGGAGTAATCTGAACTCATTGAAAAAAACAGCAATAACTATTTCAGTGGGGAAAATTAGCATGCATATAATATGCATGTATTAAATATACTCATATAGAGTCTATTCCTATTTATATGTGTATGTATATGTATTTATATGTGTATGTATGTATATATGTGTATTTTATTTGTATACATATTGTATACAAATTCAATGTGTATGTATTTGTATACATACATATTGTGTATGTACATTGAATTTGTATATACTCTCAAATTACAGGTGAGAGTGTGAAGAAAAGTGGATCATAATGCACTGTTGGTGGTAATATAAATTGGTGCAGCAGTCACTATGGAAAACAGTATGGAAGTTCCTCAAAAAATTAAAAATAGAACCATCATTCAGCTCAGTTCAGTTCAGTCACTCAGTCGTGTCCAACTCTTTGTGACCCCATGGACTGCAGCACGCCAGGACTCCCTGTCCATTGCCAACTTCCAGAGTTTACTCAAACTCATGTCCATTGAGTTGGTGATGCCATCCAACCATCTCATCTTCTGTCGTCCCCTTCTCCTCCCACCTTCAATCTTTCCCAGGATCAGGGTCTTTTCTAATGAGTCAGTTCTTCGCATCTGGTGGCCAAAGTACTGGAGTTTCAGCTTTACCATCAGTCCCTCCAATGAGGATGGACTAGTTGGATCTCCTTTAAGTCCAAGGGACTCTCAACAGTCTTCTCCAACACCACTGTTCAAAAGCCTCAATTCTTCGGTGCTCAGCTTTCTTTATAGTCCAACTCTCACATCCACACATGACTACTGGAAAAACCATAGCTTTGACTATAGAACCATCATACAATTCAGCAATTCCACTTCTGGCTATTCACCCAAGGAAAATGAAAATCCTAACTCAAAAAGATACCTGCACTCTCATGTTCATTGCAGCATTATGTACAATAGCCAAGATATGGAATATCCTAGGTGTTCATTGATGATGGATGAATAGATAAAGTAATATTCTACTGCATATTGGTGGTGGTTTACTTGCTAAGTCGTGTCTGACTCTTATGACCCAGTGGACTGTAGCCTGCCAAGCTTCTCTGTTCATGGGATTCTCCAGACAAGAATACTGGAATGGGTTGCCATTTCCTTCTCCAAGGAATCTTCCTGACCCAGGAATCAAACCCAAGTCTCCTGCACTGTAGGCAGATTCTTTACTGACTGAACAATGAGGGGAAGCCCTACTGCATATTATTCAGCCAGAAAAGAAAAAAATCTTGCCATTTGCTTCAACATGGATGGACTTCGAGAACATCATGCTAAGTGAAGTCAGTCAGAGACAGAGAAACACAAATACTGTATGATCTCTTATATGTGGAATCAGGAAAAAAAAAAAAAAGCAAGTTCATAACTACAGAGAACAGATTGATGGCTGCCAAAGGTAGGGGCTGGGGGAGTAAAAGGGGTCAAAAGGTAAAAATAAATAAATAAATAAATATGATACATTACTGAGCAACAACAACAACCAAAAAAAAGAAGAAAAAAGAAGCAGTATATGGCTTTTTATGGATGCACAAACCTAAAAGTAGGATGTAAGTAAATTACCAATTTCAGTTCAAGTCACTTTCCTCTTTAACCATAATATTACAAGAAAACTTACACTGAAATATAAGTCATACTTTAAGTAATGCCCATGCTCACGTGTTACCTGTTTCCTGCATTTGTATGGGAAGGGAGTGGGGGTAAGAAGAAAATACAGTAAAAAAAAAAAACAAAAACAGTAAAAAAAAAAAAGAAAATACAGTAAAAAACACATCTATATTACTCTAAGCCATTTTGTGTATGGTGAGATTATTTTTTCTTCTCAAGAAAATGTCAAGTCATTTCTTTTTCTTAACACACATTCCAGACATTTTAACTGGATATTTTCTCAAAACTCACAAAGGAGTTCCCTGAAGTATTTTCACTAGAGTAAATAAGCAAACAAAAAAGGGCAAATCTATATATGCATGTGTTTCTTTTTTAAAAATTAAATACATATGTATAAATATAAATTCAATATACATGCACATATAAAAAGGAATCTATATATATTTAATATATGTATGTTATATGCATGTTAGTTTTCCCCAATGAAATATTGTTATTGATGTTTTTCAAGGAGTTCAGATTACTTGATGCAAATCTAATTAATCTTTAGTACTTCTTCAAGGTAAATAATAAAGCACCATTAGCTCCATTTTTTTATGTTAAGGAAAAAGAGAATCAAATATATAATAATAGAACAAGCTTTCTTGGTCACTCAAAAAAGATACAGCAAACATACAGAGCTCACAAAAAATATAATGTGATATAGCTCTTGCATGTGTGTGCATGTATATACAGTTAGCTCTCTGTGTTCCACATCCACAGTTTCAACTAACTATGGATTGAAAATAGCCAGAAAAAAAATTCCAGAGTTCCAAAAAGCAAAACTTGAATTTGCAGCATATTGGCAACTATTTACACAGCATTTACATTGTATTAGGAATTAGAAATAGTCTAAAGATGATTTAAAGTATATAGGAGGATGTATGCACGTCATGCTATTTTATATAAGGAACTTGAGTATCCGTGGATTTGGGGATCCATGAGGGTCCTGCAACTAATTTGCTGTGGACACTGTGGGGTGACTGTACAGTCTGATTGTAGTATTCAAATACATCCGCACTGCCAAATATAAGTTGTTCTAGCTCTTTTAAATTATTGGCCATTGGAGATAAAACACTTATTTCAATGATACCACTTTTATTTCCTATTATGTTACTAGTGGAATTTTCTTAAGAGCCAGATTTATGTTCTTTATTTTATCAATTTCTCCGAATCAAATTAAAAACAATTCGAATGACTAGTGAGGAATTCTCTTTGAGCAATAAACACTCACAGCATTTACAGCTTGCAGAAGTGGTTTGTAATCCAGTAAGATGATGGTTCTAGACAGAAACCAGTGATTGGTTTGGAATCAGAGACAGTGCAGTCAGAAAACATAGCCTAAAGCAAGAATTCTTGTAGAAGCTAGGAGAACTCCTCCTAAACTGGGTCATTTCCCATAGTCTGAGTCAACTGTTGCTGGCTTCTCCCTTGTGGATTTTACCTGGAAATGTGGCATTCTAACACTACAGTCCCACTAGAGAGAAGAAAAATCAGAGTCTGTGGTAGATTAATGAAATATACATAGATTCTATAATATTAGTTAAAAGTACATAGATTCTGTACTATAGACACAAATCTCAATTCTTTTCATACCACAGAAGTGGAGGAGTTTATTACATAATCTAACAGTATAACTTATTTCTTAATATTCATTTATTTAGCTGTATGGGATCTTAGTTGTGGCACACAGGCTCTCCATTGCATCACGTGGGATCTTCTGCTATGGCACGCGGACTCTCTAATTGTGGCCTGTGGGCTCAGTGGTGGCAGCATGTGGGCTCTGTAGTTGTGGTGCACAGGGATCTTAGTTTCCCAGCCAGGGATCAAACCCTGTCCTCTGCACTGCAAGGCGGATTCTTAACCACTGTACCACCAGGGAAGTCCTGGACCTTACTATTCTTAACTGTAAAACTAGGATAACAATTTCCGCTTCATATGATTAGTATACAAATTTGATAGTATAATTCATGTGAATCACTTAATACATAACAGATTCTGAAAATATTTTTCTCTCTGATTTCTTAAAACAAAAAAGTTCTATAAGGTAAGATTTTACCTGACTTTTCTCAGTTCTGCCAACCAGCACACTCTTTGCAAGTGTACCTCAAAGATATGAGGAACGTGCCCGACTCCAGATTTTTTCACGTGCTCCTGCATCCGTTTATTTCATGTCAACCTGACTTGTCGCTTAAGCTACTTGTCCTTTCTGTCTTAGATCCTTTCAAGACTTTATAAATGGGCTGTATTTTCTGTGACAAGTTTGACTTTTCAGGTGAAACTCCCATAAGGCTAGTGAGAAAAATGACTCCCTTTGGGGTCAGGGCTCAAATTAATAGGCTTCACTGTAACATTCAGTAAGGAAATAAAGTGATGAAATTTTAATGTTTAACCTATGTTATATTTTCATTAACATTAGCTTAAGTAAATTTGGTAACAAAATATGTGTAATGGTAGGTACCATAGATTCTCTTTCATCTCCTGATCAATTAAATGAAAATATTCAGGAGTAATAAATTCAATATTGAGAAGAATGAGAACAAAGAATGTATTCAGATATATTCATTAATTCAGAAATAAAATTTAATGATTTTTAATTTTGTTTTTATGAGTACAAACTAGGTTAACAGTTCATACTTATTTTTACTAAGGATGCAAAGAAAATATTTGATAAGGTATAGGTTTATTACTTTAGTCCAACCCCTACAGTTAGCACAAATACAAAACCATAATAATGTTTACAAGGTAAAAATCATACAATAGCTCTGTATTCTAAAATATTACCAATAATGCAGTTTGAGAATAAAAATACCAGCCTGTTGATTTTGCTTTTATGATGCATATTAATATCTTGTTCTAGAAGCATGTTACTTAACAAGAATTCACCATTTTTTCAATATACTTTCTTTCCCGGTATGCATTATTAGTTGGAAAATTCATTTAATTGACAGTAAGGTGGGAATTCAATCCAAAATGAGCAAAGGCTCAATTTGAAGAGTTATGTAATCAGAAAACATGCAGTGATAAACTCGTTTAATAAACTATTACTACTGCTCAGTAAAGATTATTACTGTAGTTGGCATAATCATGAGAACTTATTTTCAATTGATTACAAGCATTTCTTACCATTAGATTGGTTATGGCATGCAAGAAGTCCAATAATTCCACCAAGGGTGTGGCGACCACTTCACCAGCATGGTCAGCCCACACATTAATGGCTGCCTTGCTTAAGCTTCAACACAAATACCACACTGCTGGAAAACCTGTCTTAGCAAGTCTCTACCACTTTCCTCACTAGCTAACCAGACACGGGTCATCATTGCTTGGCTTGACTTCTCCTTCCAGCAGCAGATTCATCACGACCTTTGTCAAATAGCTGCATGTTCCTCTTTTTCCCAGAGGGGGAGTGTTGTAAAAGGAAGTCATGTCATCCTACAAAGGAAAATAGTAAGTGAGTTGTCTGAGTTTTTGTTTGTAAAGAGTTGACAGGTAAAATCAGTGTCAGCCAAGAGGGAAAAATAAATTCACAGGAAGATTTCCTTGTGGAAAATATGAGCTTCTTGAGTTTTTCTTTTATTTTCCTGAGGCAACTTCTCAGCATATAAAACAAAGACAGTATTTTCAGTATTCTCCTTTTTGCTGATAATTTTTATTCATTTAGGGAAACTTTTTATGGATGAGAATAAAATATTAAACAGGCGGCCTGGAAGAAGCTATACTAGGTAGTACATAGCACCAGTGTGGCCTGTTACTCATTCCCATCCTCCCAGAGTTTAATTTTATAACCTTCTGGAATCCATGGCTTCTTTCTGGTAAAACACATTTTAACTGCTAACTACAAATGGAAATTTATCTCTTCTTAGATATCTTTCTAGTCAGAACTTTTTAGCTGAATTGACTACTAATTGATTAAAAAGTAACATTAATTCCTCAAATAAATCAGACTTCCTCCTGTTTTGTACTCTGTATATCTGTTTTGTACTCTGTATATCTGTTTTGTAAGTTAAATGATAAGGGATTTAGGGATACTTTGAAGAATTGAGAAAAAAAATTCGACAAAAAGCTATTTTCTCTACTTACTTGTTTTTCAACTTCCTTTAGTCGACTCTCATCTTTCTGAAATTCATGAAATGCTTCTTTCACCAGTTTGTCAAGATCTACTTTGTCTTGAAATTCTAGCTCAGGGTTTCTTTCCAGTACAATGGATACGACCATTAGTAACTAGAAGAGACAGACATCAAAAGCCAATTATATGAACCATAAAAGCAACATAGTCTGCATATGTTTTCATTCTTTGCTCAGACTGATGGATGGTCCTTGTATTCCACAGCCTGTTCTGTACAATGATAGGTGTTAGGATCATCTATGGATGGAATCTTCCTAACTATAAAAATTAATAACATGAGTTCTGTTTGGAAATCTCACTTTTTTTTTTTCATTGTCTGTATCCCTGTAGCTATATGGAAATGTTTTTCAGTCGCTTAAATAAAATCGATAACTTAGAAAAATGACTTTTCTAATCCTGTCACAGTACATAGTACCCTATAGTATCCAAAGTGTCTGAACTCTCTCTAGTCTTTAGACCTTCATGCTTAGTGGCAAGCAAGCCACTCTTTGGTGGACCAAAACAGGGTCCAGTGGTGCAGAGGCTGCCTCAGAAAGCAAGGCAGATGAGTACAGTGGAGATTTTGGATCTACGCTTAAGATCAAATGACTTGAAGTCTAGCATGCCAAAATGAGTATAATTCTCATTTTTCTCAGGGGACAGTTATGTTTTAAACAATATACTTAACTGTGATTCTTTATGACATGAGCACTATTTGGTTTGTATAAGCTATCTTAGTTTAAGGCATCATCCTATTGTTTGGCTACCGTGTACATTTATCCTAAGTAGTAATGTTCATTTTATATGACAAACTGTAATATGCAAAATTGTATCTGAGTATACAATGCTTGGTAAAGACTTTCTGATGATGATTATGGTTCCTGGTTTGTACATGAAACAGGATAAAGACATAATTTCCAACTTGGGAATCTTTCTAATATACTTTATTGAAATGTTTCCCAATTAGTACCTGAAAGAACCAAAGGAAACACTAAAAAAATCCAGGAGTCATAATGTGGGAGACCTTGGGGCAGAGCTTTAGCCGAAAGAATCTGAAGTTTTGCTCAAGTTCTAAAGGTAAATTTCTTCTGCAAAGAGAATGACCACATTTTAGGGGCATCTATAGGCATGAGATAACAAAAGGTTAACTGTACAAAGAAGGCAATCACTTTTCTAAAAATCCCATCTTTTCTTCACCCCAGTCTCTCTCTGTCTCACTCCCATAAGCAATGAAACTGATTGGCTGATACTCTTACCCAAATTCTGGCCTATCATAGATGAGGCTGAATCTTGCTCAGCTGACTGTAGCTCCAGACATGCTAGATTTTAGGAGGTGCCACATCCAGTTCAGCACTCACTGAGAGCTTCTGTAGCAATAGGACATATTACCCACCCTCAAGAGAGACAGAGTCTGATGGAGACATTCCCAGAGAGACAAAGTGAGGATGAGCTATACATTATATCCATTCAAGGGAGTCTCTATGTATTTGATATAATACTTTAAAATGGCAAAAATGTATGTGTATGTGTGCATGCACAGGTGTGTGTATTTTAGCATTTAACTTTATATGCAGCAATGATGATATACAAAATTACACGCTTTCTCTGTTCACAGAGATGTCTGGAAAGGTGTCCCTCAAAATAATAGTGACGATCTATTGCTAGTGGATATGGAGATATATTTTGGTTTT
The DNA here is from genome assembly GCF_023091745.1 of Budorcas taxicolor. NCBI lineage: Eukaryota > Metazoa > Chordata > Mammalia > Artiodactyla > Bovidae > Budorcas > Budorcas taxicolor. Next base: position 17,824,530 of record NC_068927.1, on the reverse strand, counting down.
CTTTTCTATAATTTTTTCAACTATTGAACTTTTCTACAATAGTCATGAGTTATTTCTGTAAACAGGAAAAAATGAAAATAAGACAAAAAGAAAAAGGTCACCTCCTTTCTTTTATGGTACTGCTGATGCACTTACTGTGGAGATTAGTGTGTAGCTGGGAAAGCTGGCCAGTCAGTCTTTCTACCCTGATGGATTTAAGATGTTTGAATTGTTTGTGTGCCTCGACTCAAGGGTCAAGGATGGCCATCTCCTCCAGGACTAAACTGGAGATCTGGGTTAGGTGAGGAGTGAATTCCTGGCCTCGTAAGCAGTTTCCTTCACACTGGTTTTCAGGGAGCAGATAGAAAGCACTTCTTCAGCACTCTACATTTTTAAATACAAACCTCCACGACAATCTGTCTGTATTTTGGCTGGTCAATATTTCCCAACATGTCTTCAACAAGGAGAGAGAAATTCATCTCATACATGGTCATATCTGACAGGGTTGGTTGCTGAAAAAAATAACTCAGCATTAAAATGCTGCATTGTTACACTCTGGTTCCTGCTTAACAGGAAAATTTCATTCGCTAGTATCTTTTTCAGCTTCTACAAAACCTTAGAGAGCATTTTCAGCTATATGACTGGATTTTATATATGTCAAACTACTTAAGCTAACCAGCTGACTCTTGTGATAAATTAAACCTCCTGTTTTTAGTAGTTATCTTTCCTGTATTAATGTATTTAGGGAAAAGAGGACTGCATTAGAAAACTACTTCAATACACAAAAGGAATGGCCAAAAATTGAACAACACATAAGAATACATATTGCTTTCAAAATTAACACAACAAGTTATGCTTGCCATCAGACTTCAGCCTCTAAGTCACTTGCTATTGAATTAACATCATTTCTGTGGCAGGTCCTTCTGAGCTGGCAGCATAAAAATGCACACAAATAAGTGAAACAATATCATGTACAGAAATGGTAAGCAAACACAGAAAAAAGGAAAACAAAAAAATTTTTCTCTAATCTCTTTATATTTCATTTAAAACAAGAGTACTGTAAAAATCTTCCATATACTTTCCACAAACCAAATGAAAGCAGAAAATAAACAAAGAAAAAATCTTGGCATGCATCTTCAAAGGATGGAAGGAAAGGCTCTAAACGTTAGGCTTGAATGACGGAAAGCAGATGGAGTCACCAGAATTATTACCAGAGATGAAGAGATGATGAGTCATACGTATTTGCCTTTACCTCAGAGCATGATCTACAGTGAATTTACTCATACCCTAGAACATGTGTATCTACTTACTATTCAAAATGGGATTAAGCCCATTGTCTCCTTTCAGTTAAATGACAGCAATATTATTTTGCTTGGTGTAATAATGCTTCAGTCCTATATTCAATATGGTCCATCTATTGTATTTTGTATTCAATACAATCCAACATACTGTCAATGATTATAGGTAGTACCTAATTCAGGGAAAAATGAAGCTGGTGCAGGCATACCTTGTTTTATTGTGCTTCACTTTACTGTACTTTGCAGATTTTTGTTCTTGTTGTTCATTTTACAAATTGAAAGTTTCTGGCAGCCCTGTGTTTTTAGATGATAGTTACCAATTTTCAGCAAATAAGTACTTTTAAATTAAGGTATGTATATTGCTTTCTTAGATATAATGCCTAGCATGCCTAGCAGACTACAGTATAGTGTATACATAACTTTAATATGCACTGAATAACCAGAAAAAATTATGTAATTTGCTTTACTGTGATCATCTGGAACCAAACTTTCACTATTTGAGATATGCCTGCAATTATAACTGTTTAGATGTCTAGCAATGAGATTAATGGGGTTACGGAAGGAAAGGAAGATCTTTTCATGGGTTCACATCAATGTCCTTTTAATAGATCTCATTTGAAAAGTCAGCATAGCTAGTATGCAATATGATAATTAAATCTAGAGAAGAGCTATCAGGCTACCTTATTTTCCAGTCTCTGAAACAAGTGCAAAGTGTAGCAAAGGAGTTAAGAGGAAAGGCTCAGAAGCCAAACTGCTGGGAAGCGGGTCACACTAGGTCAGGTGCTTCCTAGATGTACGACTTTGGGAAAACCACTGAGCTGTGTTGCAGTCTCCTCATCTGTCAAACAGTAGTAATACAGTTCAGTTCAGTTCAGTCGCTCAGTTGTGTCCGACTCTCTGCGACCCCATGAATTGCAGCACGCCAGGCCTCCCTGTCCATCACCAACTCCTAGAGTTCACTCAGTTCATCATCGTCCATCGAGTCGATGATGCCATCCAGCCATCTCATCCTCGGTTGTCCCCTTCTCCTCCTGCCCACAATCCCTCCCAGCATCAGAGTCTTTTCCAATGAGTCAACTCTTCGCATGAGGTGGCCAAAGTACTGGAGTTTCAGCTTTAGCATCATTCCTTCCAAAGAAATCCCAGGACTGATCTCCTTCAGAATGGACTGGTTGGATCTCCTTGCAGTCCAAGGGACTCTCAAGAGTCTTCTCCAACACCACAGTTCAAAAGCATCAATTCTTCGGTGCTCAGCCTTCTTCACAGTCCAACTCTCACATCCATACATGACCACTGGGAAAACCATAGCCTTTACTAGACGGACCTTTGTTGGCAAAGTAATGTCTCTGCTTTTGAATATGCTATCTAGGTTCGTCATAACTTTTCTTCCAATGAGTAAGCGTCTTTTAATTTCATGGCTGCAGTCACCGTCTGCAGTGATTCTGGAGGCCCCCAAAATAAAGTCTGACACTGTTTCCCTATCTATTTCCCATGAAGTGATGGGACCAGATGCCATGATCTTCATTTTCTGAATGTTGAGCTTTAGGCCAACTTTTTCGCTCTCCTCTTTCACTTTCATCAAGAGGCTTTTTAGTTCCTCTTCACTTTCTGCCATAAGGGTGGTGTCATCTGCATATCTGAGGTTATTGATATTTCTCCCGGCAATCTTGATTCCAGCTTGTGTTTCTTCCAGTCCAGCGTTTCTCTTGATGTACTCTGCATATAAGTTAAATAAGCAGGGTGACAATATACAGCCTTGACACACTCCTTTTCCTATTTGGAACCAGTCTGTTGTTCCATGTCCACTTCTAACTATTGCTTCCTGACCTGTATACAGATTTCTCAAGAGGCAGGTTAGGTGGTCAGGTATTCCCATCTCTTGAAAAATTTTCCACAGTTTATTGTGATCCACACAGTCAAAGGCTTTGGCATAGTCAATAAAGCAGAAATAGATGTTTTTTTGGAGCTCTCTTGCTTTTTCCATGATCCAGCGGATGTTGGCAATTTGATCTCTGGTTCCTCTGCCTTTTCTAAAACCAGCTTGAACGTCAGGGAGTTCACGGTTCACGTATTGCTGAAGTCTGGCTTGGAGAATTTTGAGCATTACTTTACTAGCATGTGTACCTACCACAAAAGACAGTTGTAAGGATTAAAGGAGCACTTAGAAAAGTGCCTGGCACTTAAAAATACTTAACACATTGTCAGCAAGGAGAGAATATGCCCAGGCGATCAGATAATTAAAAGAAAATCTGGTTGGTATTTTAGGAGGCTGGGAAAGAAGCAACAGAAGGCTGCAACAGTCCACTGTGCCCAGACAAAGGCCCAGTAGAAGCAGCAGGACACGAGCAGTTGAAGTGGGTCCCTGCCCAAAGGAGACAGAGGCGCTCCATACAATGGTCACAGAGAGCACCTTGGGAAGGACTGGAGCACCTATACTGACAACCAACAAAAACCAATCAACAGTCCGTGAACAGCATAAAAAATACTTTTAAAAAGTTCTTATTCATTTTTAGAAAAAAATAATAGATTCACAAAGTTCAAAAATCTGAAAGGTTAAAAAGGAGTATCAGTACGCCCAAGCTGTACCATAGACCACAGTCCCTTTCCCCAAAGGCAAAGAAAAGAATTCTATCGATTTCTTGTGGGTTCTTTCATAAATACCCTATGTACATATAAACAAAATGAGTATAGGTGTGTGTTTTAAGAATATTTTATTTTCACAGATATAGAGATCAAACTAGTAGTTACCAGTGGGGTGAGGGAAGAGTAGAGGGGCAAGATAGGTGTGGGAGACTAAGAGGCACAAACTATGTTAAAATAAATAAATATGCTACAGCACAGGGAATATAGCTGATATTTTATAATAACTTTAAATGGAATATATTCTATAGAAATATTAAATCACTATGTTGTATACCTGAAACTCACATTGTATATCAACTATACTTCAATAAAAAAGGAATACTTTGATAAAGACCTTTTATCACAAAGAATTTGGCTGATGTTTCAACACTATAAACAAATATAGTACTCCATTTCTAGAAGGCCTAATTATTCACGTTTGTGCATAAGCAGAATGATTTAGGTGTCAGAATTAAATTAAAGAATTAAAGAGGCTGGCTAGTTGCTATAACCTGGAAAACCATTTGAAGAAGGGAATACTAATTCATTCAGATCAAACGTCAGTTACCTCTCAGTTAAATAAGTGATTGTCTAATGACCTAAAAGTTACTGTACTTTTCACGTTCAATTCAATTTTTAATTAGTAATTTCTAGCCACAGCATTACTAAACCACTTTGTTTCTTACGACTGATTTGGTTTTTGAACGTATGTTTTCCTGTTTGAGAGGTTCCCTGCCACTGGCCTATTGCACTTGGTGGTATTTCTACCATCATTGCTATTATTTCTAATCCACCTGATCAGGCTTCTTATTTTTCTCCTTTCAAGTATCTAAATATTCTTAGAAAATGAAATAAGTAGAAAGGTCATTTGCAAAGCAGAGAAGGGAAGAACTCTCTGCTCCTTTGTAGCTGCTCAGTCACTAAGTCCTGTTCGATTCTTTGCGACCCCATGGAGAGTAGCACACCAGGCTTCCCTGTCCTTCACCATCTCCTGGAGCTTGCTCAGATTCATGTCCATTAAGTCTGTGATGCTATCTAACCATCTCATCCTCTGCTATCTTCTTTTCTCTTTAGGTCTCTTTAGAAGGCCCTTTTACTGACACAAACACAGTGGGGCTGTACCTGGGGCAAATGCCTCCCGGCTACAATGATTCCATTGGGTGTGCGTTCCAGAATCTGCCATACTCTGTCATAGAACCCAGGTGGGGTTCTATTCAAAGAGCCATCGATTTGCCGCCTGTTCAGCCAACATCTGTGGACCAAAGGAAAATGCCTCAGTGTTGAAAAACAAGCTTGTTCTGGCAAAAAGCAGTGCTTTTAAATGGATTAATTGTTCCAACAGAGTGAGCAATAAAAGCCAAAATCCATCAATGATACATATCTACCATGTGTTACAGAGGTTATTAAATATTTCACAGTGAAAACAGAACTTACAGGAAAGGAGAAAATCCTTAAGATTTTAAAAAATTTAACAGGCAAAATGTTATTCTCTAGTAAGTTTCTTACAACTCACTATGTGATCAAATGAGTTTCTAACATGCAACACAGTTCAATTTAAAAACACAGGAACAGTCAATTTCAAAATAAGTTCACCTGGTCCTCACGTGCAATAAAATGTAAGTTCCATGAAGACATGGGCATTGTATATATAGTTTGATTACTCCTATATACCTCTCCAAGAAAGGTGCTTAATAACCACCTGATAAGTGAGTGAGTGCTCAAAAAAGCATAATGTATCTAATAAAACTGTTGTTGTTTAGTCACAAAGTTATGTCTGACTCTTTTGGGACCCCAGGGACTCTAGCCTGTCAGGCTCCTCTGTCCATGGGATTTCTCAGGTAAGAATACTGGAGTGGGTTGCTATTTCCTTCTCCAGGGGATCTTTATGACCCAGGGATCAAACCCAAATCTGCATTGGCAAGTTGATTCTTTTTTTTTTTCCTTCAAATATATTTATTTATTTATTAATTTTTCTTTTTTCCTTTTTTTTAAAATTTATGGGGCAAGTTGATTCTTTACCACTGAGCCACCAGGGAAGCCCATCTAATGAAATTACCTTATTTTAAACCTTATACGTTAATTTAAACCTTATATTTAGTTTTCTACTTAAATTCAACCAAAGTACTGGTGCTAAAAAATCAGCTACCAAATCTTTCACGTCATAATAATTAATGAAGAGTCAAAATTCTAGATCTATTATTTTAATGAATTTAAGTTTTAAATCTTAAAAATATAATAGTTACTTCAATCACAAACTGCTAAAGATACAGAATTTGCACAATCCGAAAAGAATAAACAAATGACATAGTAGTATATTATTACAAAAGCTGAAGATAGGAACACATTAATTTTTTATACTTGATATTAAAACAGGCAGCAGAATAAAATGTGTCATCAACCACAAGTAACAATCAACAATATTTCTAGGTGTGAAACTCGTTATGCAGGATACAGTGATCAGAAAAAGACATTTTTTGTTCTGGTGAAAGAGGACCGAGAAGTTACATCACTACACAAGTGAGGAGGCATCTCCTTCGGATTTATAGCTTCTTTTGGTAGGCCCAGATTTGTGTGGCTGGGTTCAGTGCTATGCTAAAGAAAAAGCCAAAAAGGTTCCTTTGTGATGTTTTATTTTGGATAATGGGTATGCAAACTGAATATTTTGCATGTGATTCTTCCCCTTACTTTGTTTGGCAACAACAACAAAAAATGTTTTCAGAGTTCTGTGAAGTCATAGTTAAGACTATAAAAGGAAGATGTTTGCTTAGAACAACATAAAAGGTAGAAATGTGTGACTATTCACAGAGCAGGAATTATTTTAGAAGAATTCTCTTATTTTTATCTTTTGACTTTTTACTTAGAAAAAAAAGGTTTACAGAAAAGCCAAAAAAAAAGTTCCCCTACTCAGCCTCCTTTACTTTCTGTCATGTTACATAATCAATAGTACAACTGTCGAAACCAGGAAATAAACATTGGTAGAATACTACTAATCTTATGGACCGTACTCAAATTTTGCCAATTTCACTGCAAATTTCCTTGTTTTGGTCCTGTGTCCCATCCAGGACACCACACTGCATTAAGTGTTCAGGTCTCCTTAGGCTCTTCTAATCTGTGACAGTTCCTCAAACTTTATCTTTCACAACTTTGACATTTTAGAAAAGTCAGTTATTTTGCAGAATGTACCTCAATTTAGGATTGTCAGATGTTTTCTCATGATTAAACTCAGGTTATGCAGTTTTGCAATAGCCAGAAATGGCTGTACCCTTCTCAGCACATCGTATCAGGGGGTATGGAATGGTGATGCATCTTACTACTGATGATGTTAACCTTGATCATTTGGTTAAGGTGGAGTCTGCTCGGTTTCTTCACTGTAAAGTTACAATTTTTCCTTTTACAATTAAAAAGTATCTTGAGTGGAAATACTCTGAAATTATACAAATTCCCATTTCTCATCATACTTCCACCCACTAAATTTAGGGGTTCTTGCCTGCAATGGTTATTGTTGTACTTGCCTAATGGTGATCATTATTCCACCTACATTATCATCATTCCACCTATACTTATTAACTGTAATTCTATTGTAAAAAGAGTCCCTTCTCTCCCATTTATCTATTTATATCAGCATGGGCTTATGGATCTTTATTCTACTGGATGTAATCCAATAGTATCATTATTTATTTTGTTGCTCAAATTGTCCCAGCTTTGGTCATTGAGCCTCCTTCACATTGTCTCTGGCATCCACCTGAAACACCTCTATAGTTTTTGGAGCATTTTCTTACTTTCTGGCACCACATGATGCTTCAGGTTTATCTTGTGTTTTTTTCTGCCCCAGCCCTGGAATCAACTACTTCTCCAAGGAATCCTGGTTCTTTCCATCAGAAAGTGTTATTTGGAAATCAGTATCTGGGTACCAGGTTTGCTCACTGCTATTGGGGTTTCACTGCTTCTAGGTTCTCTTAGTGGACAGTTAGGAAAGATAAGGATGTATGTTCCCATATACATATACACATTCTCATTTATTTCTGTATCTATCCATCTTTGTAAAAACTATGAATTCACAGTGATACTTCCAATTCCAATCAAACACCACGGGGTATATTCTAGCCATTCTCCTTTCCTTATCTCTAACTATATATTTCAACAGTGAAAAAAAATCTGGCTCAAATTAGCTGCAATATATTGAATTATTTATTTAATCTCAGTGTGTATATGTATGCTGCTGCTAAGTCGCTTCAGTCGTGTCCGACTCTGTGCGACCCCATAGATGGCAGCCCACCAGGCTCCGCCGTCCCTGGGATTCTCCAGGCAAGAACACTGGAGTGGGTTGCCATTTCCTTCTCCAATGCCTGAAAGTGAAAAGTGAAAGTGAAGTCGCTCAGTTGTGTCCGACCCTCAGCAACCCCATGGACTGCAGCCCACCAGGCTCCTCTGTCCATGGGATTTTCCAGGCAAGAGTACTGGAGTCGGGTGCCATTGCCTTCTCCGGTGTATATGTATATGCACCATACATTGGGTTGACCAAAAAGTTCGTATGGGTTTCTCTATAAGATGTCATGGAAAAACTCAAACGAACTTTTCAGCCAACCCAATATATAACACTATGCATGTGTGTATAAATATCAGAACTGCTAATTCCTACCTCTGTGAGAAAAAATAATTAGTCCAGGATTTGTGTGCAGTTCTTTTTTGTTTAGCTTTACAGTGTTTAGTCAATGTTTTCCAAAGGTACTTTGGTTAATTCTTGTCTTCCCCTCCCCCTCCGGTGTGGTAATATTATTCATTTGTAATATGGTTAGGGTCAATTGTTACTGTGTGTATTCTATTTTTGGATTAATCTCCATTAATGATTTATGTTTGGGGAATAATTATTTATATTTTAGAAGTATCACTGGAGTTGGAGAGTCAGAGCTATTCAAATGGTCTGAATTTGAAGTATTGCTCTCCCCTCAACCCTACTGCTCTGGATCTATTTTTTTCATTCTTTCCACCCTGTTCCCACCCACTCTCTGAAGGTAACCAATTTCACTAGTTTCTGATTTAGCCTTCCTGTATTTCTTCTGCAAAAATGAGCAGATATCCTCTTCTTTCTTACATGAAGAGTACATGAAGAGTAGAGTACTATATTCTTTAGTACTTTGCTATTCTCAAGTAACAATACAGCCTAGAGATTATTCCCTATCAGTTCATAGAGACCACACTTGTTCTTTTTCACAACTTCATAATACTCCATTGTGTGGACATTTACCACAGTTTATTCAACTAATTCCCCATGTATGAGGACTTAGGCCATGGGCATTCCAAAATTTGCAATTATATGATGATGCACTGAATAACCTTGTGCATATATACTCACATTGTTGGAGGCATATCTCCAGGGTGGGTCCTTAAAAATAAGATGAAGACTGCTGGTTTAAAGGGTAAGTGCTCATCTAGGCTTTCTTTAAGATATTATCAAATTCTCATATAGAAGGGTTATACTCATCAGCTGTATATGGGAGTATCTGTTTTCTCCATAGCCTCAGCAAATGTTCCCCATACTCTTTAACTCTGCCAGTCTGATAGATGAGAAATGGTATCTCAATGTGTTTTAATTTACATTTCTCTAATTATGAGTTAGTTTGAACATCTCTCCAAATATTTAAGGTCCATTTTAAATATTTTAAATGAATTGATCAATCATATCTTCCTCCATTTTTCTCTTAGGTATTTTTGTGCTTTATCCCTCAATTTTTAAGAGTTAGTATTAACTCTTTGTAACACATGTTTTGCTCCAGCTTCTCAAGTTGTCTTTTGGCATTGCCTATCTTTTTCTATGAACAATGCTGTTTTTAATTTTTATATAGTTTTATTAATCTTTTATTGCCCCTAGGTTTGAGTCATAGTTAGAAAGTCTTTCTCATACCAAGGTTACAAAGGAATTTACCCATATTTTCTTCCAGCTAAGTCATGTCCAATTTTTTGTGATCCCCTGGACTATAGCCCACCAGGCTCCTTTGTCTGTGGGATTTCTCAGGCAAGAATACTGGAGTGGGTTACCATTTTCTCCTCCAGGGGGTCTTCCCGACCCAGGAATTGAACCCACGTCTCCTGCCTGCACCTCCACAGGCAGGTGGATTAGCACCGGCACTGGCACAGGCATTGGCAGGTGGATTCTTAACCACTTGAGCCACCTGGAAAGCCTTTAGCACTAGCACAGTTTCATTTTTTTAAATGTTTAGATCACTCATCTGTTTGGAGTTTATTCTTAAATACAGTATAAAGTATGGATTTTATTTTATCTTTTCCAAGTGGTTATCCAGTTGTTACATCACTAGTTATTGAAAAAGTCCATCCTTGACCTAATGATTTGAGATGTCACCTCTATCACACACAAAATTTCCAGATGTGACTGGGGGTCTATTTCTGGACTTTCTATTCTGTTCAAAAGTTCTATTTTTCTCTTCATGTACTAGCATCACATTATTTTAATTATAAAGGCTGTTAAATATTTTAACTGTCTCTCTTAGGGCAAGTCTTTATGTTTTCCTGGTTATTCTTGCATGTTTGTTTTTCCATATGAATTTTAGTATTTACTGGTCTAACTCCATAAAACAGCTTGTTGGAATTTTGTTGGAATTGTTAGACATCTTTAAAGTCTTCCTGTTAAAGAAAAAGGATGCTTTTCTGTTTGTTCACATCTACCTTTGCAGAAGACTTCTTTCCTAGGTATTTCTAGGCATATAACTATATCATTTTAGAAAGTACCAGGCACACAAATAGTGCTCAATAACTGTTTGCCTAAGTAATTATATTAATACTGTTTTTGTAATAAAAATAACTCTTCAATTCAAAGCAATCCAAAGTATTTGCTTTACTTATATTCTAAGATTGGTACAAGTTACGTTTAAGACAGTTTACTCTGAAGATTATAGTCTACTTAAAGAGACAGAGTTACAAGCAAGAATTTAACTAACATTATCAAACCCAAACTTGTGTGCCAAAACGTTGGGAGGAGATGGTGAGTGCTACCAAAGATCAGAAAAGGAACTGACCAAAGTAGAATGAAGTACTACATTCTACACAGAATAATAAAAATTATTACAAACTATACCCAGAAAAAGTATAAAATTCAAATCAATACAAAATTACAACCGAAGACAGACATTTTAATTAGTATCTCTATGTATGCTGCCCTTCTAGTATTGACACTTTGCTACATTTTATTTCTTATTAACATCTTACTAATTTCATACACACACACACACACACACACACACACACGTATAAAATGTTATTGTAAATCCAGAGTGTCCTGTAGGTAACAAAGGACCGTCATTACCTTCCATTCTGTTGAGGCTGGAGAATATCCAATAGAAGCTGTTTTACTTCACTAGGTGACAGTTGATATAAGTCTCTGGCTGGCTTGTTTCCACCACGGATTTGTAGTTCATACTCCATAGCATGGATGATCCACCTGAAACAAAACAAGGGAAGCACGAATCAGTAACTCTTAAAATAAAATCACTTTGTGCTTTTCATTGCAATGCCCTTAACAGCACTGACCCATCCAAAGAAGAATGAAAAAGGCCATTTAAATTTCCTAAACTTCTGACAGAATTACTTCAATCAAGATTGTGTGACATGATTAGACTGTTAAAAATGATGCCTGCTCTTGCATATGTGGTAAGGTAGTAACACATGAAAATAAACTTAGGTTACTACCAAATGAGATTGATGAGTAGTAGCTGTCACATTACTATTTTCTTAATAATAGATACATGGAAAAAATAAATAGGATAAAAACTCATTCTAAGAAATGAGCTGTGATATACTATTATATAAATGCTCCTTTCCCAGGAAGGACAAGTATTTCTTACCTACTACATTTATTTTGTAGTCATTCCCGTGTAATTAGAAGGGATAGAGAAGTACCTTTTAAATACAGAGACACAGGTAGTTATAACTTAATTATACTAGTATATTAGAGAACACACTTTATTCAACAGATTTCAGAAGAATCTACTCTTTAATAGATATTTAAATGCTATTCATAAAATATGTTTTTATTACAGAGACAGCTTTATTATGATTATTTAGGAAAGCATTTATTGAGCACTGTTTGTGTGCCTGGTAGTTATATGCCTGGAAATGCCCAAAATATTTCATCATTTTATGTGTAAATAATTTTACTCTTTAATTTGAGAAGCTTTTAGTATTTTTATAGTGTCATCTCATTTCATTTCTGTTATTCTGAGGAAAGAACTCCGATAAACCAGTTATGCAAATTGAAGAAAACTCTGGAAATAACACTGTGCCTTAGGGAATCAGAACTCTACACACCATTAGGAAAAGCCAGGGAATTAGTTTTACACAGCAGAATCCTATACTTTATCCTTAAATCCTTCGTTGAAAACTGAATAACAGACAGGGACTGGGAAAGCATCTGGAAAGAATGTGTCTCTGTTTACTCAGGTTTTGTCTCAAAAGAGGGGCTGTACAGCCAGTGCACAGGCAGAAACATATAATAGTTACAGCAATGAAGATTTAAAGTAGGGAAGCTACTGCACCCAAATATTTCAGCATCTTTCTCTTGATGCACTCCTTTGAAAGACTGCCTACAAGGGTTATCACAGATATAGAGATGAAAGAGTTAGATGGAAATAACCAAAAATTAAAGTCTTTCTTTCTGCCAAGGCTGGTTTGCAAAACAATACTGATGCATCCTGATGGACTGACTTTAATGTCTCTCAGTGGAAAAAAATGGCAGGAAAAATGGTAACAGTTTCCGGTTGAACAGTAAGTAATATCAACCAAGCATATTGCCCTGCCCACTTAGCCAGGCCACAGGAGACAAAGCAGTGTGCCCCTGCTCTGTGACTGCTCCAATCCCGATAAGGCAACTCTCACCTCTTTTTCCTATCCTCTTCACTATTCTTCGTTGTTGCCATTTCTGGAAGTTAGGCATTTAACTAGCCTGGCAGTTGGATACTGAGATAGATTATACTCAATTATAGAGTATCTACTCAATTATAGAGTATCTCAATTAGAGTATCTACTCAAGATAGATTATACTTGAAGAAATACTCAAGAATAGGACATAATAATGTAAAAAACATACTATTACCACTGATAGTACATAACAAATATTTAATACTTGCTCTTTGGTAAGAACAGTAAAGATGACAAGGTGTTTACAAACAACAAAAAACATGTTTGTGAGTTTTCTGATATGTGCAACAGAACTTGTGACAGAGTTAAGATGTACAATTTGCACTTCTCTAATCAGCTGAAAAGAAAAATTGGACTAAACTTAGATTACTGCCAAACACTAGAATTTATTAGGACTTCCTCATATCTCAGTTGGTGGAGAATCCTACTGTGATGCAGGAGACTGGGGTTTGATCCCTGGGTTGGGAAAATCCTCTGGAGAAGGAAATGGCAACCCTCTACAGTATTCTCACCTGGAGAATCCCAAGGACAGAGGAGCTTGGTGGGCTACAGTTCATGGGATTGCAAGAGTTGGACACGAATGAGGGACTTCACTTCACTTAGTGACTAAAACACCAAACCACCAGAATTTCTTTACTTGTTCATCTTCACTATTATGAACTACACTTAGTCAAAATGCTAATACAGACATAAAAGTCACAAGGATACAGTTACTACTTTGGATTTTATTTTGATTTTAAAGTTGCTTATGAAATAAATTCTTACAACATTTCACTTACTGTAAACTGTTCTGTGAACTCTTTAAAATAAAAAAATTCTACTTTTAAGGTTAGACAGAGTTGTTTTCTATTTATTATTGTATTTCTTTATTTAACATTTAAAATTTACATTTGACAGGAAATTTAAAAAAAGCAACACAATCTTTCCTTTTAGTAGTCCTTGGGTAGTTATGATAGAACAGGTTCCACTTTTGTTTGTTTCTTTGAACAGGGATTTTGGTCCAAAGTTGGTTGTTTTTAATATCTGCTTCTGCCTCCCCCTCTATCAGATCGGCTTCCTCCACGGCCACCACCTCTTGGTGCTCCGCGGCTTGAACTGCTGTAGGAATCTCGTGGAGGAGGGTACCCCCTTTCCATAGAAGGGGGAAGCCCTCTTTCTTGTCTGCCAACCCGATCACGACCACTTGGGTAGAGATCACTTCGGCTGCTTGAGTAACTGTCTCGACTTCCACCATATCCGTCACGTGAGCTGCTGTAATCATCATAGCGACTGCTTCCACCATAAGATGGCGGGGGCCCTCGCGTAGGTGGAGCACTACGTGAGTTACCATAACTCTCATATGAATCTCTGTAGGAACCTCCACTTCGATGATCTGAATAGTTACGATCACGACCATAGCCATCTCTATCACTATAGCCTCTTGATGGATAGTCATCACGTGAACTGGAATGACCATAATCACGGTAAGTATAATCTCTTGGTGGTGGTGCATAATCTCTTGTATCACGAGAACTTGGGAAGTTCCCCTTCCATAATTTTTATGTTCTTGTGAGGAAAGAAAGTAAAACATGTTTAATCTTTGATTTTATGACATTGCTTTCAACAAGCAAATGGAATGTTAAGTGTGTTTAAGACTTGACATGTGTACTAGTGGTGTAATCTTCCAAGTAAAAGTGTCCCTAAAGGCCAGTTCCTATAGGATTTCCCCAGTAAATGATGAGGCAAGCAGTTTATCTTACACAAAATATCTAGTCATCTAAAATGGAGAGATGAATCCTCCTGCGTATATAAACAAGCTAGCTATTAGAGGGTGGTCGGGGTATGCTACTCTTAGGATTTCAGAGTGTCTTCAAGCTGAAATCTCAAATGTTCTCAGTATGAAAAACCTGAGATCAGATGCATATATGTAAAAAAGTGCTATTCGCCCAGTAAACCCAGAAAAAAGCAAATGGATAATGCTGGCCATATTTTGCCTTTCTGACATTTCCTTGGGAATCTACAAGAACCTCCCCTTTCCCTCTCCCCAATAAGACCATTTAAGTGTGTGTTAAGCAACTACAGAATACTAAATAAAAAGTTTGGCCAAAACCAAAAAAATAAAATAAAATAAAATAAAATTTACATTTGAGGCAGCTTAGTATAATAGAAGCAACATGAAATTTAAAATTTAAAGACCAGCCTTTTAGTCTACCCAAACAAGTTAACATCATGAAAAGAAAAATGGGGTGAGTAGTATTGTTTTAGATTAACTGTGACTTAAGCAATGTAACAACTAGTGCCTTGTGGGGACCTTCTTTGAGATCCTGATTATTTTTAAAACAAAGTCATTTTGGGAACAACCAGAAAAACATGAATAAAAATATTGTAATATTACAGAATCATTGCTAATTTTGTTGGGTGTGATAATGGTATTGTGGTTATTAAGAAAGTTTCCTTTTCCTTACTTTTGTTGTTGTTTAGTTGCTAAGTTGCATCTGACTTTTTTGTGACCTCATGGACTGTAGCCCACCAGGCTTCTCTGTCCAGGGAAATTCTCCAGGCAAGAATACTGGAGTGGGAGAAACTATTTCCTTCTCTACAGGATCTTCCTGATCCAGGGATCAAATCCACGTCTCTTGCACTGGCAGGCAGATTCTTTACCACTGAGCCACCAGGCAAGCCCCTTCCTTACTTTAGATATATACTTACTAAAATTATGAGGGGTGAAAGTCAAAATGTCTTGGATTTGCTTTATAATCTACAGCAAAAAAAGAAGCAAATAAAGTAAATGCAAATTACTAACAATTGCTTTTACTCATTTACATAATGAGTATAAAAGAATTTACCAACTTGTTCTACTATTACACATTGTTAAATTTTGTCAGGATGAAAAGCAAAAACAATAAAGACACACCTGAATACCAATTCTGTCACTAACCAACTGAGCTCCATTTGCAAGTTATTTTTCAAATGGTAATACTACATTACTATTACTTGTTTAGCTCATTTATGAAAGAAGAAAAAATAAGAACGTTATGTTAAAATTTGTTAAAAGGCTTTTGAAATTATAGAGGTCAATTTTTATGTTCAGATGTTATGTTCAGATTATGTTAGCAAACTCCTTTTACTTGATTCTCAGACTCAGGCTGGAAGAAGTGCCACATCAATTTAACTTTAGGAGGTATCTATCCTCTATTAAAATAAGTAATTAAAATTTTTTTAAAACACTTTTTAAGGTCTTCCCAAAACTTGAGTTATTAAAACTAAACAATATCTATCACATTTACATTTTAAAATCTTCAATGCCATAAACAAAGATAGTTGGAGATCTAAACATTTCCCCAAGACTTCTATTTACAAAGTCCCAGCAGTTCTGTGAGCAAAATACAGAAAACATAGTACTCAGCAGCCACCAAAGAAAGGTGACTGTTTTTCATTCATTTGAGCACAAATTAATCTTATTTGTCAGACTGTTAAAAAAAATGCATTATTCACTAAAAAATATTGGTCAAATTAATCTGTTTAGCTTGGAATTGTTCAAAAGACTAAAACAGAGTTCATATCAAAACAGCTTTAGATATGAACCATCAGAGACTTTGAGAAAGTAAAAAACCAAGAGAGTAAAATCAAAGACATTTTAATCCATTTTTAGAATTACTAATACAAAAGGGCATTAACTCCTTTGCATGGGAAATCTGGTTTCTTACCCACATTGCTGCTGACAAAGTCACCAAACCTGATTTGACAATTCCAGTGTAAAAGCAGTTAATGCAAAATGGGGAAAGCAAGCAAGCAAGCAACTGTGAAAGGTCAAAAGAATGAAGGTTATCCTTGGACAAGATCCTTATAAATTCAGTCTGTCTAAAGAACCAGGGACACGCTCTACTTGCCAATAAGCAAATGAGAAAGAGGCAGATACACATGACTGACCAGATCAACCTTCAAATATATCATGGTCTGACTTGACGATAAATTCCTCCACACTACTAGAAAAATGTGAAGAGGCAGACTAGCATTCCTATATAGTCCTGGGAATTAGCTTGTCCTTCTAAAAACTGTGGCATGTGAGGTTGGTTAGCATATGGTGTATGTACTGGCATTTTTCTTTCCAACCTGCCCCAATTAAGGAGTGAAACAGAAAATAAAAGTTCATGGAAATCTGACATCATTGGCTGACATTCTCTGGAAAAAAAAAAAAAGCAATAAACAATAGCACTGATCCATAGCAAGAAACAACACTTAAAGTAATTATTTTGAGTTTATTTCAAGATACTGAGAAGTATTTGCCAAGTTCACTGCTAAACAAGTGAATGAATAACTGTGCAAGCATTTTACTAAGCTATATGATAGGAAACGAGAAAGTTGCAGGAAGGGATATTTTGTTTGATTCCTATTAATACAGAGAGGGTGATAATTTGGTGAGGCAAAATGAGCTTCCTGTCTGGTAACTGGAGAACAGTCACTCACCCACCCTACCTGTGATCTAATCACAACAAAATAGAGGTAGAACTCGATCATTTCACTTTCTTACCTCGTATCAAATGTCAAAAGCAAAGTCCTGTGAATGAGTATCAAACTATGCTAATGAACTCAGAGCTGCATCTATCTCCTTTTCCCTATCTCCATAGGCCTGGTACCTATGACACCAATGGACTTCTCTAAGCATTGGATGGGTGAGCCACGGATGCACCTGTGGGCAATAGAAGACATGCAATGATCATAGCTGCTTACAGAGGATGACCTGGCAGTATGAAAAGCAGTGATGAAAAAGATTTGATAACATATATCCTCAGGAGTTATCTCCTGAATGACAGACCTAGAGCAGAAAACAGTTGATTGGAGGTCTTTATGCTAATGGGCCTGTCAGGAACTCGATCTATTTCAACCCAAAAGCTGGAGTGCAAATCAATAACAAGACAGCAAATCAAATCATTATCAGACTAGAATACCAATCCTGTGAGCAGGTTAATTTTGTTCACTGGAGTGCCTGATAACAGTAATGTCAAAGAAATTACACTGGCAGGATTAACCTTGGGAAAAAGAGAAAAAAACCATGGTGGTACTGGTTTAAAGCAATTGAAGCAGTGGTTGATGTAAATAAATAAAATTTAAAAACCAAAAACCTGAGAGAGGGAGAGGGGTTAAAACAGAGATATAAGCATACATAGTGCAGGAGAATTATGGGTAACACGTACCACGACCAAGACAAATATTCTTTTTTTTAAAAAATTTATTTTAATTGGAAGCTAATTACTTTACAATATTGTGGTGTTTTTTGCCATACATTCACATTAATCAGCTATGGGTGTACAAGTGTTCCCCCTCCTGATCTTTCTTACCACCTCCCTCCCCATCCCATCCCTCAGGGTCATCCTAGTGTACCAGCCCTGAGCACCCTGTCTCATGCATCGAACCTGGACTGGCAATCTATTTCACATATGATAATATACATGTTTCAATGCTATTCTCTCAAATCATCCCACCCTCACCTTCTCCCCAGAGTCCAAAAGTCTGTTCTTTACATCTGTGTCTCTGTTGCTGTCTCACATATAGGGTCATCATTACCATTCTTTCTAAATTCCATAAATATGCATTAATATACTGTATTGGTGTTTTTCTTTTTGACTTACTTTGCTCTGTATAATAGGCTCCAGTTTCATCCACCTCATTAGAACTGATTCAAATGTATTCTTTTTAACAGCTGAGTAATATTCCATTGTGTATATGTACCACAGCTTTCTTATCCATTCATCTGCAGATGGACATCTAGGTTGCTTTCATGTCCTGGCTATTATAAACAGTGCTGCGATGAACATTGGAGTACATGTGTCTCTTTCAGTTCCGGTTTCCTCAGTGTGTATGCCCAGCAGTGGGATTGCTGGGACATATGGCAATTCTATTTCCAGTTTTTTAAGGAATTGCCACACAGTTCTCCATAGTAGCTGTACTAGTTTCCATTCCCACAACAGTGTAAGGGGGTTCCTTTTTCTCTGCACCCTCTCCAGCATTGTTTGTAGACTTTTTGATAGCAGCCATTCTGACTGGCATGAGATGGTACCTCTGTGGTTTTGATTTGCATTTCTCTGATAATGAGTGATGTTGAGCATCTTTTCATGTGTTTGTTAGCCATCTGTATGTCTTCTTGGAGAAATGTCTGTTTCGTTCTTTGGCCCATTTTTTGATCGGGTCATTTATTTTTCTGGAATTGAGCTGCAGGAGTTGCTTGTATATTTTTGAGATTAATTCTTTGTCAGTTGCTTCATTTGCTATTATTTTCTCCTATTCTGAAGGCTGTCTTTTCACCTTGCTTATAGTTTCCTTTGTTGTGCAAAAGTTTTTAAGTTTAATTAGGTCCCATTTGTTTATTTTCACTTTTATTTCCATTACTCTGGGAGGTGAGTCATAGAGGATCCTGCTATGATTTACGTCAGAGAATGTTGTGCCTATGTTTTCTTCTAGGAGTTTTAAAGTTTCTGGTTTTACATTTAGATCTTTAATCAATTTTGAGTTTATTTTTGTGTATGGTGTTAGAAATTATTCTAGTTTCATTCTTTTACAAGTGGTTGACCAGTTTTCCCAGCATCACTTGTTTAATAGATTATCTTTTCTCCATTGTATGTTCTTGTCTCCTTTGTCAAAGATAAGGTGTTCATAGGTGCATGGATTTATCTCTGGGCTTTCTATTTTGTTCCATTGATCTATGTTTCTGTCTTTGTGCCAGTACCATACTGTCTTGATGACTGTTGCTTTGTAGTATAGCCTGAAGTCAGGCAGGTTGATTCCTCCAGTCCCATTCTTCTCTCTCAAGATTGCTTTTGCTATTCGAGGGGTTTTGTATTTCCATACAAATTGTGAAATTATTTGTTCTAGTTCTCTGAAAAATACTGTTGGTAGTTTGATAGGAATTGCATTGAATCTATAGATTGCTTTGGGTAGTATACTCATTTTCACTATATTGATTCTTCCGATCCATGAACATGGTATATTTCTCCATCTATTTGTGTCATATTTGCTTTCTTTCATCAGTGTTTTACAGTTTTCTATATATAGGTCCTTTGTTTCTTTAGGTAGATTTATTTCTAAGCATTTTATTCTTTTCGTTGCAATGGTGAATGGAATTGTTTTCTTAATTTGTTTTCTCATTGTTAGTGTATAGGAATGCAAGGGATTTCTGTGTGTTAATTTTATATCCTGCAACTTTACTATATTCATTGATTAGCTCTAGTACTTTTCTGGTGGAGTCTTTAGGGTTTTCTATGTAGAGGATCATGTCATCTTCAAACAGTGAGAGTTTCTTTTCCAATCTGGATTCCTTTTCTTTCTTTTTCTGCTCTGATTGCTGTGGCTAAAACTTCCAAAACTATGTTGAATAGTAGTGGTGAGAGTGGGTATCCTTGTCTTGTTCCTGACTTTAGGGGAGATGCTTTCAATTTTTCACCATTGAGGATAATGTTTTCTGTGGTTTATCATATATGGCTTTTATTACGTTGAGGTATGTTCCTTCTATTCCTGCTTTCTGGAGGGTTTTTATCATAAATGGATGTTGAATTTTGTCAAAGGCTTTCTCTGCATCTATTGAGATAATCATATGGTTTTTATCTTTCAATTTGTTAATGTGGTGTATCACATTGATCGATTTGTGAATACTGAAGAATCCTTGCATCCCTGGGATAAAGCTCACTTGGTTATGATGTAAGATCTTTTTAATATGTTGTTGGATTCTGTTTGCTAGAATTTTGTTAAGGATTTTTGCATCTATGTTTATCAGTGACACTGGCCTGTAGTTTTCTTTTTTTGTGGCATCTTTGTCAGGTTTTGGTATTAGGGTGATGGTGGCCTCATAGAATGAGCTTGGAAGTTTACCTTCCTCTGCAATTTTCTGGAAGAGTTTGAGTAGGATAGGTGTTAGCTCTTCTCTAAATTTTTGGTAGAATTCTGTTGTAAAGCCATTTGTTCCTGGGCTTTTGTTTGCTGGAAGATTTCTGATTGACAAATATTCTTATTTTTTATGCCCATTCAGCCTAGTGAATATTGACATTTCAGGAAGAACATGTGTTAAAGCTGACTGAAGCTATCAATCTCTTTAATCATCAGTTCAGTCGCTCAGTTGTGTCCTACTTTTTGTGACCCCATGGAAGCAGCACTTCCCTGTCCATCACCAATTCCCAGAGCTTTAATCATACTCAACATTTAAATGATAGAAACAACCAGTAAAAAGTCACATTTAAATGAGTCTGAAATGCTTTAATTAATTTATAAGGAAGTGAAAAAAAAAGAATGTTTTGTATAAATCTCTTCTCTTCTTTCTTTTAAAATCATGCTACAAATGGGTGACTTAAAATAAGAGTAACAAATCCAACAATTGATAAAAAATTTGACACTCAAAGACTCTATAAATGAATAATTTTTCATCAATTTTAAGCAAGTTAAAACATTTCAGGAATTAATTCAAGGTAAATTTTTTAAAGACACATAAACAGAGTATGTGCTTGCTGAGACAAGTATATTAACATGCCCAGAAGCCATTCACTTAAGGAGCTGAGGTCTGAGTGAAATTTATTAAGAATAAAGAGCAATAAAAATATACTAAAAAGATACAAAAATATCTTTTTTTCTTTTCAGAGAGGCACTATCACAAGCTCCACAGACAGGATAACTGCAGTTCTCTGAGGTTGTTAAGATACCCCTTGAGTAGAGACAGGGTTCCAAAACCTCTCCATTAATATGGTGGAGGAGCAATGTGGGTAGGCACAGGAGGATCTGTGAGTGTCTACCATGTGTTTCATGAAGTCCTACCAGGTGATGGAGGGGCGATACCATCTCAGATGGCAGTCAAGAATCCAGAAGGAATTCTGCATCATGGTTTCTATATGAAATGCTTGGGGATCATTCCACTGGGCCTTGAATGAGAATGGAAAAGGATACTTCTAGGGTGGATGTTTCTTGTGGGAGCAGGTCTTTGAAAACCTAGAACTGGAAGATGAGTATGTATGTGTTTGTTGGTGGGGGTGGGTGGGGCATGGGATCCTCCTCCTTGGGATCTGTGGCATGCAAAAAGAAATCCCCAAAGATACTTGTTCTCTAAATGCCACAAGACAGAGGATCTCAAATTACCAAATGTCAGACCAATACTGTCTAAGTTTTATCCTTTGCAAAAGACCTTCACATTCCTTGCCTAGAACCCCCATAATCTAATGAGGAAGCCAAAGCAGGGACAGCCTCCCTATTTTATAGACATGAAAGCTGGAAGAGGGATAGGGAAGCATGAACTCTGGAGTCATTCACCCTAGGTTCAAATTCTGGTTTTTGGTCTTACAACCAAGGGCAAGTTACTTAACTTTGTTGAATTTTTATAGCATCTTAATATATCTCTGGCACTGCACAAGGGGATAACTTAGAATCAGTTTCAAATCATCCCCATTTTCTTGGTCTCATGAATAAAGGAGGCAAAATCTTATTTTTTACGGTTGTTAACTTGGAACTGTTTGGCCTCCTTAGTGTCCCTTGTACTGTGTAATGCTGAACAGTACTGATCCTAGGCTGACTAATGACAAAAACCATCAGGAGCTACTACATGAATACTTGAATATAAAACAGGTCATAGTTGAAGTCAAGTAGAAGGGACTATATGGTCAAGGTTTTAGGAAAAACAACAACACGGTAAGGCCTATTTCCAAGAGAAGAGCAATAGTATATGCAAGTGAAAACATGCACAATACTTAAGAACGAAGAACAAGAACTTAGAAGTAAGGCAGTATGGGTATAAATCCCAGTTCTTTCACTTATTGATTTGTAAATAAATTACTCCTTATTAAAAAAAAATTAGACTTATCCCGAACTGACAATGTCCCAGTGTTTACAGCTGACCCTATGAGTCCACCACATGGGGGAAACACACAGAGTATTTTGGGCAGGGACACTCTTAATACCTACAATGGATATATAATGCCACAACTGATTCCAGGATGAGTTTCAGGACAGTAAATAAAGCTGTCTGGCAAATTTCTTCATGAAGCTTTTTTCTATCATGAGATACTAAGTCACACGCTTTGTTCTGACATTTTTATTTTGGGAGAAAGTTTAAGGAAAAAAGAATATTTCTCACAGAAGACACTGAACATATAGAACAGAAGATACAAAAATAGGAAGAAAACTATTTTTAGAATAAACTAAACATACTTCATTTCCATGCAGAGAATGAAGCTTCAGGTCAGATTTGAATTCAAGAAAGAAAATTATGTTGGATTTTTGAGAGAACATAAATCAGCCTAAAATGCTGAATAGACAGTAAAGGGAAAACCACTAGAGGCTGAAAAATATAGCATTGTAAGATACTGGGGAACAGTTAACTTTCACTCTGAACCTTTGCTTAAGTCACAGCAAGGATGACTACTGCTTAAAGAGTCTCCTGAATAGAACATTTATTACAAAGAAGGTGTTTTGGAAGAGTTGTAACCTATACTCCTAAGTCAGCCTCAGAGAAATGCCTTAACCTGTGATAACAGAGTACTTTTAATGATTGTATGGATATGAAGAATCACACGTCATCTAGAGACAACTCACAAGAAGACCCATTTCTGCATCCCCCCATGTAGTCAAAACCTGAAGTGGAAAATTTTAGAGCTAACAGAGACTGAACAATTGGGACAAAATTCACAGTTCTTATAACTGATTTTGAATACATCCTATTAGTAATATTTTAAAGGAACTATTTTATGGGGTAAAAAGGCAGGCTAAATTCTATGCAGAATGAGTTTACTTCTCAATCAAAAGGAAAAGGAGATAAAGAATAGGAAGCTCATCTGAAATATACTTTAATTGGAATTAGGCAAATAGTTTGAAAACTAATAACCTCAACTAAAATAATTTAAATAAAACTGAACACAACTTACAAAGTAGAAATCTCTCACAGAGAGTAACCAACAGTGATTTTATGTATATTTTTCCACACAGACACACACACACACACACACATATATATATACACAAAAATTTGATAAAAAATGGAAAAAATTAGCAACTTTTTTTCACTTAATTTATCTTCAGTTCAGTTCAGTTCAGTTCAGTTGCTCAGTCGTGTCTGACTCTTTGCAATCCCATGAATCACAGCACGCCAGGCCTCCCTGTCCATCACCAACTCCCAGAGTTCACTCAAACTCACATCCATTGAGTCGGTGATGCCATCCAGCCATCTCATCCTCTGTTGTCCCCTTTTCCTCTTGCCCCCAATCCTTCCCAGCATCAGAGTCTTTTCCAATGAGTCAACTCTTTGCATGAGGTGGCCAAAGTACTGGAGTTTCAGCTTTAGCATCATTCCTTCCAAAGAACACCCGGGGCTGATCTCCTTCAGAATGGACTGGTTGGATCTCCTTGCAGTCCAAGGGACTCTCAAGAGTCTTCTCCAACACCACAGTTCCAAAGCATCAATTCTTTGGCATTTAGCCTTCTTCACAGTCCAACTCTCACATCCATACATGACCACTGGGAAAACCATAGCCTTGACTAGACGGACCTTTGTTGGCAAAGTAATGTCTCTGCTTTTCAATATGCTATCTAGGTTGGTCATCTTGGATACTTATAAATGCCATCACTTCATGGCAAACAGAAGGGGAAAAAGTAGAGGCAGTGACAGATTTTTTTTCTTGGGTTCCAAGATCACTGTGGATGATGACTACAGCCATGAAATTAGAAGATGCTTGCTTCTTGGAAGGAAACCTATGACAAACCTAGACAGTGTGTTAAAAATCAAAGACATCACTTTGCCAACAAAGGTCCATATAGTCCGAGCTACGGTTTATCCAGTAGTCATGTACAAATGTGAGAGCTGGACCATAAAGAAGGCTTAGAACTGAAGAATTGATGCTTTTGAATTGTGGGTGCTGGAGAAGACGCTTGAGAGTCCCTTGGACTGCAAAGAGATCAAACAAGTCAATCCTAAAAGAAATCAACCATGAATATTCACTGGAAGGACTGATGCTGAAGCTTCAATACTTTGGCTACCAGATGTGAAGAGCCAACTCATTTGAAAAGACCCTGCTGTTGGGAAATACTGAAGGCAAAGGAAGAGGGTGGCAGAGGATAAGATGGTTACATGGCATCAATGACTCAATGAACATGAACTTGAGCAACTCTGGAAGACAGAGGACAGGGAAGCCTGGCATGCTGCAGTCCAGGCATGGGGTCACAAAGTGTCAGATACAACTTAGTGATTGAACAATAACAACAATTTATAAGTGCCAGTGTATTAACCTTATCTTGTTACTTGTAATGGTGGCAAAACATTTTATTATATGGCTAACAACTTATTTGAACTATTTCTTACTGATGGATAGCTGTGTTATTCTCAGTGTTTGACTACTTCAAACAAGGCTGAAATGAAGACTGCTCTTAAGTATGTCTAAATTTCAAAAATGAGAATTATTGATCAAAGAGGCATGCAGATAACTCCCAAAAAGCAACTAGTTTTTAATGAAATTTTTTGAAGGAAAAAAATGGGTGATCATTTTACATAAAGTGCTTCATACTCACATCCAAAATTAAAACTAAGAAATGAAAGGGTATCAACTTAGCAATAAAGAAGAAATAAAAAAAGTAAGAACAAAAAAGCATGGTAACTAGAAAACAAAATAAAATGGCAAGAATAATCAAAATAGAAATGAAATGGCAAAAATATGACATATATTTCTATTACAAGATAGTCTCAGATTAGATTAAAAGTAAATAGAGCATTGATGTTAAATATATGACATACCTAATCAAAATGAAAAAAGAACACTGAAGGTAAACAAATGGAAAACTATACCAAGTTAATAACAATAAAAAACAGTAATATTAAAAATGTTAGTAACATTAAACAAAAGGAATTCATGTTATATTTTATACATTGTAATGGGATCATGGTTATGCTTTTTAAAAGTCTCTATGTCTTAGAGATACATACTGAAGTATTTACAGATTAAATGATATGATGGAATCAGAGGAGACTGTGGATGAGATGAATAGTAGGGAGGTATGAGTGAAATAAAATTGGCTATATGATGATATTGTTGAAGCTCAGTAATAGTATGGGCTTTATTACACTATTTTCTATGCTTTTGTAGATGTTTGAAATTAAAAATAACTTTTAAAAAATAATTCAATTAGAAAATAAATAACACAAGCAAAATTATATCATTAAAACTACAAGGTAACATGAACAAAAACAAAGCATTAAAATATAGAAAGCAAAACTGATAAAAATGCAAGGGGAAATTGACAAATTCATAATCAGGAGAACATCTTATAATTTATTAGCAATTGAAGGTCAAGTAGGACAGAAATAGTAAAGATATTGATTTAATCACAAAATTAGCACCCTGTATTCCCACTTATTCACACTCACATGTATTTGTGCCTGACAGAGACTCACTATTGTTCTTTTCAATGAGCCTATGAACATAGCAGGGCATGTATCTTTTTGAATTATACCTTTGTTTGGGTATATGCCCAGGGGTGGGATTGCTAGGTCATACGGTATTAATAATTCTATTTTCAGTTTTCACAGGAACCTCTATACTGCTTTCCATAGTGGCTGTACCAACTTACATTCCCACCAACAGTGTAGGAAGGTTCCTTTTCCCCACCCCTTCTCCACCATTTGTTATTTGTAAGACTTTTTAATGATGGCCATTCTGACCAATGTGAGGTGGTACCTCATTGTTGTTTTGATTTGCATTTCTCTAATAATTTGTGATGTTGAGCATCTTTTCATGCATCTGCTGGTCATCTGTATGTCTTCTTTGGAGAAATGTCTATTATGGTCTTCTTATTTTTCAATTAGATTTTTTTATTTTATGAACTGTTTGTACATTTTGGAGACTAAGCCCTAATTTGTCCCATCATTTGCAAATATTTTCTCCCATTATATAGGCTGTATTTTTTTTTTTTTAATGGCTTCTTCTGTTGTGCAAAGGAAGTTTGATTAGGACCCATTTATTTTTGTTTTTATTTCTACTGTCTTGGGAGATTGACTTTAGAAAACATTGGTACAATTTATGTCAGAGAATGTTTTTCCCTATGTTCTCTTCTAGGAGTTTTGTGGTATCATGTCTTATGTTTAAGTCTTTAAGCCATTTTGAATTTACTTTTGTGCATGGTGTGAGGGTGTGTTCTAACCTCACTGATTTACATGCAGGTGTCCAACTTTCCTAGCACCACTTGCTGAAGCGACTGTCTTTTCCCTATTTTATATTCTTGCCTCCTTTTTGAAGATGAGTTGACTGTAGGTGTATGGGTTTATTTCTGGGTTCTCTATTCCACTGCCAGTTTTTGTATTAATACGATATTGTTTTGATTGTTGTAGCTTTGTAGTATTGTTTGAAGTCTGAGGGAGGTATGTGTTTTTTTTTCCTCAGGATCACTCTAGAAATTCTGCATTTTTTATAGTTCCATATAAACTTTTGTATCATTTGTTCTAGTTCTGTGAAAAATGTCATGGATAATTAGATAAGGAATAGCATTAAATCTGTAGATTGCTTTGGATCTGTAGATTGCTTTGGGCAATATTGCCATTTTAACAATATTAGTTCTTCTAATCCAAGAGCATGGGATATCCTTCCATTTCTTTGAGTCCTCTTTTATCACCTTTATTAATGTTTTGTCATTCTCAGTGTATAAAACTTTTATCTTCTTGGTCAGGTTTATTCCTAGGTATTTTATTTATTTATTTTTGGGGGAGGTGCAATTTTAAAAGGTTTTTTTTTTTTTTTTTTTTTTTAACATTTCCTGATATTTCATTGTTAGTATAAATGAATGCAATCAATTCCTGAATGTTAATCTTGTATCCTGCTACTTGGCTGAATTCATTTATTAGACCTAGTAATTTTTGCGGAGTTCTTGTGTACGTGTGTTTGTCACTCAGTCGTGTCTGACTCTTTGTGACCTCAAGGATTGTAGCTCACAGGTTCCTCTGTCCATGAAATTCCCCAGGCAAGAATACTGGAATGGGTAGCCATTCCCTTCTCCAGGAGATTTTGTTGGCTCAGGGATTGAACCTGGGTTTTCCACACTGCAAGTGGATTCTTTACCATCTGAGCCACAAGGGAAGCCCTTTGAGTCCTTAGGGTTTTCTATATAAAGTAACATGTCTGCATAGAGTGACAATTTTACCTCTTTTCTTCCAATTTGGATACCTTTTATTTCTTTTTCTTATCTGATTGCTGTGGCTAGGATACATATTCATTTCAAATATTTGAGGAACAATCTCCAAATTGGCCATATACTAGGTTACTCTATATGCTCACACTTCATTTTTTATAATTAGAATATATTTATGTGATATTTGTACAAAATATGTTTTAAAAAATGAAAAGAAGCACTTATATGCAGTTGTGGTAGGCCTTTTGAATATATTACCTTGTTTGATCTCACATAAAACAGTGAAAGTTGGAGGGAGGTTCAGCCAACTGACCCCAGACTACTGAGATGATGAGCAGAGTTCAGCAGTTGCACTCAGTTCTCCTAGATGCCAGAGCCTGGTCACATACCTTACTGTGCTGCCTCACACAATGCCTGATGAAGCACATTCAAGATTACCAGAGCCTTACTCTCAATTTCTCCAAAGAGAACACTTATGATTTTAAGGACTAAAAATCAGATTTTGGTAGGAAACAGATACAGAAGAATATTCTTAAAAGGACCAAATTTTTACCTAAGTGTGTCTTTTTGACATCTAGCTTTACTAAAACATCATTTTACTCTTAAGGCTTATTCACTTTATAGGAATTTTTACAAGGATTGTACATAGTGGGGGGTTTTGTTTATTATTATTTTTTAACATGATACAACTGTTCAAACTTTCTTGTGTTTGATTTTATCAGAGAACAGAGTTACTTCACTATTTCTCATATGGGAGTCAAATAAACAGGCCACTAGTATTTATTTCTTCATATCACCAGATGTTTTCTCTATGACTTAGGGGAAGAAACACTTTCCTAAATACCCACCAGATCTGAGGCAGCACTTCACTCAGAGAGACTGAGGACAACCTGAACAATTCTCTTTATGCAAATACAAAGTATTTACTCACCCAATTCGTATTTTCAGCATGCCACTGAATAATTCTGGGTTATTGGAGATGATCCAGCCAATATGGATGACCAGTTCTTGCTGAATTACTGCCTCCCTCTCATCATGGGTATTACACTTGTAATAGATGATGTTCTTAATCACTCCCGGAGACAAAGGATTAGAGATAACTTCTTCTTCATGCCCAAAGGCACCCAGAGTTACCTACAGATGGCAGAATTTTATTGTAAAAATTTCCTAGCTACTAATAGTTTGAAAAAAAAAAATCAAGGCTCAGGATGACTGGCAGGCTGAAATTACTCTATGCAAGCTAGGGAATTAGGTAGAATAACTGCTCCTGCTATTTATTAAAATGGCCTTCAAAGCATGACTCCCATTGGAGTTCATGATGGTTCAGTCTCGTCTAAAATACAAGGGCAGGTGAGGGTCCCAGCTAGGGGAATGAAGGTGAGTGGATAAAAGCAGGGAAGGAATATAAATAACTATTATGATAAAATTATTCTGAATGACTTCAGGACTGGAAACTCCTCAGAGAAAACAGTTTTACTTTAGTGCATAGTCTATACAATTTAGCATCTGAGAGTATGTTCTTCACTTCTTTTACAGTTTCTCATGTGGAAGTTTTTGCTCTTTAACAATACTGTAACTTTTTCAAAGGTAGGTACAAGGACATAGTTGTAGTGAAGACGCACTTTTCCTGGCACACAGTCAGGTACCCAGTGAGTGCTGAAATACTTTTGGATGTATCTCTGGCCTGTGGAGGGGAATAAATAAGGCTGCCCACAAGCCAGAAAAATGAGAAAGCACAGAGGAAATGGCAAAGAAAATTCAAAGCCAAAAGTGCTGTTGAGGCTGGGCAAGAGGAATAAATACTCTGCTCCCCCTCTCTCCTCTTGTCTTAGTACTCTGCCACCCAAAAGAGTCTGCATGCAGAAGAGTCTGCATCCCCTCCTTCCTCATTTCCTCTCTCTTCCTTGTACAGGGCATAATTATAAGAGGCAGGAAAAAGAAGAGGATATCAAAGAGTACTTGTGTCTTCTGACATCAGAGGAGAAAGCAGAATAGAGGTCTTCTGCCCAAATTTTGTGATGGACTAAAAACTGAGAATTGCTAGTTTATTGCAACACAAGTGGTACCAACCAGTTAGTCCAAGTGCGATTACTTTTATTAAAATGTCAGCTTGTAAAGAAAAAAACAAACAGAAGGTAAGTACATCATTGCCTCTGGAAGCAATGATGACTAAACCACTATTTCATTCCAGAGAGCTTGAGGTGATCTGAAAGTGCAGAAGTAGAAGTGTAGAAGCAGTATTACTTCAGTTCTCAGGGTGGCATTTCATAAATAAGCAAATGCAAACTTGGAATGCTCCATTTTCATTTCCTCTTTTAAACAGGTTAAGATGCAGTCAGTGAATAGACTCCATACACCTGAAACAGGGCTGTCAGCCTTCCAGGTACCCAACTTTGTAACTGACTACTTCCCTGGGAGATGTGCAGGTCTGGTGGACAATCGTCCAGTCACAGCCTCAGGATAGGTTCCAAGGTGCTAGGATTTTGATCTGGGGAACAGAGTCTCAGGATCTTAGGCAGCAATCGCCCTCTAGATAGTGCACAGAATGGACATGACCAACTGTACCCTACCTAACCCCTCTCCAACTGCCAGATGCCAGTGACCTCAGAGCTCTCCAAAACCTCATTCATTCATATGTCACAGAATTAACTATATTTTCAGATATACTACAGGGGCCTAAAATCCAAGGAAAAATAGCTTCCCAAAGCCTGTTGAGTTTCTTTAAGAGGTGGCTCAGTCCAAGGCAAAAATATAGAACTCTGTGGCTAGATCTGAGGACTGCAACGAGAAAAGGCATCTGATAACTTACTACCTGTCCCTGGTCTATTTACCTGATAAAGAAGGATGAAAATTCTTTTAGTAATTTGGAAAACAGAAAAATAACATATATGAAGAGATTTAAATTTTTTCTCAGGAATTTTATTAGTACAATAATTTTTAGCTATTAAATACTACAGAATAGGATCACTTATTCTTTCAACATTTTAAAACTTTGATGTCAAGATGAAATAATTTCAATTTTAATGAACTAAGAGCCCTGAGATATGAACAATGGGTTGATTCCATCAAAGAGGGTTACAGTTTTTTGCATTATTAAAGCTTATTACATCCCTAGGTTAACTGTCAGGAAGACATGATAAAGCACACATATTCCCAAAGAAGAGATAGAAAGCACACAGCTTTTCATTCCAATCAAATGATGATTCAGCCAAGTAATTAGAGCTTACAGAAAAGCAAAAAATGAGCAGCCATATCCTACTCCACATACCCACATGCACAGGCTCAATTCAATCTACATTCACCAAGTGCCTCTACAAGGCCATGGTGAGCACAAAGGGACGGTGCTGGACAAGACATAGGCCCTGACTTCCAGGGCTTCATGGTCTACCCTGTGAGAGACACACATTCAAATGAACCGGGATCCAGGGCAGATTGTGAGAAGTGTAACAGGCCTATTTTGAGAACCCAGAGGAGAAAGGGACTGCTAATGGTTTTCTGTGAGGAAGAGCTGGCAAGAGTTGGCCCTGCTGGGAGGGGAGAACCTGGAAGGAGAGGGGCCCAGAGGGTTAAGAATCTGGGGAGCCAATGCATTTCTAATGGGGAGAAGAGTTCTGGTGAAGTAAAAGGAGAATGTGCCCTTCACTACTCCCTATCGTTGCCCCACCTATCCTAAGCCTGTCTGCAATGCTTTAGTAGGTGTCATACCATTTTCTTTGTCAGTATTTTCACTGATCTCGAGTTAACACAGGAGCTTAAAATTAAATCTCTAAGGTGCTGCACAGATGTGCTTCTTTAAGACTAGATTTTGCTTGGGGAAGGAGCCTTCTGTAGAAATGCCTGAGCCATTGCAAATGTGGTTGTGAGAGGCCTGAGATGCTGAGGCTTGCCAGACTTAAAAGCCAGGGTCCTACCCAGAAATCTCTGTGACTGTGACCGAGAGTCTGAAAATCAGCTACTTACCTGTTTGCCCTGCACTAAAACATTAGTAATGGATGGGGCCAGGCTGTCCACTAGTTTACTTAAAAGACTTGCTGCATGGCGCACCACCGACCTGGGGGCAAAGAAGAGAGCACGCCAGAGGTTGACAAATCTAAATGAATGAATGAATGGGCCCTGAATGGGGGGAATTAAAAAATCTGTACAGTTAGGTCCTCACTTAATAATATGGATGAAACACTGACCCCAAGACACTGGACCTAACAGCTGAAGTCTTCCAGACTGTAGGACTATCCAGAATTAGGGAGGGATAGCTTCACCCTCACCTCTGCCACCAGCATTATTCCTGCCATTAACAACTTAAAAAGAAAGAAAAGGAAGCCTAACTGTCCCTTTGTCAGGGAGCGGTGTAGGAGGAGGAATTGATTATTCTGATTTTGTATTAAAAAATTTATTATTAAGACTGTCATGGGTACATGACACTATTCCTATAACCGCTGTAAATCAAGTTTCCTTTGGTGCCTAGTAACCAAATCCCTGGATTAGGGAATTCACTTAGTACTCAATTTTAGGAAGTGATACAATGAGATACCAGCGTTGTTTTTTTTCCTTGCCAGAATGTTGAAGGAAGTAATTCACACTACTATTTTAACATTTCTGAAAAAGTCTTAGACTGTAAGGAGAACGGATTTTTAAGCACAGCACATGCAATACATAAAACATTTTCCCCCCATCAAAAGTAAAAATCCATGTGGAACTTTCAGATGGAGAAAATAAAATAAAAATGTAGGTTTAAAGGTGTTTCCTTGTATTTCAGGATATCCATGGAAGTTGACCTATAAAAAACACGTTGCTTAATCTCAACATAGATGAACTAGTAGAAAATTCAGTCATATCTGATAAAGTTAGTGAAACAAACACTTCCTACTTTTAGAGAAGCTTTCACCCACACACTATAAGACCAAAAGACATATTTAACCCTGAGAATGCAAATAAGCCCACACGTTTCAAGCAGCTGGAGTTTTGACAATCTGTGCATGTTACCTGTTTCCCATGTACCAGAAAAGTAGTAATGTGTGGGGCTATAGAGGAAGAAAATTTCTGCGTAAATGCAGCCCCGTAGCGTACCGCCAACCTGGGTGTGTCAGTGGAAAGCCATAAAAGGGAAAATACAGTAAATAAAACTTCCAGGAGTTTGTTCTTTTAAACATAACAGTCAGGACTCTAAATGTTTGCTAATGATTTATCTAAAATACAAGTATTAAACATAAAGTAAAAGTAGGTTTGCTTAACCGAAGATTATAGACCAGATTTGAAATTTACTGACTAAAAAGCAACATCTATTTGTTTGCATGCCTTACTGTGCTGAGAATTTACAGCGAAAATCTGAGACTTAACCACAGGGTTATTACATAATTTCTTCTTGAGTGGAATAGTATATTTACTATAAATTAGAGTTGAAATACTGCTAAGAGATGTTTTGTCTAATCCTTTTATTTTAGAGATTAGAAAACTGAGGTTCATTGAAGTTAAGGGAGCTTCTTATGACATGACACTTTCTTGAGATTTCTTTTTTCAAAATTAGATAATAATGGGTTATTAAAAAAATATATGTATATTTATATACTATTAATTTCCAAAATGTTAGATTCTGCTAGTAAAACTGTTAGAATTGCTTCAAAGATGCAGAGGGCATGCATTTAGGCATACCTAACCCACTGTGAATGTAAACAATCTTACCTCAACTTACCTAAGTTTTCCTCAGTCTCTGGGAAGAGACTACCTCTGCAGGACATATCAGTTACTTTTTATGCAGTAACTACAATCATTAGGATTCATTAAACTTAAGCCATGAGAGAACTATCTTGTAAGTATATTATACTTTGCTTGTGTTTAAACGAAACACTGGTCTCTTCATGACCCTCTATAACAACAAGTTTTCAAAATACAAATTGGAACCTAAAGCACCTTGCTGGGACAGAGGAGGTGCAGGATAGGAAAAAGTCATTAGAACATTATGCCAGTGCATCCTCTCCAGGTTCTATTCCTACAGATGTCTTTACTCCCAGACATGCTTTTAATATCTTGGGAGAGTCAAGATAAAATGCAATGTAGGCAGATCCTTAGAAAGTAGGTACTCACAGTACTGCAACCTTGGAACTTAAAAGGAAATATTAGAATGACTAGCCACCTTTAACACTGGTCCATTATCTTTAGGATACTGAATATGATAACACAATTAAAAAAACATAATGACAAGGACGCTAATACGAACCAAAGTTTTTTGCTGCCAGCTCTTCTATAGACTCTCTCAATGTGATCAGAAACAGTACCTAGACATTGGATAATAGAGTCTTTGTTGAAAAAAGCTTTAGTTAAATGCATAACATTTATTCTCCTTAAAAAACCTGACATAATTAAATATGTAACCCAAATATATAGTGTGAATGTCCCCAGCCCTTGTTACAATGTAGTTTGAGTATATGATTTTGATAAATATTTTATTTCTTGAAATTCATTATTTTCTTAATATATAATCAATATAGTTAACAAATAAAAATGTTATTTTAATTTACTACAAAAAATAAAAAAACAGAGTATGGCAAACTGAACAAAATACTGTAGACTCTGAATATATATAACTCTTCATTTATTTGTTCAAAAAAATGTTGTGATGATTCTGTATATGATCAGAAACCAAACAAGGGTAAAGAACAGAATCTTTATCTTTTTACCCTGAACTTATTTTTATAGCTTTATAGCAAGTTGGATAAAATTATATTCAGATTCTGCAGATGCTTGTGATTTTTAATATATAAAGTTTCACAGATTTAAAACATGTAAAGTCTTTTAAATATCTAAGTAACAGATGAATATTATTACCAAGCTTAAAAAATGGTTTGAAAAATGATTCTCTTGACATTTTCATTATAAACTATTTTATATAAACTGTTTTATTTTAAAGCACCACTAAAATACACGTGTACATGCTAAGCTTACCCTTCAGTCATGTCCGACTGTTTGCAACCCTATAGGCTGTAGCCCATCAGGCTCCTCTGTCCACGGGATTCTCCAGGCAAGAATACAGGAGTAGGTTGCAATGCCCTCCTCTAGGGGATCTTCCCTACCCAAGAATCGAACTGGAATCTCCTATGTCTCCTGCATTGGCAAGCGGGTTCTTTTACCACGACTGTCACCTGGGAAGCCTACTACTAAAATAACCATTCTGAATTCTAAGTTCCTAATGAAATGTCTGCTTTTTAATGATCCCTT
Source organism: Budorcas taxicolor (assembly GCF_023091745.1). Lineage (NCBI taxonomy): Eukaryota > Metazoa > Chordata > Mammalia > Artiodactyla > Bovidae > Budorcas > Budorcas taxicolor. The sequence continues at coordinate 17,789,380 of NC_068927.1, read as the reverse complement.
TGTTTTAAAGTATAAATTCTGATAAATGTCCTCAATATAACTGGGATCCTTTTTACACTTTGAGTTTCAAGATTAATTAGGAACAGAAAAGATTCTATTTGAAATTTGCTTAGAGTTCTTCTGTCGTCATTAAATTAAAAAACTAAAATTGTATAATACTCAAGAAAGTTGTCTCTTAGCTACAATAATGTAAAAACTAAGTAAACCTTAGTTTCTTTATCTGAATTGTTTATCTGAATAAACAATTATGTTTAGTTCACTACCAGAACTATAAATCTTATTAATTACACTGCTGTATAGAATATCAACTCAATTTCTAATTCTAACCAAATCAACATGCCTCACTGGACAGAGGACTTTCAGATGAGCCGAAAATTTTGGGTAGTTAGATATTAAATACTTGAAATGTATCCTACATTATTCTGTATTATAAAATGCCAGAAGTAGACCATGATGTAGATAGAATTCAAAGATTCCTTAGAGTAGTGACTCAACATATGATTGTAGATTTCAGGGGTAACTCGGTTTCAGCCTTAATGCACAGTGGACACAAACACAATTAAAAATGACTTATTTTCGTAAACAGTCTTGACAGTGCAATTCTATTAAATGCCATGTTCCATTCCAAATGGCTGCTGCAGACCATGAAGGAGCTAATTCTTATGGCTATAATGATTCATCATTGTTCTTAAAAACATACAGAAAATAAAAGTGGAAATATAAACTGTCAATAAACAACTATGGAGTCATCAGAGGCTAACAGTCACAGGCAGAATCCAGGCTCCAACACCACTGAGATAATCAGACAAACAAGCATTACTGCATGAAAGCAATTCAGGAGTTCATACATCAAACTGTCTATTCCATTCTAGGGGTACGAATGAACATTTTCCTTTTAAAAAACTTTTAACTTTTAAAAATTAAAAAAGAAAGGTTTACTAGGAAGAAAATAACTTGTAACAGTTTAGTGCATGTTCATTATGCATCTTTGATACATGTTCAAAAATAGGGAAGTCTTTTTATTCAAAATGTTCTCTTAGTTAGATACTCTTACCTTCCTTTGTGATGAAGTTGGGGCCTTCTCTTTTGAGCAGTATACCCAGTAGGATGGCTTGGCTAGCCAGACAACTACAGTCCTGAAAATATAAATCACTGTGAGTAACTGGAATGAAATGGGTACAAAAATTACCACAGGGAGTAACTAATCATGAAACCTCATGATGCAAAGAGGAAATATTCTGCTATGCAACTGAGAAAAGATAAAATGTCACTGATATATTACCAGGCATAAGATGACATTATACAACTATTTTTAGCTATCTTGGAAACAGTGGGTAGACAAGCAGGCTTCCTGGGGTAGTAGAATTTAATAATCAAATTTTCCAGGAAATAAGTAATGAATAGAAAATATGTTATCTATAAGCTAATACAGGTGACACTGATGCTGTCACCCTCTGAAAGATTTGGCCAAGTCACTTATCTGCTCCTTTCTTGACTTTACTTGTTCATAAATGGGAGACCATGTTGTTACCGACTCATTGTGGGGAGGAAGATGAAAGAAGAGGACATGTGTAGGCTGCTTATCATATGTTTTGTTTTATGCTTATTATATCATATTCATGCTTATATAGATTTATAGGTAGTAACGATCAATCACAAGAACTGAATTGATATCTGGCAGGCTATATATTTGGCCTATTCAAATTTGGATGGTCCAATAAAATGTCAATGTATTCATAGCTCTACCATTAAATTTATATTTCTTTTGATAGGTATTATACTCTACATCCTCACCTGTCCTCCTCTAAAATGCAAATAACCTCAGGGATGGGATAATACTAGGTTGCTAACCTAATATTCATATGGATGTAGTTACAGGATTGCTTTCTTCAGTGACTGGAGAGACTCAAAGCAAGCATGACCTAAACGCTGAGATAGGAGAGAAGGCCCAGATTGGGAAAAGAAGAGAAAGGGCACTGAAAGAGAAGTCTGAGATCCCCAAAGCAACTATGCTTCCTTAATGGGCTATTTAATACTTTCATACACAAGACAACCCATTTTAAGCATCTTAAAGACATTCACGCTAATACTAGACCATGAGAACTACTTCACATTACTGCCTCAGTTATAGACAGGCCATCTACTTCCAGGCTAGTTGCTACCTTCTCTGGGAGGACAAAAAGAAATATGGTTTGCCCCTGGCAGTTCCTGCTCTGTCAACCTCACTCAGGGTCATGTGGGAATTGCATCTTCCTCACATTCAGTTTTTGAAGAATTTCATGGGTGGGTTTGTTTCTCCATTCAGTCACGGTAACATCTGGCTTCTGTTCCTGTTCAGGGGCATTGGAGGTGCTGCTTTGTCGTTTAACTTTTGAATGTTTGGGAACTTCTAATTCCTCAAAACTCTTAAATTCTGGAAGCCTAGAATTTAAAAGAAAAAGTTTCATATTTCCTGCATTCCTAATGAAATCTCAAGAAACACAATAAATAACCTAAAGGAACTTACTCTTCTATTTCACTGATTCGTAAGAAGTCAAGTTGTTCAACCACAGCTCCAGATATTAGTGTCTGAAATGCGATTGAGAAAAGATTCACAACTCTTAAATTTATCAAGCAATAACGTTATGATTTATGCACATACTATTCTATCAGTATACAATACTTAAAAAAAAGTTTACTTAAAAAATAAACATGATTGTTAAGTAATTTCTTAAAATGAACATTCTAAAATCAGATAGATTTTCACATACAACAAACCCCCCTGAAATAGAACATAAAAATCAAGCTACAAGTTAATGAGTTATAATAAATAGCAGAATCAGATGAACTGTTTTTTCTTTCTATCCTCTTAAGTTCAATTAAAAACTCAGAACTTATTAAAGTGCTAAAAGACAAAAATTTGATGCTTAAAAAAGCCACGAAATATTAAAACTATATTCAGAAAATATAATGTGAAATTACTCTTTGGATTTGGCTACCATAATATATTTCAAGGCTATTCTATGATAAGATACTGCCAAATCTCCATTTTTCAGGATCATGAAGTTATTGATTATCTAGGCCAGTGCTTCTCTATATTCTGGCAAGCAATATTTGGTCATTTTATATCCCATTGTGTGTGTGTTAGTTGCTCAGTCATGTCCAACTCTTTCTGTCAATGGTATTCTCCAGGCAAGAATACTGGAGTGGGTTGCCATGCCCTCCTCCAGGGTATCTTCCTGACCCAGGGATGGAACCCAGGTCTGCCTGCATTGTTGACAGATTCTTTACCGTTTGAGCTACCAGAGAACCCCTTGAGCAAACTAAATGAGGCCAAACTTGAACATAATAGTTGCTTATCAGTGGTTCATGTATAAATGAATGATAGCCCACAATGATTTTTAGCACTAAGTGTCACTTCTGATGAATTGTCAAGTGAGAAATATACTGACAAGGAAACAAGCCATAAATTGTTACCTTAAAAATAAGGTAATTCTTTAACAAAACTGTGTTACATATATTACTTTCTCTATTTTCTCCTGTTCCTTTCAAATGTGAAGCAACAGGATTTAGGGAATGTTACTCTTGCTGGCTAACCTCCAGAGTTGTGCTGCCTTCTCTTCCACTGAAAATTCATAAAGTAGGTGATCAACAAATATCCACTACAAATGGCAGAATGAACATGTTACCAATCATACTAAAGCCTCCTTGCAGAGTCTGAATGAGAAAGGCCAAATAGGCAACTAATTTGCACATTTTTATGTGGCCCAGCCACAGTAAGGGTCTGAGAGGAAAGTCTGTGCCTAGGCAAAGGGCAGTAAAAAGCAAAACTAAAGTCTACAGAGCAGTATTTCCTAAGATGCAGACTTACCCCTGAACATCTTGCTCTATAGTTAACTAATTTGTTAGACAAATATTTACTGAACACATATACGCCAAGCACTAGGCTAGGTATTAAGGATATAGCATTGACAAAATATACATAATACACATTAATTCAATTCATAAAGTAAATGCTACTCTGAATTAACAGATAAGTTGTAGATTTCATTAATAGTCTACAGAGTTTTTCATTTTAAAAATTTAGTTGGTTGGAGAGGCTCCTAAATTATTTTTTTAAAAACTGAATTACAGTTGTGAAATATTATATGTTAGAGGTATACAATGCAGTGATTCATAATTTTTAAAGGTTATACTCCAAGTGTAGGTATTATAAAATCTTGGCTAGTTTTATAAAAAAGCCATTGCAATTATTTTGCTAGGGATTAATACTTTAGTTCTGATGGTAATTAAATAACTTACTATTGACAAATATATATGTCAAATGCAATACAATATTCAAAAATGATATTCAATTATATCCAAGACCCTCTCCAACTGAACATACCACCAAAGACTGTACTCCATCCCATTATTCTGAATCCTTATCTGGCCTTATCTTTGGTTTTGCTCTCCTACTAAAATAAGTCTCATGAGATCAGGAACTCTGTATATTTTTTTTCAGCATTATATCTCCATTGCCTAGAGAGGTCACTCAGTAAGTATTTGTTGAATCAAGGAACCAATATTTACATATTTCTTACAGAGAGAACAGTAATGAGCAGAATACTCTGGGAATGCAGAGATGAGTAAAGCCTGGACTAATAAAGAGTTTGCAATCCACACAGGGAAGCAGGCACAAGAAATTAGTTCTACCTAAAATAAGAGCTATAGCAGAGCTCAAGGAAAATGCCACAGAAACACACTGGAAGGAGAAATTAATTCCAGACTTGGAGACTTCACTAAAGAGATGAGATTGATCTAAGTTATAAAATTAAAGTATGACTTAAAAGGAAAAAAAGAAAAAAAGCAGTTCTAGAATAGAGTACTAGCATGAACAGGGAAAAAAATAAATCACATTAAAGATTTGGAAAGTACTCAGTACTCTTGGAGTGGAAATCCGGACTGAGAATTAGCTGCATGAAGACATGTCCTGGGTGATGAAGCTAGGAAGTGATGTTGAGGCCCAGTGATGAGAAAGACTACAGATCATGGGCTGAAGACATCTGAAAGAGCCTTAAATAAAGGCCCAGAGAAGTACACAGGTGTCATTTCCACTTCTTATACTAAAGAGAAGACAAAGGCTAGTTTGAGGGTGTGAAGGGTTGTTTAATGGGTATAGTGTTTCGGTTTTACAAGACAAAAAGAGGCGTTTTCTCTAGTTAAGACTGTACTCAAGGGTTTAGTGCACAGCAGAGAGCAGAAGATATAAAGATTAAATAATAATTTAAGTGAAAGACTCATAAATGAATTGATTAAAAATTGGAAAGCTGTCATTTATGTCCAAGATGTAGATATGAACAAAGGCTTTACTGCTTAGTGATGAGAAGCTGTTATCCATTGCTCCAACTTTCAAAGTGTGGTGTTGCACAAACTCATGGTCTAGCATCTATGCTGTTAGGATTAAGCCACTTGTGTTGCCTATGTGAAAATAATCTGTACTGTTGTAAATATCCTATACAATCTAATAATGTACCACTTTGCTGTCTTCTGAATCTGCATTGGTAGAAAGCAACAACTGAGAGATGTTTCTGATACTGTACAGAACAGTGCAATACCCCTGGCTCCTTAACCCAACCCTGCTCTCAGGACATGGAAGCAAAATGTACATCCTTTAAGCAGAAGGCCAGATGTTTATTTTCTGGGAACCTGAAACACCCAGAAGAAAAAAACACCCAGATATTGGCACCTGGGTTTTCCCCAGCAAAAATGGTCCTTGCCACTAGCCCACCTTACGAATAAATTCACCATGACAATGATCCTTGTTCCCAAACACACAGCTTCCAATAAATTTTTTATTCTTTCACTCTTAAAAATAAAGGGATAGCTGACAAATGACTCCAACATGAAAGACTAAGCCCCCTGAAAACAGAGAAAAGAAACCTGAAAGAGATAATGTACAAAGGAAAGATTTCCAAAGCTATCCTGTTAATATTCTTAGAAGGATAAGACAAAATATAATATTCAGAAAAAAAGGACAAGATACTATGAAAGAGAAAATTAAAAACAAGATAGCTAAAATACAAAAATCAGCAGAGGAGCTACATGCTAAATATCAAGGAAATGGCCCCAGAAAGCATTACACACAAAAAGACAAAACAAAAAATAATGGGAAAAGATAAAAACTTAGATAAAAATCAATTGAGTATACAAAACACAAGCAATGGTGAATGAGAATGTAAACATGCCATTTACCAGGTTACTTACATAGGTCCCTCTTTATAAATTTTCCTCTTTCTTACTCAATACTGTGCACCTACCACATAAAAGACTATGAATGATCACAACTTTTTAATGGAAATAAGACATTTAAGCCCATAATGGACTACAATTTGGATAGTTTATGTTAATGGTCATAAAAGGATATTAAAAAAGAAAAGTATCCTCTCTGGACTGAGTGATTCTGCAGAACTTGCCTTTAATGCTCAGTAAGACTTCAAAGCCCAGTGATGTTGAAAGAAAGGAGGCTACTCCAGGCAGAGGAAATGGAGTGAGCAGAAAGGGGCAGAACCTCAAAAAGCTGAGAACACAGTAATTAAGCTGTATTGGCTGAAGCAGAAAGAATGTTTAGCAGGAGATAATTGTAGGCAGAGAGGCTGCTATGGCTCACAGGAACCACAAAGGGATTCTGTTATTTAGGAGCTGTGAACATAAAGCTGTAAAATCTGAATGGAACAAGCATTATCTCCAGGTTGGTGTCACTGTGGGGTAGGAAAAAGAGCACTGGCCCATGGAGTCAAACAACCTGAGATTATACAGGTCACTGCACCACTCTGGCCTCCAGCTTCCTCAGATGCAAAAGTGAGGTAAGAGATGACCTTTTAAAGTCTAAAATTCTGATGGGAAACCAGTGCAATTGCTCAAGCATCAGATTGGAAGGATCAGATAAACAGGGTGGTGACAACGGGAATAGGAAGGTAGACAGAGAATAAAACATTCAGACAAAAGCCTTACAAAGAATATCATTAAGAAACATAGTTGATTCTAAGGATTAATTGTGCTGGAAAAAGAAACACTGAAATTCAGAAGACTACCTGTAGACGATCAACATGAACTTTGACTCCTCCAATCATTCCTTTCTTAAAAGCTGCCAGCATATCTAATATGGGATTGAATCGGCTACCTCTGAAAAATATAAACAGATAAAATGTGCATATTAACAACAGAATGAGAAATTAATAATCTAGTACTAAGTGCCTTTTATATATGCAACCCACTCTGTTACATGCTGAGATGGACATAAAAATGCAAGGAGGCCCTGCTTCCAAAGGGTTCACAGTAATAATGGCAGTGAGATGCATGCACCTCACTTCTTTCATCAACCTACCTTATATTGTCTTCCCGGATGAGAACAAGGAAAAGTGGACGTCCATGCATTTTCCAGTATTGCTTAATAAACTGGAGTGCATTCTATTAAAACATAAGAATGAGGTAGGATGTGATGGCATAGTATCTGAGTTGATCAGGATGCTTAACCATTAGTGGCAAACAGCCAACAAAACTCTTACATATCCAGATAATTTCACAAACTCTGGATAAGACTACTTAGGGGTAGAAATGTTCTAATAACACTCAGGTTAAGCTAGAAATCATTTTGACTTTAAACTTTGTTCTTACAAATAATCAGATCACCAGATCACACATGTCTTAAAGTTGCCTTGTTTGCCTTTTTTTTTTTTTTTTTGAGGCCTAACAAATACAGTTCAAGAGTGGTCTCAGGGAAGGAAAATCAACCCAAGGTTATCATCCAGAAGATTTCATTCTCACTCCACAATTTACATTACAGTAGGTAAAAGAGATTGGGCTGAACTATATATATCATCAAAAACATGAAGAGTTCTTTATTTGACTCAATTTCTATTATCATCATTATCACATCAAACATATACATAACATTTCACTATGTACCAGGCACTATTCTGAGGGCTCTGCATATATTAACTCCTAATCCTCAGGACAGTCCTATTCAGTTACACAGATAAGAAAACAGGAACACAGAGAAGTTAACTAATTTGCCCAAGATTACACAGCTGGTAAACAGTGGAGTCAAGATTTTAACAAGTAAATCTGACTCCAGACTTCATGCTCTAGGCTCTACTCTGCAAATGAAAAAGGGAATGAAGGAGATTTTAACTGACTGGGTATTATGAGTTAGGGGAGGTTTTATTTGAAATTCTTCATAAATAAAATCACTTTGCTAACTCAACTTTGTTCAAAAAAGAGACACATTTACTGTTATATGAACCTGGTTTCCAAAACTGTTCCCCCTCTGCTTTCACAATATATATACATATATATCCTTTTATTCCATTTGTAGAAGGTAGAGCAAATAAAGTCATACAACTTTGTATAAAACAGAATACATCTATTATTCTAAGGCTGCAAGTAGTTTAACTCCCCAAAACTATGCAGATGATGTTTAACTTTCATATTTGATACTGTATTAATCCAGTAGCATAGGCCCAGGAGCACTTCATTTAACATATGATAGAATCAGCAGAAACAAAATCATCCCCTTCAATAAAAGGCTACCTTTATGTCATCTATCAGCAGTAAAACATCTTGAGACATGTAGAAATCACTAAGGTCAAAGATGATAGGGTAACAAACCACAGTCTTTCCTAGAATGCGATAAATCTGTAAGTGATAGTAAAAAAAAGTCATATATCCATACATACATATATACGAAACAGACGAAAGGCTAGTCTTAAAATACTAGTCTTAAAAATTAAAACTGATGTTTATTCTGAATAAGCAAATAATCTTATAAAATCTATATAATATCAAGAAATTTTAGTTTCTTAATTGAATCAGTATGCTGATAAAGTAGTTCACCTCTATTGTAATGGAAAAAAATCTGAGTAAACACTACTACAATCAGATATCTTACTATGCTTAGAAGTAACAGTGAGATGTGTATTTATTTCTAGAAGAGTTCACGAAAGCATACAAAACTAATTATTTACTTGTAGAAAATAATAATTGAGATAATTAGCAGAAGTATGATGAAATGTGCAAATGGATGCACAACAGGTCAAACATCATTCTAGTCTGTGGTATTACAATCTGAAGACTGCTCTATAAGGAAATTTCATGAGCACCTTTGATGTACCAAGGCAGCCAATAGGTCTATCTGGCCTTCCGCAGAGTCCTAATTTTTCATTGATACCCAGATGGAAATAAGCCTGTAAGACACAAATATGTAAATCAGAGCCAGACAAAAATTAATGCTTTTCGTTTTTTTGCCCCACCTCGACTACTGCCCTGCTAATTTCTGATTTTTCCAAAGAGGTCAGGGAAACTTTATTCAACGGACTTGCAGGAAGATAAGACAGCCAATGACATCAACTTAGATTCTGGGGCACTGGGAGATTTGAGAGTGAAACGTTTGAGATCCATTTAGCAATATTCTAAAATTCAGCACTGTTCTTATATTATCATGTCATAAATTTACAACTTGCTTGGCTCTACCTGATTCACACAAGAACACAGAGACAAATGCTTCCTATGTGATAAAACTTTTCACTATTTAAAGGTTAAAAAATCAGGGCCACATAACTTCTACTAGATTTCTATCTTCAATTATTTCCTACCAACAAGAAAATATCTTTATTGCTTTTTCTGATTATATGAATTTTATGAAAAATTTAATCCATATCCTACAAGGGAATGGTCCTGTTACTCTCACAACAGGCAACAACTCGTTCACTTTGGTATGTGTTAAAAGGAGTGTAATTTATTGTTTGATCCCTAAGAAACACTGGAAGTATAAAATATGGTTACAAATTTTTAACAGTACATAGATAAATATATACCCATATCGTATACACACACATACACACATGTGCGTATATTTACATAAATGGGTTCATATAGTATATAATCTGGTATTCCAGTTTTTTAAAATTAGTATTGTTCTTTTCTACAGAGGAAAAACAGACCTGGAAGGAACTAGATGTTAATCAGTGCCAGAGGATGAGCGCTTTATCCAATTAAGAGGTCTCCTTACAGTATTTAAAATTAACATGGATTCACCTGATGAAGGTAGCTCCCAATTTTTTGTTATTTCAAAACCAATTCAGTAACCACCTTTTGTCAGTGTAGTATTACTTCTGCAGGATAATTTCCCAGACTGGATAGAGTCAAAGAGAATATATATTCTCTTTCATCATAATGGCAGGTTGGTCACCCTCCAGAAATAATGGACCAATTACATCTACATTAACAGTGCACAGGCCATTTTTGTCATTCTCTTGGGTCACAAGGATATTTCATCTTAGTTTTAAACAACTGTATTCAAATATTTTGTGGTTGATCATTTTCCTATACATTTAATAGCTATTTGTATGTTATATACATTTTTTCCTTTCATCAAATATTTTACTCAATCTGCTCATCTTCAATGTTGTTATGAAATGTGAGAACAACAGGATATTAATTCAAACATCATTTCAGCGTGTGGTATTTCAATCTAAACAATTTTCTGCTAGGAAATTTCACAAGCACCTTTGATGTGCTGGTCGTTTATGCCACCTACAACTAAATTTATTTAAATGTGTCAATCACTTCCTTAATGGCTTTTTGGCACTGGTGTTACTCTAAGATTGGACTTTTCCTTCCAACAGCTGTAAAATGTTCTAATTTTTCTTTTAGTAATTTTATATTTGATCATTAAAAATATTTAAATCTTTAATCTGTCTGGAATTTATTTTTGTACCTGAAGAGAGGCAGAAATCTAACCTAAATTTTCTTAAATGTAAAATAAAACCAACTGTCTTTACACAATCTACTATGATTTGAACTGATTTCAAGTATCAATCTCAACATATACAAATTTAACGCCATCACCAGAGCTCTCTGTTCATTTTGTCATGACACACACATGTATGTTAGAATTAGGTCTGTCTCTCTCCTTCTGCACTGACTATTCCTAGAGAATAGCATCCCCTGAGTTGGCACTGTGCCTAGCATACAACTGTGCTCAGGAAATACTTGGTGGATGAATGAGAAAGCAAGCTAATGTCCTCTGGAGCCACATGTACTGTGCATATTAATTCTGGAATAGCAGTGGTTTTAGACAAAGCCAACTAGACAGAAAAAGTTCTCCATAAAGCATTTTATTGTATAGGCTGCACTGAAACTGCAATGCACAGCACTAGATGGAGATACCCTTCCTTTGTATTTACCGAGGTAGAAAGGAAATCTTTAAATACTATTCAGTTATATTAAAAGCCGTTTCCTTAACTTCCTGAGCCACAGAAGGTCTATGACAATTAGGTAATCAGATGCAGAATGCTCTCTGTACTACAGGATGCAGATAATACTGTTCCTATGTTATATACATTCACACCATTTAATGCGCTGAAACATACAGTAGGGACAAAACCACCCAGAAGCCCAGAAACACTTCATTCTCTTGGGTTGGCCAAAACTTTTGTTCAATTTTTCTGTAAGATGACTCTAGTAGCACTTAGTTGTCTAACTTCATTCAAAACAATTGTTGGATTGTATTGTGACAGCTGTCATATCAGTGTGCTTAAAGAAAAAAAAAACTTAGCAAACTGGTCAATTTTTGTGTAGCCATTTTAATACTGAGGACAGAAGAAAAAAAATGCAACATTTTCAGCCATTATGCTTTATTATTACAAGAAAAGTAAAAACACAACCGAAATGGAAGAAAATGTTTGTGCAATGTACAGAGAAGGTGCTGTGATTGATTGAATGTCTCAAAAGCGGTTTGTGAAGTTTCATAGTATAGATTTTCACTGGATGATACGCCATGGTTGGGTAGACCAGTTGAAGTTGATAGCAATCAAACTGAGACATCAACTGAAAACAGTGTTATACCACACAAGAGAAAGCCAACATACTCAAAATATTTCAGTCAAACACTGAAAATCATTTGCACGAGCTTGATTATGTTAATCATTTTGATGTTTGGGTTCCAAAGTTGCTGCTGCTGCTGCTGCTGCTAAGTTGCTTCAGTCGTGTCCGACTCTGCGCGATCCCATAGACGGCAGCCCACCAGGCTCCCCCATCCCTGGGATTCTCCAGGAAAGAACACTGGAGTGGGTTGCCGTTTCCTTCTCCAATGCGTGAAAGTGAAAAGTGAAAGTGAAGTCTCTCAGTCGTGTCCAAATCAGCGACCCCATGGACTGCAGCCTACCAGGCTCCTCCATCCATGGGATTTTCCAGGCAAGAGTACTGGAGTGGGGTGCCATTGCCTTCTCTGTCCGTGTAAGTTAAGCAAAAGAAAAATCTTCTTGATTGTATTTCCATATGTGATTCTCTACTTAAATGTAATAAAAATGTTCTGCTTTTAAAACAAATTGTAACAGGCAATGAAAAGTGTATATAACTGTACAATAATGTGGAAGGAAAAGACTGTGGGGCAAGCAAAATAAAACCAACAACCACACCAAAGGCCAGCCTTCATCCAAAGAAGGTTATGCTGTGTATGTGGTGGGACTGGAAGGGAGTCCTCTATATATATGAGCTCCTTCAGGAAAACAAAACGATTAATTTCAACAAATACTTATCCCAGTAAGACAAACTGAAAGCAGCACTTGACAAAAAGCATCCAGAATTAGTCAACAGAAAATGCATAATCTTTTATAGGATAATGGAAGACTGCATGCTTTTTTGATGACCAGGTAAAAATTGCTACAACTTGGCTGTGAAGTTATGATTTGCTGTATTTGTGACATTGTACCTTCAGATTTCCATTTATTTTTGTCTTTAAAAATTCTGTTAGTGGAAATAATTCCCATTCCCTGGAAGACTGTAAAATGTACCTGGAAAAGTTCTTTGCTCAAAAAGATAAAAAGTTTTGGGAAGACAGAATTATGAGGTTGCCTGAAAAATGGCAGAGGGTAGTAGAACAAAATGGTGACTACGTTGTTCAATCAAGTTCTTGGTGAAAATGAAAAACGTGTCTTCTATTTTTACTTAAAAATTCAAAGGAACTTTTTGGCCAACCCAATAAATCTTCACTTTGTAACAGAATGCTTGCTACCACATCTGTGATTCCTCAGCACCTTGTACTAACATTTATCATAGTACAATCAAAGTGGATTGTCATTAACAATTTTTTTTTCTGTCATCTCACGAGATTCAGAGGTCACTGACTGAGAACACGGGCAGGGTCATTTTGTCTACGTGCCCCATATAGTGCTCTGCACAGAGCAGGTGTTGCTGATGAAGGAATAAAATGCCACTATCACGTCATCTAAAGGAGATCAGTCCTGGCTGTTCCTTGGAAGGACTGATGCTAAAGCTGAAACTCCAATACTTTGTCCACCTCATGCGAAGAGTTGACTCATTGGAAAAGACTGATGCTGGGAGGGATTGGAGGCAGGAGGAGAAGGGGATGACAGAGGATGAGATGGCTGGATGGCATCACTGACTCGATGGACATGAGTTTGGGTGAACTCCAGGAGTTGTTGATGGACAGGAAGGCCTGGCCTGCTGCGATTCATGGGGTCGCAAAGAGTTGGACATGACTGAGCAACTGAACTGAACTGAGAGCCATGTTGGTCTTTTAAATCTTGCCTGCATGTTGTCTGATAGAGTACAGACTCTAACGGAAAGAGTTGTTGATATAAATTAGGCCTGAAAAAACAGATTCAGGTTAATTTGCTTTGAAAGCATGTTTACCAAAGAATAATAACCTTTGTTATCATTCTCTGGAGCTTTCAGTGAGAGACCTTAAAAGTGTATCAGCAAATACAGCCTGTACCTGAATGATAAATGCACAGTGTTATAGCCTTGGATTTTCAGACCTTCCATGCTGCCTCCTCTCCTTACCTAGGGGATCCTTACTTCCCTCTTGGACTCATTTAGCCTTTTCCATGAAACCCAGCTTTCCACCATTTACTTCTTAGTGTGATTTTAAATTGTTACCTCCTCTAGGGTTCCTTTCATTTTCAGCCATATCTCTTTAATTAGGGCAGAAAAATTCTAAATTTGTTAAGGACTTTTGAAGAGCTGGTGCTCTGGGTTACCTCTGGTTTTGTGGCTAATAGGTAAGGTCCAGTCTGATTAGCAACAACACTGGGGCCTTGCATTTTCCCTGCAATGTCCACCTCACTTCTCTAAGCTTTTATTCTTTTTGTAAAGTCAAGGCTTTAATCAAAAACATTTACATCAACTTTACTGACTTTACCTGAAAGAAACCAAACACTTCCACCAAACACTGTGGAAATTTTCCTGTATTGCTTTTAACAATTACCAAATAAAAACAGGTTTATTAAATAATTAGTGGAGATCAACAATTTCCTGCCCCTAATGAGCAGGAATATTTCTAAACTCAGGCACTCCTGGATACATCTGTAGAGCAGTGCATGCAAAAGGCCTCAAAAGTCACCACTTTTAATTCAATCCAATAGGTATGTAACTGTATCAAAGATAAATTCAGTTGTCACTTTACAATTATACTGAGAACCAGCAAACCAAACAAGATAGGAATCACTTCAGACTTCAAAGAGTAAGGCAAGAGAAAAAGGGCAGTAGTTATTACCAACAATATTTAGGTGAGAACATTTCTTTAATAGTTAAAGGGGAAATCAATCAAATGTAAAGGTTAATTTGATACACCACTACTAATATTAAGGCTAATTTGTTATTTAATTGGTCAGTCCAGGTTAGTAACAACACTTTAGCAAGGAGCGGAAGCTAACAAGACCTATGAATATAATGCACACACACAATGCAGTTGATTTTTAGTAACAATGTTTGATAAAGTGGGTCTCTCAACTTAATCAAAGACTTATGGATCAATGACCTTATTTAGAATTGGATTTTAGCTATGCTTCTTAACTATAAACTAAGTAATCATCATGCTCTAGTACCTCCACAAAGGAGACAGTAAAGAAACAGCATCACTTACTTTCACCAGCTCCTGCTGGGCCCAGATCTGAATGGGTTCCACCTGTTGAGGAGTTTGAGTCTGAATACCATATGTGTTGAGGAAAACCTGAAGGCTAGAAAACAAAAGGAAAAAAAGATATTACATTTATTAAAAACCATGATGAAGGGGGAGGAGAAAAGGTGAGAGACTGTGCTAGCTGGGAATGTATTATCATTTGTTAAATATCAGCAATATGTCATCTGCACTGAAATCCACAGGCCTTCTTTTGGCGGCGGGGGGGTGGGGGGTGGGGTGGTTTCTTCACAGAGCATCAGATGTGAGCTCTGGGGGCTGGCAGTAAGGTAAGTACTAACTTAGGGGATGATCCCCATAATCTGTTCGCATTAATTTCTCAAAACTACATGCTGGGCAACACTGGTACAGGTCACAGACTTTAATATTTGCATCAACTAAAACAAAATTGTTTTTAAACATGAAAATAATGTTGTTCTGACACTTAAAGTGACATTAGTGACATCCTGGAAACCCTGTCAAAGGGTCTATGAAACTAATTTCTACCACCATACACAATATTATAAGCCTAAAGCAATCAACCTCCTTCCCTCTCTGTCAAGAGAACATACCACCCATCTGGATTTCATACCGTTGGCTTTCTGCTATGAGTGCTACATAAACAACCAAATCATTTTCCAGTGGACCCTGTAATACAGAATAAGAGGGGGGAACATGTTAAAAGATCTGATCATCACTGACAATAAGGAGAACCAAGGACAACATTAACCATCTCTAAGCAGTTCATTAAAATGATGGACACCAGCTGGCTCTAAGCAGTCCCCTCTCCTTCCTTTCTCTCCATTTGCCTACTAATCAGTTTGATGGTGTAGACAGAGTAATGGAATACCAAGGAATGGAAAGCCATAAATCTCACCGCTGCCAGAGGGCCAGAGGGGCTAGACTTTCAGGGCTATTTTGAATGATGCATAAGAGTAGTTTAGGAACTGAGAGTCATTTTCCATCATTTAACTATGAAAGGAAGAGTAGGAACTAAAAATAAAAACCCAACTTACATACTCTCTAAAAAGGGACTGTGAGTTAAAATAGTTCTTTCCACATCTTCACTGCAAAAAGCTTTCCCCTTTTTTGTTAGCCAGTTTTACTTGGGCACCTTATACATCAAAATAGCCTTATTCTAATATACAGCTTCTACAGTAGAGAATGAACTACCCAGTTGACTATATAATTAACACTGTGTTTGTTAAATACAAGCTGTTGGGCTTAATAGTTCTAATCAAACATAGTGTTGGACATTTACTATTCTTTTTGGTGTGGAAAGATTCACTGTAGCATATATTATGCATTGTTAAAATGAACCCAATTTTAAACTTGTATATAATTAACATAAAGAAGCACCAATAAACTACAGTATTAGGAGGCTCCGAAAATACTGATCAAACATAATTTCTTTATAGTAATGAATCCAACATTCCCAATAGTATGCTGTAAAATGTTTGATTTACCATCAGTCAGCTCCTCTCTATGGTATTCAATATGCCACTAGAATTTATGTATGATAGAATGCAAGAAACACCAGCATACATGTATCAGCAGTAAATAACATACAGTAGAAGGATGGTTCTCAGAATCATCATGAAAATGCTATTTCAGGAAGTCCTCAATGTGATTTAAAAGAACAGATGAGAGAAAATATGATGGAACAACCACACAAAAATAAATACACATTATAAATGCTATATATTCTATTTTTATTTGATTAAAACTTTAAAAGTTGATGTTACTCAAAAAGATGAGAAAAAGTAATTATTCAGAGTCTCAGGATTTCTAACAAATGAAAACATTAAAATTTATTTATCTTGGATGAAATTTATTCATCAAAAGGAGAAGCAACCTTACGGTGGGCCATTATCTTGAGGACAATTAGAGTTTTTAAATAAAAAGCAAGTGAATACATCTATTAGAATACAGACATTATTCCAATGTAAAAAAGGTAGCTTGTAGATCCTAATAAGCGAATCGGTATATTCTTTTCGAATCACAGACCCATTTAGGACAACGTTATTTCTATTTGCATGACAGAGCACTCAGATCTAAAATGCCTACTACAACATGTTGAATCAGAGTAAGCATCTGGTTAGGGGACTTTTTGATGATTGAAGAACACTTCTATTGTGAAAACAGCATTTCAGAAACTTCCAATTCACAAACCATCTACCATAATGAGCTTAGGTTTTTAACCCTAGCCCAAGTAGGACCCTTCACCCATTTCTTTTCACAGAAAAAAATTTGCATGACCAGTCCCACCACACCAATTCTCTTCCTTTCAGTGACAAAGTTGGAACTACTTTTCTCTGTATTTTCGTAATTTTCTTCAAATCACCAAAATTGTTGTCTAAACCTGAAGTCTCTCTGAAAACTTCCTAACAGTAATTAACACATTCTATTTCTGAATGGTATTATTCTTCATAATATTATAATACTTTCTGCTTTTAGGTTCACAAAGTATGTAAGAATACGTGCACGCACGCACACACACACACACACACACACACGTAACATATTTGAAGGGCTCCAAGGTGGCACAAAGGTAAAGAATCTATCTGCCACAGAGTAGGAAATAGCAACCCATTTCAGGATTCCTACCTGGACAATTCTATGCACAGGAGAACCTGGCGGGCTACAGTCCACGGTGTCGCAGAGTCGGACACGACTGTGCAACTCAGCATCCACATATACATACTCAGTGACTCCTCTCACATAGAATATACAATGTCCTAAAGCGATGGTTACTGTCGCCATTGTTAGTTTTCAATCCTGAATGTTGCTATAGAAATGAAGAGAGATGGGACTACTTCCTAGTGGTCCAGTGGTTGAGAATCTGCCTTCTAGTGCAGGAGATGTGGGTTTGATCCCTGGTTAGGATCTATTAATAAGATCCTACATGGTACAGAGCAACTAAGCCCAAGCAAGCCAGTTAGTGAGCCTAAGCAACTAAGACCTGATGCAGCCAAAAAAAAAATAATAATTATTATTATTTAAAAAATGAAAAGAGAATATTAAGGTATTTTATCAATTACTTTATCAATTAAGATATTTTATAAGGGAAGGGTTACAGGATTTTGGTGACCAAACTGGTGCAAATCAGACGCTCTCTCCCTCTTCAACCACCATCCTCCACATGCATACACACAGACACCCTGTTTAAAACTCTTCACTGAATTCCCATTGTTCACAGAATAAGAACCAAGCTGCTTACAACAGCCTACAAGTCCTTACATAATCTAGCTCCAGCCTACTATTTTCTCATTCTCTTCTCTTCTTCACCACATTTTGGCCACACTGGGGTCTCTCTGTCCCTTGAACATGCCAACTATGTTCCTATCACAGGGCCTCCGCTCTTGTTGCACTCTTGCTTGGAATGTTTTCCCTTTAGATTGTTGCATGAGGTCCTCTTGTTATGCAGGTCTCAAGTATCATCCCTTCCTTAGAAAGGTCTTCATGTTCTACCATGGCAGCCCTCCTCTATTACTTTACTTTATTTGTCTGCTTTACAGTACTTGTCATTTCTAGAAATTACTTGATTTTATTTACTTATATATTCACTGTTATTCATCCTTACCAGAAAACAACTCCCTGACGACAGGCAACTTGATCTATCTTGTCTATCGTTATGGCCCCAGTGCCAAGAAAAAATGCCTGCCACACAGTAGGTGCTTACTATCTGAGGAATGACTGCCCAGGCAAGTTTCTCTATGTTCTTCTGTGTTTATGTAAAATAAAAAATGAGAATAATTGTATGTAGGAGGCCTAACATAAAGGCAGAGGATCAAACAAAAGAGGGCCAATAGAAATATTTACAAACTTTGACCTGCTAAACAAATGATATTTATACTATTATTTGCTGTATGACCATATCAATTAACCTTGCTAAGCTTCAGTTTCCTCACTGGTAAATTGGGATAATAGAAGTATCTGCATGTACATCTCTCTAGATTCTAGTTTTCAAATTACCCAAATCAGGTCAAAGTAACAAGGCTAGTTTTCAGCCAGGAGTAATAAATAAAATAGTAAAATATAACTTTCAAAGGGTATATAGAGAAACTTATATGTGAATGTACCCTAATGGTTTCCCTTCCCCTCTTCTTTTTCAAATTTAATTTTAATAATTAATTAATATAATTCAATTATTTGGATCATAGAAAAAATAAGAGAATTCCAAAAAGCATCTACTTCTGCTTCACTGACTATACTAAAGCCTTTGACCATGTGGATCACAACAAACTGTGGAAAATTCTTAAAGACATGGGAATATCAGACCACCTTACCTGTCTCCTGAGAAATCTGTATGCAGGTCAAGAAGCAACAGTTAGAACTGGACATGGAACAATGACTGGTTCCAAACTGGGAAAGGAGTATGTCAAGGTTGTATATTGTCACTGGGTTATTTAACTTATATGCAGAGTACATCATGCGAGATGCTGGCCTGGATGAAGCACAAGCTGGAATCAAGACTGCCAGGACAAATATCAATAACCTCAGATATGCAGATGATACCACCCTTATGGCAGAGAGTGAAGAAGAACTAAAGAGCCTCTTGTGGAAAGTAAAAGAGGGGAGTGAAAAAGTTGGCTTAAAACTCAACATTCAAAATCATCGCATCCAGTCCCATCAGTTCAGTTCAGTTCAGTCGCTCAGTCATGTCCAACTCTTTGTGACCCCATGAACCGCAGCACGCCAGGCCTCCCTGTCCATCACCGACTCCTGGAGTCTACCCAAACTCACGTCCATTGAGTCAGTGATGCCATCCAACCATCTCATCCTCTGTCATCCCCTTCTCCTCCTGCCCTCAATCTTTCCCAGCATCAGGGTCTTTTCAAATGAGTCAGCTCTTCACATCAGGTGGCCAAAGTATTGGAGTTTCAGCTTCAACATCAGTCCTTCCAATGAACAGCCAGGACTGATCTTCTTTAGGATGGACTGGTTGGATCTCCTTGCAGTCCAAGGGACTCTCAAGTCTTCTCCAACACCACAGTTCAAAAACATCAATTCTTCAGTGCTCAGCCTTCTTTATAGTCCAACTCTCACATCTATACATGACCACTGGAAAAACCATAGCCTTGACTAGACAGACCTTTGTTGGCAAAGTAATGTCTCTGCTTTTTAATATGCTGTCTAGGTTGGTCATAACTTTCCTTCCAAGGAGTAAGCATCTTTTAATTTCATGGCTGCAGTCACCATCTGCAGTGACTTTGGAGCCCCCCAAAACAGTCAGCCAGTGTTTCCACTGTTTCGCCATCTATGTGCCATGAAGTAATGGGACTGGATGCCATGATCTTCGTTTTCTGAATGCTGAGCATTAAGCCAGCTTTTTCACTCTCCTCTTTCACTTTCAAGAGGCTCTTTAGTTCTTCTTCACTTTTTGCCATAAGGGTGGTGTTATCTGCATATCTGAGGTTATTGATATTTCTCCCGGAAAACTTGATTCCAGCTTGGGCTTCTTTCAGCCCAGAGTTTCTCATGATGTACTCTGCATATAAGTTAAATAAGCAGGGTGACAATATACAGCCTTGATGTATTCCTTTTCCTATTTGGAACCAGTCTGTTGTTCCATGTCCAGTTCTAACTGTTGCTTCCTGACCTGCATACAGGTTTCTCAAAGGTGGGTCAGGTGGTCTGGTATTCCTATCAGTTTCAGAATTTCCCAGTTTATTGTGACCCACACAGTCAAAGGCTTTGGCATAGTCAATAAAGTAGAAATACATGTTTTTCTAGAACTCTCTTGCCGATCACATCACTTCATGGCAAATAGATGGGGCAACAATGGAAAGAGTGACAGGCTTTATTTTCTTGGTCTACAAAATCATTGTGGACGGTGACTGCACCCATGAAATTAAAAGACGCTTGCTCCTTGGAAGAAAAGCTATGACCAACCTAGACAGGGTATTAAAAAGCAGAGACATTAATTTGTCAACAAAGATCCATCTAGTCAAAGCTATGGTTTTTTCCAGTAGTTATGCATGGATGTGAGAGCTGGACAATAAAGAAGGCTGAGTGCCAAAGAACTGATGCTTTTTAACTGTGATGTTGGAGAAGACTCTTGTGGGTCCTCTGGACTGCAAGGAGATCAAACCAGTCAATCCTAAAGGAAATCAGCCCTGAATATTCATTGGCAGGACGGATGCTAAAGCTGAAACTCCAATACTTTGGCCACCTGATGCAAAGAACTGACTCATTAGAAAAGACCCTGATGCTGAGAAAGACTAAAGGCCAGAGGAGAAGCACACAGCATTGGACAAGATGATTGGATGGCTTCATCGACTCAATGAACATAAGTTTGAGTAAGCTCTGGAAGACGGTGAAGGACAGGGAAACCTAGTGTGCTGTAGTCCATGGGGTTGAGAAGAGTTGGATACAACTGAATGGCGGAACAACAACAACAAGTGGTTCAAAATTTTAAACTTATGAAGAAATTTTCAGTGAAATCTCTCTTCTGCCTCTGGCCCATACATCCATCCCACTATTCACCAACCAGGCAACTGCTAGCTTACTTAAGCCTCTTTTCAGAGTTTCCTTTTGCCTAAAAGCAGATAATCTATAATCTTACTTTGTCACATTATGGACAGAAGGTAGAATTCTATAAGCACTTTTTTCCACTTAATTACATATCATGGTATTCTTTTTATATATTAGTACACAGAATATGCCCTCATTTTTTTGCTGTAACTGCTTAGCATACCCTTATTTTGTATATGTACTGTACTTATTAATGTTACTTTTTCACATCTTTTGTCATTTAAGGCTAGTCATCCTTTTGCACTGAAATCTCTGGAGATGGTTATAGTTAAAGAGTGGACCATAAAAATCAGGTTTTACTTTTGCTTATAAAAGCAGAACAACGCAACCAAAGTCATTCAGAAGCTTTACTGCCACTGGATCAAGTGGGGCAAGAGAAGACTATTAGCAAAGATCAGTAGGATTGGATTTTAGGAGCAGGCAGTGGGAAAAATGTGAGTCTTTTCTAGGATAATGGCACAGAAAGATGTATAGATTCTACTTACATCTGATTCATGGAAATAGCATGACAGCCTATTAACAAGAATTACATTATTTTGTTGATTACATTTGTTTTGTAGTCTAGTTTAGAAAGTCAAGGAATTATAACTCAAGAGTCTGCTGTATGCACTGTCACAAAAACTTCAATTTTTAAAGATGAGAAAACTGAGGTGAAGAGAGGTGAAATATGTCAAAGGTCATCCATCTAGTCAGGTAGAGCTTATACCTGACTGCAGATATGTCTAAGTCTAAAGTCAGTGTGGTGCATGTCAGGCATGTATTATGTGCTGCTTGCAGCTGTGGTTTGTATTAGTCAGGGTTCTCCAGGGAAACAGCCAAACTGTATGTGTGTTTGTATGTGTGTGTAAAGAGCAGGGATTTAATGTAAAGAACTGGTTCAGGCAAAGACTGTGTGTGTGTGTGTGTGTGTGTGTGTGTGTGTAAAGAGAAGAAAGAGATTTACTGTAAAGAACTGGCTCAGGCAATTGCGGAGTCTGGCAAGTCCAACAATCTGCCAGGTGAGTGGGCAAACTGGTTAAACCCATGAAAGTGACGGTGTAGTTCTAGTCCAAAGGCCAGGAGGCTTAAATATGCCATTCTAATCTAAAGGCAGGAAAAAAGCCAATATTTCAGTTTGAAGGCCATGAGACAGGGAGAATCCCTCATACTTGGGGGAAGGTAAGAGACGCGGTTCTCTTCAGGCCTTCAGGGATGAGGCCCGCCCACATTACGGACTGCAATCTGACCTGCTCACTCTACTGATCTAAATGTTAATCTCATCAAAAACATCTTAACTCTTATCCAGAATGTTTGACCAAATATGTGAGCACTTCATGTCACATCCAGGGTGACACATAAAATTATCCATCACATAGTTGTAGGAATGTCTTACAATCATGAGGAGCAATTGTTGTTTTTCAGTCGCTCAGTTCTGTCTGATGCTTTGCGACCCTGTGGACTGCAGCATGCCAGGCTTCCCTGTCCTTCACCATCTCCTGGAGGTTGTTCAAAATCATGTCCGCTCATGTCGATCACTCATGTCCAGATGGTGATGCCATACAACCATCTCATCCAATGTCATCCCCTTCTCCTCCTGCCTTCAATCTTCCTCAGCATCAGAGTTTTTTCCAATAAGTCAGCTTTTTGCATCAGGTGGCTAAAGGAGCTTCAGCATCAGTCCTTTCAATGAATATTCAGGGCTGATTTCTTTCAGGATTGACTGGTTTGATCTCCTTGCAGTCCAAGGGACTCTCAAGAGTCTTTTCCAACACCACAGTTCAAAAGCATCAATTCTATGGCACTCAACTTTCTTTTATGGTCCAACTCTAACACCTATATTATGACTACTGGAAAAATCATAGCTTTGACTCTATGGATCTGTGAGCAAAGTAAGACTCTGCTTTCTAATATACTGTCTAGGTTGGTCATAGCTTTTCTTTCAGGGAGCAAGTGTCTTTTAATTTCATGGCTGCAGTCACTGTCTGCAATGATTATGGAGCCCAAGAAGATAAAGCCTGTCACTTTTTCCACTGTTTCCCCATCTATTTGCCATGAAGTGATGGGACCAGACGCCATGATCTTCATTTTCTGAATGTTGAGTTTTAAGCCAGCTTTTTCACTCTTCTCTTTCATTTTCATCAAGAGGCTCTTTAGTTCCTCTCTGCTTTCTGCTATAAGGGTGGTGCCATTTGCACATCTGAGGTTATTAATATTTCTCCTGGCAATCTTGTTCGCAGCTTGTGCTTCATCCAGCCCAGCATTTTGCATGATGTACTCTGCATGTAAGTTGAATAAGCAGTGTGACAATATACAGCCTTGACTACTCCTTACCCAATCTGCAAACAGTCTGTTGTTCCATACCCAGTTCTAACTTGTATCTTGACCTGCATATAGGTTTCTCAGGAGGCAGGTATGGTGGTCTTGTATTCCCATGTCTTTTCGGAGAAGGCCATGACACTACATTCCAGTACTCGCCTGGAAAATCCCATGGATGGAAGAGCCTGCTAGGCCGCGGTCCGTGGGGTCGCTAAGAGTCGGACACGACAAAGAGACTTAACTTTCACTTTTCACTTTCATGCACTGGAGAAGGAAATGGCAACCCACTTCAGTGTTCTTTCCTGGAGAGTCCCAGGGATGGCGGAGCCTGGTGGGCTGCCGTCTATGGGGTCACACAGAGTCAGACATGACTGAAATGACTTAGCAGCAGTAGCAGCAAGAATTTTCCAGTCTGTTGAGATCCACACAGTCAAAGGCTTTAGCATAGTCAATGAAACAGAAGTAGATGTGTTCCTGGAATTCCCTTTCATTTCCTATGATCCAACGGATATTAGCAATTTGATCTCTCGTTCCTCTGCCTTTTCTAAATCCAACTGTACATCTGGAAGTTCTTAGTTCACATACTGTTGAAGCCTAGCTTGGAGGACTTTGCTATCATGTGAAGTGAGGGCAATTGTGCTGTGGTTTGAACATTCTTTGCCCTTCTATGGGACTGGAATGAAAACTGACCTTTTCCAGTCCTGCGGCCATTGCTGAGTTTTCCAACTTTGCTGGCATATTGAGTGCAGCACTTTAAACAGCATCATCTTTTAGGATTTGAAATAGCTCCACTGGAAGGGATTAGATCTGATAGACAGAGTGCCTGAAGAACTATGGATGGAGGTTTGTAACCTTGTACAGGAGGCAGTGATAAAAACCATCCCCAAGAAAAAGAAAAGCAATAAGACAAAATGGTTGTCTGAGGAGGCCTTACAAATGACTGAGAAAAGAAGAAAAGTGAAAGGCAAAGGAGAAAAGGAAAGATATACCTATCTGAATGCAGAGTTCCAAAGAATAACAAGGAGGGATAAGAAAGCCTTCCTAAGTGAACAATGCAAAGACATAAAGGAAAACAACAGAATGGAAAAGACTATAGATCTCTTTAAGTAAATAAATTAGAGATACCAAGGGAACATTTCATGCAAAGATGGGCACAATAAAACACAGAAATGGCATGGACCTAACAGAAGCAGAAGAGATTAAGAAGAGGTGGCAAGAATACACAGAAGAACTATACAAAAAATTTCTTAATGATGTGGATAACCATGATGTTGTGATCCCTCACTTAGAGCCAGACATCCTGGAATGTTAAGTCAAGTGAGCCTTAGGAGGCATTACTATGAACAGGGAGCAGAGGCGTGAGCAAAAGCTTTTGTGTTCTACCAAGAGTCACTCTACATTCTCTTGAAATCAGGTTTGAAGAAAACTAAACTCCAAGTGGTGTGTACAAAACACCTATTTTCTTATCTCCTTTTTGATAGAATTTATTTCTTAAATTCTTGGCAATTAAGTTTCTTCTATTAAATAATGTATACAGCATGTAAAAAACATGATTCTTATTTTTGCAACATTGTATTAAGCCCTGGTCTAAGCAGATTTATTTTTAACATGCTCTATGCTGCATAAAACAATATACTGTGGCTGGCTTGAATGGATCTTTTACTAAAAGAAGAGCATAGGAGGAGGGAGAGAAGAAAAGAATAAAAGAAGCCAACAAATAAACAGGTCACACCCCACACAAGCTGGTCTTGCCTCAAGGGCAGTGCATTTGAAACATTCTCTGCCTCTGCTGCTGGGGCCTTACAGAAACTTATCTACGCTCATTAGCCTTCATCAGTAGGTCCTGCCAACATCCAGCATTGTTTCATTACACTCATTTTTCAGCAAAACCTCATTAGCTGAAGAAACCAGGCAGACACTTTATATTAATACATCTCAATTTCAACTGGAGACACCATAGTCATAGTAGTTTTTCTACAAGAGCCAAGTAATAGGCTACAGCAGATTGAACACAAGGCATATCCTGACTCCAACACCCTGGCATCTTGTTCTGACATTTTCAACCAAGCCAAAGTAGCTACATGGAGAAAATTAATAGAGAAGCAGAGGAAAGTCAAGTGGAAATACCTGACAAATAACAACAATAAGCACAGTTAAAAAGCTAAACCTAGCTTAAGAGTGAAGCTGGTCAGGGATAGAATGGCCCTTTAGGACCCTTGTATTTATACACTGAATTAGTGATCATACTAGCTTTTAAGAGGAAAATACATGAATATTAAAAAGTATTCCCAAACCTCAGACATATAGTTTCAAATATCTGAATGAATAAATCAGGCGATGTTTTTGGAAAGCAGTCCTTTCAGGGACTGCAATTATCTT
This sequence comes from Budorcas taxicolor, assembly GCF_023091745.1. Classification (NCBI taxonomy): domain Eukaryota; kingdom Metazoa; phylum Chordata; class Mammalia; order Artiodactyla; family Bovidae; genus Budorcas; species Budorcas taxicolor. The sequence continues at coordinate 17,763,231 of NC_068927.1, read as the reverse complement.
GGAAGAGAATACTAATCATCACTTTGTCACAACAAATTGATTTGTAAAACTGTTTTCACTCCTGTCTAAGCACATGCTGTAACTGGATTCTTCTGTATTTTTATCTTAAAGAAATGACCAGGCTAAAGGTCTTGTCTATTTTCTGGAAATAATGCTAAAATGACTACATGGGCCCAGGTGGAGAAACTCTGACTTGTGGTGTTCACATACTAGAGAACTGCCAATGCACAACTTCAAGTATGAGTGGAAATGAACAGACAGGCCACATGGACCTTCAGTACAACGTGAAAGCCACCTAAGAAGAGAGGCTTTGAACGGTAAAAAGTATAAAACCTGTGCTACTTTCTCTTTCAGCACTAGATGCTCTTCCCAAAGACAAAAAGACTGGGCTAATTAAACAGAGAAAGGAGAACCTGTGATAAGTTTTATAGCTGCTGGGTTAGAGATCAAACAGTTACATAGAGGAATCCAGCAAGCTCTAGAACCCCATGAGCTTTTAACTGTATAGAGCCATTTTCACTGGTTGAGGCCAGATTATTTCTAGGGTGGATTTTCACTGAGGACCAGACTGCCAAGGACACATGCTACCATTGCTCTCAACAGATTAAACCTAAATGTCTTCCATATTGATGAGATCACAACTCAACAAGTCTGTGTACTACAAATTCTCCTGCCTTAGATGGTTTATTTACCTGTTCATTCATCCAGGTATCCTGGTAGGCACCAGGGATGGCAGAAAGCCTGATGCAATGTTATTCCTGTTCTTTAGGAACTCACCATATAACAGAGAAGGCAAATATGGAGTTTAGCAGAATAGTAAATATAATGCTATTAACCAGTGCTTTGAAGGCAAGGGAGGGAGTAGCTAATTTAGTCTCAGAGAATGGAGGAGGACTTTATAGAAAAAGGTATCTAAGCTGTAAGAATAAAATGGATAAATGTAAAGGGTGATACAATATAGTAACTGGAGATAGGCCTACTTTAGATTGATGGTCAGAAAATAATTCTCCTGGAGGATGTCATTAAATCTGAGACTGGATTCAACAGCAAAAGGAACAAGATCTGGTAACAAATACTCAGGCAGAATGAACAGCAAAGGCCCTGAGAAGAAAAGACTTGAAGTGTTTGAGGAACTAAGAGGAAACTAGTTTATTTGGAGCATAACAGGCAAGCAAAGGAAAAAGGAATGAGGGTGGAGTTAAGGCCCAAAAGGGACTTCTAAGTGGAATGAAAAGCCACTGAAAGAGTTTCAAACAACAAAAAGACTCAATGTAATTTACATTTTTAGAACAACAGTAATACATACATATATAGTGCCTACTGTAGGTCAGCTTCTGCCCAAGCATTTTATCTATATTAACGTACATTATAATGGCTACTATATAGACATGGTTTGCAGATGGGAGAGTGGGCACAAGGAGATTCATAGAGGGCTACAGCTGAAAGATCAGAGTGGTTGGAAAACAAGTGAAAAGATTTCAGAAATATTCAGGACATAGAATTGACAGGACTGGACTGGGAGGGGGAGAAGCAGTGACATAGATAGGTACAGAGCAATCAAAACTTACTTCTAAGCTTTTACAAAGTTCAAAGAAGGGAGTGTTCAACGGTGTTGAATGTCTGAGGACAATGATACTAAAATCTGAAAAGAGATCAATGGATTTTTCAGTTAGGAGGTTATGAGCAACCTTCTGCATGTGATTTTAGTAGATCAGTGGTATAAGCAGTCAGACTGCATATAGGTAGTGATTGGAAGCTGAAGAAATGGAGATCATACAAATATTTTTCTAAGATGTTTGAAAGAAAGAAAGAAGAGAACATGACAGAGGGGCACAATTGAGGGTTTTTGTTTTTTTTTAAGATCAGGGATAATTAAACATTTCTATAGTTAGGTGAGTTATTACCTGCAATACAAAAGAAAAGATCTATTCATTACTAGAGGCATCTCAACATTCCTAGAATACATCAATCTAGTTTTTTCTTATTGAAGTATAGCTGAATTACAATATTATATTAGTTTCAAGTTTACAACACAGTGATTCAAAATTTTTATAGATTATACTGCATTTAAAGTTATAAGATATTGGCTATATTCCCTGTGAAGTACAATATATGCTTATAGTTATTTGTTTTATACATAGTAGTTTGTATCTCTTAATGCCCTATCTCTGTTAGCCTAGTTTTAATCTTTATTATCACAGATGCTCCTGAGAATTTAAAAGTCTATCTCCTACTTTAACAATTTTTATGCAGTTGCAAGGAAGGGCTCATGGTTGGCGACACATAATTATTTCTTCATTGGCACCTTTAACTCATATATTTAGGCTAACTTTATTAGTTGCTTCAGTTTCTGATTAATGATAGAGGAGTCATAATCAGCATTCAGTTGTCTGGCCTTGCCACAGTGTTCCTCTTGCTCTCCAAATCACAGGCTCCCACGATGAAAGATGCTTTAAATAAGACTGAGGAAATAATAAAATGCTCACAAAAATAATTAAGAACAACAAAATCTGAAGGTTTTTTCATGAAAATTCATAAAATTCATCAAATTATATGAAATTTATATGCTTTATATGAATATTGCCTTCTTGTAAGCCAATGAAAGTGACTTTCAAAAGAGATATTTCCTAGGCATTATATTCTGACATCTCTAATTTAATAGTCTTAAGAAGTATGGGATGCAACAGCATAATGTAATCTGAGAAAATGCAACAGGCACTTAAGTCTTATCTATGCCAAATCAAAACCATCAATACAGGGCTAATTTTTAAAGTGGAGCTATCTTACATATTTTTAAAAAAGCACTTGTCCAAATTAAAACACTGACTTGCATGTGTATAGGGACAAACCTAATCAAAAATACAAAGAGATAAAAGGAATTTAACAGGTCAAATACTCAAAATTTAATTTTTTAAAAATTGAACATAATCTAAAACATATATTCAAATGGCTCACTTAATGAAGCTAATCCTTTCTTTACATTCTTTCCAACTCTTCACAAATTCAAATCTTAACTTCTGCAAAACAGCCCAACAATAATGTTCATATAAAAACAGACTTTTGGACTCTGTGGGAGAGGGAGAGGGTGGGATGATTTGGGAGAATGGCATTGAAACATGTATACTATCATGTAAGAAACGTATCACCAGTCTAGGTTCGATACAGGATACAAGATGCTTGGGGCTGGTGCACTGGGATGACCCAGAGAGATGATATGGGGAGAGAGGAGGCGGGGGGGTGGGTTCAGGATTGGGAACTCATGTACACCCGTGGCGGATTCATGTCAATGTATGGCAAAACCAATACAGTATTGTAAAGTAAAATAGAAAATAAAAAAGAGAAGGATTTTAATATATAATGATTATTAATAAGGTCAAACTCTGAGTACTAAAAAAACAAAAATAAATGAAAAAACTTTCCAAAACAAAGGGATGACAGAAAGTAAACGTGGTTTCACATTCCAACTGGTGACTGGTTGATAAGTGATTATCTGTTGGCTGAGCTATAGAAGCACTATGCTAGTTATTGTGTGGAAGATGCACTAGTAAAAGACATGCCTACCTAAGACTATCTCTCTTAGTCATGATTGGGGACAATGAAGACATAGGAAAACAACATTAATAAGTCCCACTGACAATGATTCTTCACTTAAACAAGCTTTAGTGAAGCTTCTGAACCTCCTCGTAGGCTCACCAGTGTGCTTCCTTATAAAACTCAGTTTCAGCAAGAATCCTAAGTCAGTTTAACTAGAACCCTCACCATCAATATCAATTTGTTTACCTTCTGTATCTGTTCATATTTCTCATCTGTTTCCTTCCCCCAAGTGATATCTGATCACCCTGGACTGTCTTAAACAAAGAATCTTGTTGGCTGCTGGGTTGGTTTAGACAGAATCCCCCTTACCCGTATTTCCTCCGAGTAATTTTCCATCCACTGACCCCTACCCTGCTCCTTGGCTGTAAATTTCCTTTTGCCCATGCTGTATTTGGAACTGAATCCAGTCTCTGTCCCCACTGTAAAATCACACAGCAGTGGTCTCTATACCTGTTGTGATGGTCCTGAATAGTCTGCCTATCATGTTTAGTAAATGCCACTGAACAGTATTTTCTCTAATTTTGTTGTTGTTGTTTAGTTGCTAAGTTGTGTTCTACTCTTTGCGACCCCATGCACTGTGGCCTGTCCAACTCCTCCGTCCATGGGATTTCCCAGGCAAGACTACCAGAGTGGGTTGCCATTTCCTCTTCCAGGAGATCTTCCTGACCCAGGGATCAGACCCATGTTTCTGCACTGGCAGTCAGGTTCTCTATCACTGAGCCATCAGGGAAGCCCCTCTTCTCTAAGACCATGCAGTAAATGTGCACTCTCACCATGGTAGACACAGCTCACCAGCCCACACTGCAGGACACCTGGGTTCCATCCTTGCTTATACACCTGTGTGACCTTGGACTCTCACTGTCTGAATCCCAGTTTCCTGCCCTATTTTGAGGGAATAAAACAAGATGCTCTTGATAATCTTAATATTCTCTTAATATACTTTTACTATTCTATCATGTATGTGGCATACAGCCAATAAACATAATGGTTTTACAGTTTATATAGATACATTTGAATAAAAAAATAAAACATTTCCCAATCGAGGCTAAGGTCTATAACAACACATTCAGATCACGTGTGTGTTAGGAAAGTTTCTAGAAAGTGATTTTCATTTTTATGATTTTTATGAAAAATGGTTTTATCTTATAATCTTTTGCCTTATGTTTATTAGCTAATGAATGCTACAGAATATAAAATATTTAATTTAGGAATAGAAAAGTAGGTAGAGACCTTTAGATGGAAAGCAATTTAGTCAAATCAGCAGTTTCTTAAAAATGTAATTCATGTCAATGTATGGCAAAAACCACAATATTGTAAAGTTTAGCTTCCAATTAAAATAAATAAATTAATTAAAAAACATTAAATCTTAAACAGCCCTTATTAGGATGAAATGAAAGTCATTCAGTTGTGCCTGACTCTTTGTGACCCTATGGATTATACAGCCCATGGAATTCTCCAGGCCAGAATACTGGAGTAGGCAGCCGTTCCCTTCTCCAGGGGATTTTCCCAACCCAGGGATCAAACCCAGGTCTCCTGCATTGCAGGCGGATTCATTACCAGCTGAGCCACCAGGGAAGCCCAAGAATACTGGAGTGGGTAGCCTATCCCTTCTCCAGTGGATCTTTCCGACCCAGGGATCGAACCGGGGTCTCCTGCATTGCAGGAGGATTCTTGTCTCCTGCATTGCAGGAGCTCAGTTCTTTACCAACTGAGCTATCAGGGAATCCCAATATACTTCTAGAACAAAAATTATTACATTAAAGAGACAGGAAACTTGATATAGCCAAAGAAACATCATGTGGGCATTTAAAAGAACATTTTATAGAAGTAATATGAAAAATAACTATGATGGTGTAAGTATTAGCAAATGCAAAACTGAATATCCAGTTAGGCTATGTATGATAAGAAAGCCTATGCATATTAACAGCCAATACATGGAGAATATGTTTTTCTCCAGACTTTTTAGAATTTTTCTCATTCTCACTAATGAGAAAGTAATATTACTTATAAAATAAATTACTGGAACAAAATAAAATTAGCAATAATATTTATTTAGGTTTTATAATGTCAGACATTTTGTTAAGAGCTTTACATACACTATTACCACTTAATTACATACAACCACATGAGTTATGAAGTATTATATCTATTTAATAGAGGACGGAGGAGCCTGGAATGCTGCAGTCCATGGGGTCGCTGAGGGTCGGACACGACTGAGCGACTTCACTTTCACTTTTCACTTTCATGCATTGCAGAAGGAAATGGCAACCCACTCCAGTGTTCTTGCCTGGAGAATCCCAGGGACGGAGCCTGGTAGGCTGCTGTCTATGGGGTCGCACAGAGTCGGAGATGACTGAAGTGACTTAGCAGCAATAGAGGAAGAAAGTGAGGCTTAGAGAGATTAATTAAACCTTCCAAGGTCACAGAGTTAGTAAGCCGAAGAAATCAGTTTTAGAGTTAGGCCTATAGGACGCAAAGCCACTATACCACCTCCTTAAAAATAAAATGTATTACATACATATGTAGTATTCTTTAATCTTCAAGAAAACAATTCATGCAAAATTTTATATACCTGTATTTTCAGAAAACAAAGTATGAAACCCTTTTTTCTTCATTAATTTGAAAAATGAGAGATCAAGTGTATGTTCTTAGCTCAGATCTGTATAAATACGTACATGGTTTAGTAAATAAGTACTGACTTTCATTCTAAATTTGGTTTAGTAAATAAGTACTGACTTTCATTCTAAATTTAGAAGCTTTACGCTCTTATACTAAATAACATTTCTTTCGTATTGGTCTTTTCTCCGAAGACTGCCAAAGTAGATCAATCCATTTTAATTGGTATATTAAATGTGCTAGTTAACTTCTCAAAGCTTGGGTGTCACTGAAAATGATAAATGTGAACCTGAATTCTCTCAAGGGTGCTTCAACACACATGATGTGTTCTATCATGATGATATGCCATAAATGTAAAGTACTGCTTCAAGAGGCTGACCAAAAATACTCATATTTTATTCAGTACAATGGCAAAAATACCTATAACTCTTTAAGGACCCTGTAAAAGCACATTGCTCCTCAGGAAGTAGGCTCCCAAGGCAGCTCCTTATAATATGAATCATTAAATAAGAGAGGGTTAGAATAGATATAAAGAATATACTTTTCTTCAGAGATCAAAAAGACCTTTGAAACTTTTTGAAGATTCAAAAATAAGAAAAAAGGGAAGTAGGAAAGTCCCAGGTAAATTCATAAATTTATTTATGTTTATGAATAAACAGGATTCTGTTCTCAGAGTAAAATGCCAAGAATATAAGGCGGCTCAGTGTGTTGAATCATAAGAGGGCACAAACTGATACTTGCAGTAGATTCATTAAAACAATACTAAATCATAAGTATTAGATCAAACATAAGTACTAGATCAAACAGGACCCTGCACATCTTTATTCTGGATAATAAACCTTATTTTCTTGCTTTGGATATTTTTCTTCTTTTACATTTCAGCCATGACTATAGGAAGTTTTCATTTTGTAGATGAAATCTTTCATTATATCTCATGCCTATTATTGGAACTTTTAATTTTAACAAGTTCAGTGGGTTAATTAGAATGATGTTATTATATTTAATCTTTTTTTTTAACTTCAAATTTAACTTTTCTCAGATCTGGATGCCTTTGACAAAGCATTTAATTTTCACTGGCTCTGGTATAAATACTAGTTAATAGGAGCCTTTTATTTCCCTTAAAGACTGAAGACAGTATTCCTGAAGAGAACTCATATGCAGACTAGGCTTTCAGAAGCATTTCTGACGCCTTGACTATTTTATACTGTTTCATTATGATAATCATACGAACTTCTGTTCAGCACTCAAATTCATTCCCGTGCTTTTAGATAATTTTGGGTTTTTGGTCCCACACAAGCACTTTCTTTCTTTGCCAAGCTAATGAAGTAGAGTTTTTTTTAATCCTTTAAGTAGAAATTATGTCTCAAACTAGTTAAACTATTTCAGAGCATTAGAATGAACAAATAAAACTGAGCTTCATGCAAAATTTCCCTAAATCATCTAAGATTAATAAACCTTTAAAAACTGTGAACATATCTGAAACAAGAATGTAAAAAAGGGAAGCAGGTATAAATCTATATTTAGGAGTGCTATATACACATCTACTAAATTAGGATAGGCTTATAACCTGCCTTGGACTGCAGCACACTTACTTCCTGAACAGATGGTCTCCCACCGTTTAATCACTCTTTAACTCCCTACAATCTGGCTTCTGAGCACACTAGCTACTAAAATCACTCAAAAGTTACCAGTAACCTAGATCATGGAAGCCAGCAACAAGAGTGCTTATACAGAGATTCATGAATAAGATTCAGCCAAATAATTTCACAGATTAGAGAACTACCCTTCATAAATGCTAGGAGACCTTGTCCAGATTATACTAAGGTGAATCATGCAAGGTCTAAACACCAGCACTTGAACTTCTGCGAATGCTGTGCTGTTCTCTCCAGCCAACTAGGCAGTCAGCTTTCTTGAACCTTAACTTATCTCAGAGTTAAGATCCTTTACACTTTCAATCCAGTGACACTGTTTACCTTCTTGTTAGATCCCTATCAGGCCCTTCCTTGAACATCCCTTTACTCAGCCATCTGCATTACCCGTACGTACCCTGACTTTCCAAAATTGACTGCTCATAGTTTCAGTTCCTATCGTGAGCCATGTGCAAGAGCAACACAACCTTGTAACTTTTCATTAACTGCTGGGTATCTCAACTACCATCTTTCTATGAAATCTCTACTATTTATATTCTTGAATATTAAAATAGTATTTTCAGATCACAGTGTTTTTCTGTGACTCTTCCTTCGATAGTAGAATGGCTTATTTATGTAAAATTTCTACTGTACTCAGTATCTATTTCAAGAAACAAGTTCATTTTTTTGGAAATTGCTTTAAAAATGAAGAAAAGAAAACCAATTCCTGGCTGGTCTTATTCTATTGCCTGTTAAACACGTTAGTTTCAGATTGAATCCTGCAAACATTTAGAAAGATATTAAGTTTGCTTTCCTATTGAACCAGGGATCTTCTGTATGTTGATTAGTATAACACATACTTCAAAATAAAGCCCATTTGCTACAGAACTCCAGAAAGCCCCCAGCTGCTATAAAAGGATGTCCTTTTAGCGTTACCTTATCCCCAGTGGAAAACCATAATGCAGAATACAATGAATATGTGAAATCTACACAGTCAGCTGCTTACAGTTTCTTCCAAATATGAATGAGTAGCAAAGGTCTGAAACAAACACAGTCTCCAAGCAACTTTTCTCATGTTAACACGGTTAGAGGCTCTGTAGTGTGAACAGTCTAAGTCTCATTCACAGCTAATCAGCAGATAGCTGGCACCAAAATTATCTAGGCAACAGAAAATGACGGGCCTCCCTAATAGGAACAAGTTAGGGTGAAAGAAGGGAGGGCAAATTCTCAAATAAAGCAGCTGATAACCTCTAAATATTATTTTCCTTTGGATAAGGAAGAAGGAACTCCCTAATAAAATTACTGTTAGACTTGTGGAAATTGGTCTTATCCCAGTACTAACAGAGAAGAAGAAAGTGACAATTACACCTTTTACACATGATAAATGATATATGTATTATGAATCTCAACATAAATTTTGCACAGTTATAACATCTTTCCACTTAATTTTTCAGATCATTTCCAAAAGCCTCTCAGTGTCCTATAGCACAGGTGAAATGAGTTTTCTGTGATGTGGTATTAAGCTAGGTTGTTCAGGAAGCAAAATATTTCCTCTGTTAACTCCTTCATACCATTACAAAAATCACTGCTTCCATGCTTGACATCCCTTTCACTTTTCCTTCTTCAGTTTTCAACTTTGTATTGGTTCTGCCACCTGACAACTGTATGACCTTGGAAAAATTACCAAACCTTTCTGAGACTTACACTATCAATCTATAAAACAAGTATAATAATATTTATTTCAGAAAAGCATTAAACTCTGACATAATACATATAAAACAGTTTGTACAATGCCTATAATCATTAGATGGCAAAAATCAATAGCGGTTTCCTATTTCTCTCATTTCCTTTCTCTAGCCCTGTCAAATACCAAACTAGTCTAATAGAAGACAAAGAAGAATAAGACACATTCCCTACTCTGAGGATCCCTGCCAGAGAGGCAGGCGTGTAAACCAACTACAATGACATGACAAATGTTAAAACATGGAGAAAGAAATGGCAACCCACTCCAGTATTCTTGCCTGGGAAATCTCATGGGCAGAGGAGACTGGCAGTCCATATGGTCACAAAAGAGTCGAATTATTTTCAGGGAGTAATTTACAGGATGATTAGATAATATGATCTTTTGCATAATTTATCTTTTCCAAATCAAATGTGACATAGGAAAGTAGGGGTAAGTAGAGCAGGCACTGTTACTCTATCTATAAGAAAAAAAGAACAGATTAACAGTTTGGTGTAAATTATTCTCTTTCACACATTTCTTTATCAAGTTGGAAAATTTTGGTATTTAATTTACTTGGCTTGCATCTACTTGGGGCTATCACAACTGTTCGGTGAACATCTACTCTGCTCAAATCCCCGTGTTAGGTTCATCAGCCAAGATCTGAAGAAACACAAAGTGTGGCTGCAGAAAAAGATACTTCAGAGAAACAATGAGAAACTAGCACGGGAAGTGAGGCTTCTAGTTCTAGACAGTGGTGTGAGCACTTACACTGAATTCTTATTCCTCTGCAGACCCCAAAGAAATGACCATATAGATGCTAAAAATAAACAAAAAAAGACTAAAGCCATAGCAATAAAGAGTAAAAGGGGCAAAAAATAAGACATTTCAGCACATTTCTAGTGTAAAAGATGGCAAATAGAAGTGCATTAATGAAGAAAGCAGAGCAGAGGAAGCCTATATTGCCAAACTATACCCCTTAGAGCATCACCATAATGCTGCCAGAGGTATGGGAGCTGATCCACCAAATACAGGGGTTCTGGAGCGGCACCTGGTTTGCAGATATAATGGAGGGCTGATGGGAGAAGTGGGGCATGACAGAGAACTGATTAAAGGCCACAGTGGCTAGCCTGAGGCCCCATACAAGAACCACCATCAGCAATAAAACGAAGTTCTTCTCTCTTTTAAAATATTTTACATTATCTTTTATTTATGTATTTTTGGTTGCATTGGATCTTCATTGCTGCACATGGGCTTTCTCTAGTTGTGGTGAGAGGAGGCTGCTCTTGATTGTGGTGTGAAGGTTTCTCATTGCAGTGGGCTTCCCTTGTTGGGAAGCATGGGCTCTAGACATGTGAGCTTTAGCAGTTGCAGCATGGCAGGCTCAGTAGCTGCTCTGCAGCATGTGGGATCTTCCTGGACCAGGGATCAAACCTGTGTCCCCTGCATTGGCAGTGGACTCTCAAGTACTTGTTCTTTTAATATACTGAACAAACTGGCTGGGGTGAGTTAATGCTTCCAGTCTTGGCCCCATTTGGCAAGGGTGATGAAGGGCGTGTTTGTTCTCCACCAAGATCCCCAAGAGACAAAACTCCTTTTCACCTCCTGTTGGGACTAGGGGGTGGGGGGCGGGTACCACTTAATACACCGAGAATAATCAGGCCATCTATTACCTAATATATCACTGAACAAAGGAGGATCACCAGGTATGTGAAAAATAGCCAACAGGAAGAAAGCAAAACACTATATCAATAAAACACAAAAATTACCTTGGGTATTATGTCTACAAATTCACTAGACACAGAAAGACAAATATTGCATGGTTCTACTTATATGAGGTATATTGAATAGACAGATTCATAAAGACAGAAAGTAGAATAGAGGTTACCATGAGCTGGAGGGAGGGGAGTAGAAGAGAATCATTGTTTAAAGTGTACAGAGTTTTTGTTGGAGATGATGAAAAAGTTTTGGGTATAGATAGCAGTAATGGTTATGCAACATTGCAAATTTAATGCCACTGAATTGTACACTTACGAATGGTTAAATTGATAAATACCATGCAATGCTTATTTTACCACAATAATAAAAAAGAAAAAGATCAGTCAGGAAATTCAACAAATGGTGCTCTAACAACTGGATATCCGCATACGAAGAATGGAGTTGAATGCCTACCATTAACTCAAAATCAATCAGAGGTGTAAATATAAAAGCTAAACCTATAGAATTCTTGGAAGAAAACACAGGCATAAGTCTTTGTGACCCTGGATTAGACAATGGTTTCTTAGATATAACACCAAAAGCACAGCAACCAAAAAAGAAAAAAACTGATAAATCAGACTATCAAAGTGGAAATTGTCTGTGCTTCAAATGACACCATCAAGAAACTGGAACAGTAGTTCACCAAATGGGAGGAAATATTCACAAATAATAGAAGGAACTCATATGCAGAACACATACAGAAATATGACAAAACAATAATAAAGAGAGAAAGAACCCAATTTTAAAATGACCACAGTATCTTGAGACACTTGCCCAAACAGATATATACACATATTCCTCCTAACACACATAAAAAGATGCTCAATGGCTTTAGTAACTAGAGTAACTAGGGAAATGCAAATCAAAACCACATTTTACACACTAGAAGACTATAATCAAAAGGTAACAATAAGTAGTGACAAGAATGTAGAGAAATTGGAACCCTTATACACTGCCAGTAGAAGGTCTAAATGGTGCAATCACTTTGAAAAACAGCCTGCAGTTCTCAAAATGTTAAGCATAAAATTATCAAATAACTCAGCAATTCCATTATCACCAAGAAAAATGAAAACAAGTCACACACAACCTTGTGTACCAAATTTCATGGCAGCATTAGTTACAGTAGTCAGAAAGTGGGAAAAACCCAAATGTCCATCACCAGATGAATGGATAAATAAAGGGTGGTAAATACACACAATGAAATGTTATTTGGCCACAGAAAGGACTGAAATACTGATATATGCTCTAACAATGTTTCCTATGAACTTAGAAAACGTGTGGAGTGAAAAAAGCCAGTCACAAAATACCACACATTATATGAAATCATTTATATGATATACCCAGAATAGGAAAATCCATATAGACAGAAAGTAGATTCGCAGTTGCCTAGGGTTGGGATAGGGAGACAGAGGAAGGTTGAAGAAAGTGGAGAGTGACTGTGGAGAGTGACTGGGTCATGAAAATATTTTAAAATTTATTGTGATGAATATACTAAAATCCATTGAATCGTACACTTTAAATTAGTGAACTGTATACAATGTAAATTTTATCTCAATAAAGCTTTTACTAAAAATAAATGTACAGGACATCCCTGGTGGTTTAGTGGTAACGAATCAGCCTGCCAATGGAAGGGACATTGCCATTGCAAGGGACATGTGCTCAATCCCTGGTTCTGGAAGATCCCACACACTGTGGAGGAATTAAGCCTGTGTGTCACAGCTACTGAGCCTGTGCTCTAGGTCCTGCATTTCACAAATACTGAGCCCTCGTGCCCTAGAGCCTGTGCTCCACAACAACAGAAGCCTCTGCAATGAGAGGCCAGTGAACTGCAATGAAGAGCAGTGCCAACTGGCTGCAATGAGAGAAAGCCTGTGCGTAGCAACAAAGACTCAGTGCAGCCAAAAATAAAAATAAATAAATAATTTTAAAAAATGTTCAATTCTTGTTGTTCAATAAATGATAGCATATATTTTAAAAAATTATTCTACAGAAAAAGACTAAAGAACAGAACAAATCTTAACTCTAATTTTTATTCACAGAAAGACTTATGAAGATTAATTATCCATGAAAAAAGGGGCAAGAAGGAACAAGACTCATATAACTTTTAATTATTTACCCTGAACATAATCCAATGGATAATGAGTCAAGAACTCTGAGGGCTGAAAAGAAGGCAGTGGACTTGGCTGGCTAATCCAACCTCAGGACCTGAAGAACGGCAATGTGGTGAGATTCCTAAGATCCAATACACATTGGGCTGAGCACTGGACAGGCCTGCAGCCTGAAATAACCAGCAAGCATAGACCAAAAAACACAAAAGCATAAACACAAAAGTCTCTTCTCCCTGTCTAAAGGACTGGGAAACAAGAACCATAACAGTGACCAAATGGAAAGATCCAACTCTGGCTCCTCTACTTGAGGGTTATCAGTTGGCCATTCTGCCTTCACCAGTAGCATCAAAGCCCTGGTGAGCCCACCTAACCTCTGATTTACACCCAGCACACTTGATGGGTCAGTACAACTGTAGCATCAGCAAAGAAGCCCCAGTGAACTGTCATGACCCCTACTCCACAAGTCAGGTTTTAGTGGGCAGTCCAATTCATCCATGATAGCAGCAATAAAGCTCCAAAGACCATCCCAACCCTCACTCCACAGCCAGTACATCAGCATGGCGTTTTGCAGCCTAGAGAAGCAGCTTTACAGCAATGACAAGACTACCCAACCCCTGATCCATATCTAGAAACCAGCGAGTGAGCTGATAAATCTGAGCTGATAACTGCATCAGCTGAGTTAGTTATCTCCTGGCCTTCCACCCAGGGGCATAAGTAGACTTAGTCCAAGAGAAATGGAATATTATCTGTAGAAGAAAACAAATTTGAATTGGCAAGGGATTTCTCAACAGCTTCCCTTGTGGCTCAGCTGGTAAAGAATTCACCTGCAACACAGAAGACCTGAGTTCGATCCCTGAGTTGGGAAGATTCCCTGGAGAAGGGAAAGGCTACCCACTCCAGTACTCTGGCCTGGAGAATTTCATGGACTAGTCCATGAGACCACAAAGAGTCAGATATGACTCAGCAACTTTAACTTCACTTCACTTCTCAGCTGAAATTATGGAGGCCAGAGGAAGTACACAATAATTCTTACTGAATTAAAAGAAAACAACCGTCAATCAGGAATTCTGCATATAATGAAATCATTCTACAGATATGAAAGGGAAATAGACATTATCAGACAAAGGAAAACTAAGGATTTTGCTAAAAGACCTATTCATAAATAACGTCTATGGAAAGCTGTGCAAACAGAAAGAGAATTACAGAAGAGGGCAGGGACATTCAGAAAGGAAAGAACAATGAAACAGTAGAAGTTGAGATGAGCACATGACTTTCTCTAAGGGTTACATTTACATTATTCAGATATTTAGAGTCAGAGGTGAAAATCGATCTGGTTTTGTTTTAAAAAAAGACTTCTCTGGAAATGGGGAAATCGCGAACTGGTTAATACTCCCAAACGTAACACAACTGCATTGTGATATCTTCTGTATTATTTCACTTTTTACAAAATGCATCTATGTAATTTTCACATGTGGGCAAAGGAAGAGACTGTATCGGGCTTGGATTTTAAAGGATTCTGTGTGAGAGGCCAGGGTTTCAGGATGAAGGTTGTACTAAGAGTAGAGGCCTGGGAGTGGGTGAATAGTAGATGAGCAAGTCAGCTGAGACTGTAGTACAGGGATAGTTGGGAGACATTTGCAGAAATTGCAAGATATAAGTGAAAAACAAGAAGTGAAGTGACTATGTGAGGATATGGAATTTAGACTCTACCCTGTAGGCAACAGTGTGTCATGGAAGGTTTTCAGGAAATGACATAAATGAACTCATATTTTATAAGATCCTGTGCTCTCAAGCACAGAGAGTAAACAGGAGGAGCGATTAAAGACAGACAGGGATTATTAAAACCATGCCACTGAGTAGTAATGAAGCCTGAGTGATACATGGCAGTGGGAATAATTATGAAGAGACAAATGGAGATGCTTCTGTGAAGGCAAAGCCAATATGATAACCACCTGAATATAAGAGCTATTGGCACAAGAAGGGGTAACCATCTGAAAATAAGAGCTACTGGCACAAGAAGACAGTCCTTATCCAAGATAGAGGCTATGAATACAAAGAAGATAAGTTTGGCATCATAAATGTTGGGTTTCTTTTTTTTTTTAACTACTTTACTGAGATATAATATATAACTCAACGAGTCGGAGTTAAGCATACACCCAGAAATGCTGAGTTTTACTACTAGATCTGTGGAGAGACGATCACCAGGTAGGTAAAACTTAAAGTTTTGACAGCAGGAAAGAGGTCAGGGTTAAAGAAACAGATCTGGATATTTGCATAAGTCCACTATTTCCCTGGTGGCTCAGACAGTAAAGCGTCTGCCTGCAATGTGGGAGACCCGGGTTTGATTCCTGGGTTGGGAAGATCCCCTGGAGAAGGAAATGGTAATCCACTTCAGCACTCTTGCCTGGAAAATCCCATGGACGAAGGAGCCTGATAGGCTACAATCCATGGGGTCGCAAAGAGTTGGACACGACTGAGCGACTTGACTTGACTTTACTATTTCCCATGACATACCTTCCTCCCACATACACCTTTAAGCACACACAAACACTCAAGTTCAACACTGAGAACCTCCTATATAACAGGTGTTAGGGCACTATGACAGATACTGAAGCTACGGAAATGAATAAAACATGGTCTCTGATCTCTAGGAACTTCTATTCTAAAGTCTGCAGAGGTTTTCTTGTTTTGTTTTCTTTTGGTCAAAATCTCACAATACTATTAAGTATATCTGCTACTGCTCACAATGCTTTTCTTTCTGCTCCTCTAAACCAGTGTTTCTTTCTATTCCTCTAAAGCTGGAATTAAGATTGCTGGAAGAAATATCAACAATATCAGATATGCTGATGACACCACTTTAATGGCAGAAAGTGAAGAGAACTAAAGAGCCTCTTGGTGAGAGTGAAAGAGGAGAGTGAAAAAGCCGGCTTAAAACTCAAAGAGAAACTAAGATCATCGCACCTGGACCCATTACTTCATGGCAAATAGAAGAGAAAAAGGTGGAAGCAGTGACAGAATTCCTCTTCTTGGGCTCTAAAATCACTGCAGATGGTGACTGAAGCCATGAAATTAAAAGGTGATTGGTTCTTGGCAGGAAAGATATGACAAACCTAGACAGCATATTAAAAAGCAAAGACACCACTTTGTTGACAAAGGTCCATATAGTCAAGGCTATGGTCTTTCCAGTAGTCATGTACAGATGTGAGAGCTGGACCATAAAGAAGGTAGAGCACTGAAGAATTGATGCTTTCGAACTGTGGTGCTGGAGAAGACTCTTGGAGAGTCCCTTGGACAGCAAGAAGATGAAACCAGTCAATCCTAAGGAAATCAACTCTGAATACTCATTGGAAGGACTGATGCTGAAGCTGCAATACTTTGGCCACCAGATGTGAAGAGCCAACTCACTGAAAAGATGCTGATGCTGGGAAAAATTGAAGGCAGGAGGAGAAGAGGGCAATAGAGGATAAGATGGTTGGATGGCATCATCAACTGAATGGACATGAATTTGAACAAATTCTAGATGGTGAGGGACAGGGAAGCCTGACAGGCTGCATTCCATGGGGTCTCAAAGAGTCAGACATGACTTGGCAATTGAACAACAACAAAAAAACGGTATTTTATATAATGGTATTTTATTATTCAAGTAACATCAAGAGAAAACAGCGATTTCTGACGAGTGGGAGAGCAGTGAGGAGGTTCATCCCAAATGATATCACAGTTTCCCAACCTCAATTTTAATCCCAGCTACAAAAGCAAGTCCCTTTTCCTCAAATTAATTTGCTAAGAGTAATGTTAATAAAATCAAGAGCTCTCAATTCAGTCCTCAATGTTTTGGATTTATAATGTGCCAATAGCCCCATGCATACTTGAAGGAGGGACCTTTCTAAAGTTCTAACACACTCCCTGCTCTCTGGATTCTGGAAAATTTTCTTCTGCCATAACGTCCTGTGAAGGAATTAGCTGGTCCAGAAGGCCTGGGTTGTCTAAATCCTGAAAATTCCCAAGAAAGGCATGCTTTCAGGATGAGTTTTCTGGCTTCTTGTAAGGTTCTGTCAGAAAAGAGTGTTTTCGCATGCCAAAGGCCTCGGGCCCATACTGTACCAGTGTGTCTAGATAATTTATGTTAATAATGTGATTTACAGAGAATATCTGCTTCTTCTCTGAGGGGTAACTAGAGCTTAAATAACTGAAGGCAGTCAAGGCAATATACACATTTATATGACTGACTCCTAAAATAAAAACCCTGGACTCTTAAGTCTGAGCAAGATTTCCTGGTTTGCAATACTTTGCATATGTTGTCACACATCCTTCCTGGGTAATTATGTCTCACATGATTCCACTGGGAGAGACCATTTGGAAGCTTGTGCCTGGTTTTCTCAGACTTGACTTGTGTATCTTCACTAATTTTATCCATTCTTTTTTTTTTTTGTATTAGGTTGGTGCAAAAGTAATGGAAGAGTTAATTCTTAGGTAGGTTAATAAGGAGTCTAGGGTCCCCGAGGAGGAGGAGGAAGGGGTTCGGGGCCCTCTAGGAGGAGAAAAGGATAAACTTCTTTTTTTCTACATTCCTTGTCTTAGTCACATTAAACATTTTGTTCTTTAAGCCCAGAGCTAATGATTACACAACAAAACAACTCATCTTGCTCAAAGGTATGTTTTTCCTTAAATTCTGTACCAATGATTATATATCAACAATGTATCCTGCTCAAGGATATGTTTCTCCCTCTTAAGAACCTTCTGACTAATCCTGTTATCTTAAAATCTTTATTGTGGGAGTGGGTATGGTAAGACCATTACAACCTTGAGACATTCTTTTGATTTATTCTTAATAACCAGTTGGAAAAGTATATAGCTCCCTTGCTAAGCCTAGTGAGGGGGCACTCTCTGTTCTCCTTCTGATGTCTATGTCAGTTCAGTTCAGTTCAGTCGCTCAGTCGTGTCTGACTCTTTGCGACCCCATGAATCGCAGCACGCCAGGCCTCCGTGTCCATCACCATCTCCCGGAGTTCACTCAGACTCACGTCCATCGAGTCCGTGATGCCATCCAGCCATCTCATCCTCTGTCGTCCCCTTCTCCTCCTGCCCCCAATCCCTCCCAGCATCAGAGTCTTTTCCAAAGAGTCAACTCTTTGTATGAGGTGTCCAAAGTACTGGAGCTTCAGCTTGAGCATCATTCCTTCCAAAGAAATCCCAGGGTTGATCTCCTTCGGAATGGACTGGTTGGATCTCCTTGCAGTCCAAGGGACTCTCAAGAATCTTCTCCAACACCACAGTTCAAAAGCATCAATTCTTCAGCGCTCAGCCTTCTTCACAGTCTAACTCTCACATCCATACATGACCACAATAAAAACCATAGCCTTGACTAGATGGACCTTAGTCGGCAAAGTAATGTCTCTGCTTTTGAATATGCTATCTAGGTTGGTCATAACTTTTCTTCCAAGGAGTAAGCGTTTGTAAATTTCATGGCTGCAGTCACCATCTGCAGTGATTTTGGAGCCCCCCAAAATAAAGTCTGACACTGTTTCTACTGTTTCCCCATCTATTTCCCATGAAGTGATGGGACCGGATGCCATGATCTTCGTTTTCTGAATGTTGAGCTTTAAGCCAACTTTTTCACTCTCCAGTTTCACTTTCATCAAGAGGCTTTTTAGTTCCTCTTCACTTTCTGCCATAAGGGTGGTGTCATCTGCATATCTGAGGTTATTGATATTTCTCCCGGCAGTCTTGATCCCAGCTAGTGTTTCTTCCAGTCCAGCGTCTCTCATGATGTACTCAGCATATAAGTTAAATAAGCAGGGTGACAATATACAGCCTTGACGTACTCCTTTTCCTATTTGGAACCAGTCTGTTGTTCCATGTCCAGTTCTAACTGTTGCTTGCTGACCTGCATACAGATTTCTCAAGAGGCAGGTCAGGTGGTCTGGTATTCCCATCTCTTTCAGAATTCTCCACAGTTGATTGTGATCCACACAGTCAAAGGCTTTGGCACAGTCAATAGAGCAGAAATAGATGTTTTTCTGGAACTCTCTCTCTTGCTTTTTCCATGATCCAGCGGATGTTGGCAATTTGATCTCTGGTTCCTCTGCCTTTTCTAAAACCAGCTTGAACATCAGGGAGTTCATGGTTCACGTATTGCTCCTAAAGTTAAATCCTCTTCTTTGGAGATCAAGAATCCAACATCAACATCGTTCATAGTAAGCTATCAGTAATTGTGGTTTTTCATTGTTGAAATTTGCCATTTGATATTGGAATACATTCTAAAATACATGTGGTTATGTTATACATCATTTTAATGTGCATTTCTTGCTTTTTTTTGTTAATGACATTACTTTCAGCTTATTTTATATTTATTTTAGACTAGGGAAATAATGTTAGACAAAAAGTAAACTCAAGTGATTTTCTCATTCAAGTTCCAAAAGGGTTGTAAAGCAGTGGACACAACTCACAGCAACTGCTAACAAATGTACAGCACAGTGGATGTTCAAGAAGTTTTGTAAAGGTGATGAGAGCCTTGAAGATGAGGAACACAGTGGTCAGCCATCAGAAGTTCACAATGACAGATTGAGAGGATCATGGAAGCTGATCTTCTTATAACTACAGGAGAAGCTGACCAGCATTGGCCATTCTACAGTCATGTGGCATTTGAAGCAAACTGGAAAGGTAAAAAGCTCAATAAGTGGGGGTGCCTCATGAGCTGACATCAAATCAAAAAAAATGTTGAAGTGTGGCCTTCTCTTATTCTGCACAACAATAATGAACCATTTTTTGATCAGTTTGTGATGTGCAATGAAAAGTGGATTTTACATGATAACTGGCAAAAACCAACTCAATGACTGCTGCTGCTAAGTCACTTCAGTCGTGTTCAACTCTGTGTGACCCCATAGACGGCAGCTCACCAGGCTCCCCCGTCCCTGGGATTCTCCAGGCAAGAACACTGGAGTGGGCTGCCATTTCCTTCTCCTATGCATGAAAGTGAAAAGTGAAAGGGAAGTCACTTAGTCATGTCAGACTCTTCGCGATCCCATGGACTGCAGCCTACCAGGCTTCTCTGTCCATGCGATTTTCCAGGCAAGAGTACTGGAGTGGGGTGCCATTGCCTTCTCCAAGCTCAATGACTGGACTGAGACAAAGCTCCAAAGCACTTCCCAAAGCCAAACGTGCACCAAAAGAAGGTCATGGTCACTGGTGGTCTGCTGCCCATCTAATCCACTGTAGCTTTCTGAATCCCACTGAAACCATTACATCTGAGAAGTACGCTCAGTAAATTGATGAGATGCACAAAAACTGCAAAGCCTGCAGCCAGTATTGGTCAACAGAAGGGGCCCAATTCTTCTCCACGACAATGCCTGACTGCATATTGCACAACCCATGCTGCAAAACTTGAATGAATTGGGCTAAGAAGTTTTGTCGTATCCACCATACTCACCTGACCTTTCATCAACTGACAACCACTTCTTCAAGCATCTCAACATTTTGCAAGTAGAACTCTTGGAAAGAGTTTGTTGAATCCTGAAGCACAGATTTTTATGCTACAAGAATAAACAAACTTATCTCTCATTGGCAACAATGTGTTGATTATAATGGTTCCTATTTTGATTAATAAAGATGTGTTTGAGCCCAGGTATAATGATTTAAAATTCACAGTCTAAAACTGCAATTACTTTTTCACCAACCTAATAATAAACTGTTAAGTGTAACAGCTTCTGAGTACTGAAAGTCCTTCCAGTGAATCACTGGGGCAAAGAGTGGTCATGAGGACCCCTAACACAGCTTCCTTTGAAGTTGGAGCTGTCTCTCTCTCTTTTTTTTAATAAGACTTCCCAAGATTTAATTTTTTAAACCAAAAAATGGAGAATGATCTCTTGGTGGCTCTTTAAGGGAAATTTAACTACATAAGATTTAATCATTTAAAATGGAATCAAACCACTGGCTTCAAAGCTATACAGGAGAAACTCTAGCTTTTTTTATATCTCTGCTTCTCATGAGGTGGAATACTTCTTGGATACTCTGGAAAAGAGACATTTTAAGCCCTTGCAATACTTCTACTTTATTAACAGATATTTAATATAAAAATTAAGCAGACTTTTTATTGATATATAATTTACATATAGTAGATGGTGACTGCAGCCATGAAATTAACAAACGCTTACTCCTTGGAAGAAAAGTTATGACCAACCTAGATAGCATATTCAAAAGCAGAGACATTACTTTGCTGACTAAGGTCCGTCTAGTCAAGGCTATGGTTTTTCCAGTGGTCATGTATGGATGTGAGAGTTGGACTGTGAAGAAGGCTGAGCGCCGAAGAATTGATGCTTTTGAACTGTGGCATTGGAGAATACTCTTGAGAGTCCCTTGGACTGCAAGGAGATCCAACCAGTCCATCCTAAAGGAGACCAGTCCTGGGTGTTCATTGGAAGGACTGATGCTGAGGCTGAAACTCCAATACTTTGGCCACCTCATGCAAAGAGCTGACTCATCGGAAAAGACTCTGATGCTGGGAGGGATTGGGGGCAGGAGGAGAAGGGGACGACAGAGGATGAGATGGTTGGATGGCATCACTGACTCAATGGATGTGAGTCTGAGCGCACTCTGGGAGTTGGTGATGGACAGGGAGGCCTGGCGTGCTGCGATTCATGGGGTCACAAACAGTCGGACACGACTGAGAGACTGAACTGAACTGAAAGGCATAAATGTTAAGTGTATTGTTGGATAAGTTTTGACAAATATATACACCTCTATAACCACCACCCAGAGATCAGTGGTTAGAGTATTTCCACCACCCTAGAAAGGTTTGTTATATTCCTTTTCAGTCAGACACTCCCCACCCCCACTGCAAGATAACCATTGTTCTGACTTTTAATATCTAAGTGTAGTGTTGCTTGTTCTAGTACTTCCCATAAATGTAATCATGCAGGAGGTACTCTTGTGTCTAGGAGATGATTTAACCATATTACTTAAATCAATAGTTCACAATTTTTTGTTTCTGATTAGTATTTTGTTGTATGGATATAGAATATTTCTTTAACCATTCACCTGTTGTTTAACCATTTGGGTTGTTAGTCGCTAAGTCATGTCTGACTCTGACTCTTTTGTGATCCCATGGACTGTAGCCCACCAGACTCCTCTGTCCATGGGATTTCCTAGGTAAGAATACTGGAGTGGGTTGCCAGGAGATGTCTCTTATTTCTGAGAAATGTCTGAATTTTACTACTCTACATATTTTTCTGACATTTGGCAGGATCAATTCCCACAGATCAGTTAATTCCAGGATCTGACTTAGTTAATCATGATTGAAAGGCCACTGACACCAGCATTTCAAGTAAAGAGCCATGTCTGACTTTCATATTTCACCAAGCCAAGCCAGCTAGTCCCAACAATGTATATGCGCATGCTATGTCTTGGCTACTGCTTAAACAGCTGAGAAAGTGGCAAAGGCACCTTACTATTTTATATACTACCACATCCAAGTTCCCAGTAGGGTAGAGCAATGACACCTCCCACCAATCTTCTGCTGCCTGCCCTTCCTATAATCTCCCTGTCAGAAACTATACAACACTGCACAGATATAATCCCCACTAGGCTGCAAGAGAGAAGCCTCTGTCCTGGCCCTAGAAAAAGGCTCTTAGATAGGATGTAGCTCCACATGGGAGGCATAAATATTTCCATATAAAAAGTATACCTAGAGTAAATGCTCTATAAAATTCACTCTCACTCATGTGTACCCTGATTTTTTGAGTGGGCGAGAGAGTTGCAAGTATACTGTATATAAAAAATTATACATAACCCACAGCCCTCATCATATGTGTCAAGCATGAAGTAAATGTTTTAACTATTCATTATGTTAGCTGCGTGCTTTGATGTAATCTGGTTCCTGCCCCTATACCTCAAATCTGTGACCAAGAGGTGACTTTATATTCTAAAAAAGGCCTTGAGATTTCATCACCCTAGAAGTGGGTCACACACACTATGTAAATGAAACATACTAGTCTTAAAATGGCTCAGAGTCACAGCACTAGGCAATATGAAGTAAAATACATTGCCACTTTCCCATTTCTTCAGGTAAAATTGCATGTCTCAAATACGTCCAGAATGTACACTTGTACTGCAGTGAGACAAGTGGTAAACAGAGACAAAGGCCAGACCTCTTCCTTATATGGGAACTAACAGACCAGCATAAAATCTCTATCACATATGAACACAGGCATTTTTATGTTTCTGAGAAAATCTTAACATTTATTAAAAGTCTCCCCCAAAGTTTTTCAACTATAAACCACTCAATAACTAGATGTTTTGTTGAGGACCAGCAAAAGAAGCAGAGAAATAGTGTGACAGAACCTACTAACGAGGCTGGCTGGCTTTCCCTTTCTCTCATTAAAACAAGCATTTATGTGTGTGTGTTTGTGTATTATACATATATTTTTAAAGTAAAAGGAGCATTTTATAATGCTTATTTGTAAGCATATTTTCTGTTACTGATGATGCTATTCTTATTAAATACATTTTAACTGCTTGGAATCCCAGGCACATACTCAGTCAGGTTCATTCCCTTTCTCCTCAGGCAGTTTCAACAATCCACACAACATTTTCATTTTAACAGTCCTCATTACTGGTATCATTTAATACTTGAGGGTATGCTCAAGTCAACATCAATCTTGCTGATCCTGCAAACACTTATTTTGTTGACACAACACAGTCTGAATCTATAGTTACTAAACGTGAAAAAAAAAATTTAACTATTCCTTTCCCCGACATGTCACCAAGTACTAAGATCAGCTCTGTCCATCACTTAGGCCTATCACAGAGACACATCACAGATAGACATCAAGTATGGGGTGGGGGGCGGCGTTCATGTAACTGTGCCATCTTATCTGTCCCAGTGCTACCCACACATAAATCTTCTCAAAGACATTTGATACCGTAAAGTCAACCACTGTGAAGGTGAAAATGTTTACCTGTGAGACATCTTGTTGGAAACATCCGACTCATACTTTCTCATTAACAAATAACCTTTACCACAAGTAAATCTTAACTAACCAGAACAGAGAAATGTCTTGCTCTCACAAGGAACAATAAAAATCCATTTAGAATAAAATTTATGCTTTAATTAAGCTTTAAATGTCTGGATGAATCTAAATCATTAAATAAAATCTCTTTACCTGATTGGAAAACCTCATGCTCACATTTCGTTGATTCTGAAGAGGGACAAAACGCTGAACAGGATCAATGTCTTTAGGACTAATTAATTCATCAGCTGAAAAAAAAAAAAGGGAAATTACTAGATCAACAATGTATCTATACAACACTATAAACCAACTAGACTTAACAGGTGTTTATAGAACACTTCATTAAACAAGAGCAGAATATATATCCTTCTCAATATGCAAGCAACATCTTTCACATACCAGACCATAAAATAAGCTTCAGTAAATATAACAGGATTTAAATCATACAAAGTATATACTTCAGACTTCCCTGGTAGCTCAGATGGTAAAGCGTCAGTCTACAATGTGGGAAACCTGGGTTCGATCCCTGGGTCTGGAAGATTCCCTGGAGGAGGAAATGGCAACCCACTCCAGTACTCTTGCCTCGAAAATCCCATGGACGGCGGAGCCTGATGCAGGCTACTGTCCATGGGGTCCCAAAGAGTCGGACATTACTGAGCACAATAGAATGAAATTAGAAATCAATAACAGAAAGAAGTCTCAGAAATTCACAAACTAAAATTAAATAATACATTCCTAAATAACCAATGGGTTGGAAAAGAGAAATTAGGAAATACTTTCTAATATACTTTCTGATGATGATTGAAAAAGAAGACACAACATACCAAACTTTAGGGGATTTAGGTAAAGCAATCCTCAAAGGGGAATTCATAGCTGTAAATGTATATATTGAAATAGAAGACTCTCAAATCAGTAAGATATATTTCATATTAAGACAACAGATGAAAAGAGCTAATTAATCAAAAGCATGCAAGAGGAGTACAGTATAAATGAAACCAAATAGATTCTTGAAAAACTCAAAAGTTGACAAACCTTTAGATAGACTAACCAAGAAAAAAAAAAAAAAGACTTAAATTACTTACTCAGGAGTGGAACTAGGAACATTACTACTGATTTTATGAATTACAAGAGAATATTCTCAAAAAATGTATGCCAACAATTTAGGTAATCTAGATAACATGAGCAAATTCCTAGAAACACATACACTACCAAAACTGATTCAAGGAGGACAAGAAAATATGAACAAATGTTTAACAACTAGTGACCGAAACTTTTCACACAAAAAATGTCCAGGATCATGTGACTTCACTGATGAATTCTATTAAACAGTTAATGAAAAATTAAAACCAATCTTCCATAAAATTTTACAAAAACCAGTAGAGGGACACTTTCCAACTCATTCTAAGAGGCCATTATTACCCTAAAACAGAAATCAAAGACACCACAAGGAAAGAAAATCACAAATCAAAATCTCTTCTGAATACAGACACAAAACTACTCAATAAAAACACTAGCAAACCAAACCCAGTAACATACAAAAATTACTACATACCATGACCAAATGGGACTTATCCTACAAATGCAAGAATGGCTTAACATCCGTAAATCAGTTATTGCAACTCCCCATATCAACTAAACAAAGGATAAAAAGCTACATGACAATCTCAGCAGACACAGAAAACATTTGACAAAATTCAACATCCTTTCATCATGGTAAAAAGCATTCAGCAAACTAGGGATAGACAGGAACTTCCTCAACCTGATAAAAAGGCATCTATAAAAAATCCAATCACTAATGTCATACTCAATGGTAAAAGAACGCTTTGCCCCAAAGATCAGGAATCAAGACAATGATGTCTGCTCTTGCCACTTCTATTCAACTTTATACTGGAAGTTCTAGTCACAGAAATAAGGCAAGAAAAAGTAATAAAAGGCATCCAGAATGAAAGGTAGAAGCTACAGTAATTAAAACAATGTGGTACTGCCATAAAGATGAGAGATCAGTGGAATAGACAGAGTCTAGAAATAAACCCTTCCATTACAGTCAACTGATTTTTGACAAGGGGTCCAAAACAATTCAGTAGGGAAAGAATAGTTTTCTCCCCTACACAAAGTACTAGGAAAGGCAATATACAAAAGCAAAAGAATGAAACTGGATCTCTTTACACAAACTACAAAAATAAAGGCAAATTAGATTAAAAAGTTAAAAGAGCTAAAAGTATAAAATTGTTAGAAGAAAATATAAGAGTAAATCTTTGTGACTTTGTATTAGATAAAATTACATCAAAACATATGTAACAAAGAAAAAATGAGATAAACTGGATTTTGTCAAAATTGTAAGCTTTTGTGTCTCAAAGAATACCATCAAGAATACCATCAAGAACAGCCCAAAGAATGGGAGAAAATATCTGAAAACCACATAACTTGCAAGTGACCTGAATCTTGAATATACAAAGAACTCTTACAACTTAACAATAAAAAGACAAATAACCTAATTTTAAAATGGCTACAGTATCTGAAAAGACATTTCTCCAAAGAAGATTTACTGTAAACATATGAAAAGATGCTCTGACAATATTAGTCATTTGGGAAATGCTTATTAACACCACAATGAGATAATACCTCATATCCATTAGGACAACTAACACCAAAAAAAAAGACAAGAATAAAGGTTGGGGAGGACACAGAGAAATTAGAACCCTTATACACTGCTGGTTGGAAGCCAAACTGGTATACCTACTTTGCAAAATAGTTTAGAAGTGCTCCAAATGTTAAACATAGAGTCACTATAAAGTGAAGTCACTGAGTCGTCTCCAACTCTTTGTGACCCGTGGACTGTAGCCCACCAAGCTCCTCCGTCCATGGGATTCTCCAGGCAAGAATACTGGAGTGGGTTGTCATTTCCTTCTCCAGGGGATCTTCCTGACCCAGGGATCAAACCCAGGTCTCCCACATCGGAGGCAGATGCTTTAACCTCTGCACCACCAGGGAAGCCCTTAAATACAAGAATTCAAGTACTAACATCAAAGATTTCAAGGGAGGAAAGGAAGCCAGGTCAAAAGAAGAAGGGGGAGGAGGCGGGAGATGGGGGAGCAAAAGGGGTGACCTTATAGACGTCTCCTGCCACCGACAGATGCCCAGGCTTTATGGGAGTTTTCCCTGGGCCTCCAGAGAAGGGAAGACTGGAACTCGGCCCTACTAGAAATCAGACCAGACTAGAACCAGAATTCGAGTTCTCTGCCAAGAAGAGGTGATCAGTCTCCAATCCTCAGCTCAGGCTGAGGGCCCTTCGACCAGAATCCTGCATCCAGCCCCGGGGGACTAGAAAAACAGGGAAGGATAGGAAGGGTTAAGGAGAAGAAAGAGAGAGGGAAGAGGAGAGAGGTCAATAAAGTCTCTTGTTCCTTACCGGTCGGGGCACTCTGGCCAGTTGTCCACGTCAGGAGGAGACCAGGGACAAAAGGGTCCCAGTTGCGGCCGCTGGGTCTGGTCCATTGGCAGGCAAGCTGGCCCCTGAGTACCCTGAGTGGTCAGGATGTCAGTCTCAGCAAAGAAGAGTCCCGTCAGAGTCGCCATTTCTTGCAGGAAGACGGACCCCTTCCAGGGCCCGAAACTGGGCTCTTGTCTAACACTCGGAAATGAATTGTCCGAGGAGACACATCTCCTGACAAAGCAAGAGATTTTATTGGGAAAGGGCACCCGGGTAGAGAGCAGTAGGGTAAGGGAACCCAGGAGAACTGCTCTGCCACGTGGCTCGCAATGTCAGGTTACTATAAGACTCAGTAATTCTACCCCTAGGAATCAGCGTAGGAAATGAAAGGGAAATGAAAACATATGTCAAACAATAACTTGTTCATGAAAGTTTATAGCAGCATTATTCACAATAGGCAAAAAGTGGAAACAACCCAAATGACAATCAGCTGATGAACGGATAAATCAAAGGTGGTCTACCCATACAATGGAATGTTATTCGGCCATAAAAGAACAAAGTGTGGGAATTCCCTGGTGGTCCATTAGTTAGGACTTTGCACTTCCACTTCAGAGGGCATGGGTTTCATCCCTGGTCTGGGAACTAAGATCCTGCATCACGAGGCACAGGCAAAAAAAAAGTGGGAGGGGTGGGGGAGAAAAAGTGGTACTACTTGGATGAAACTTGAGAATAGGATAAATGAAAAAGTTTGCCATAAAGGCCATATTACATGATTTGTTGTTGTTCATTCGCTCAGTTGTGTATGACTCTTTGTGACCCCATGGACTGCAGCACGCCAGGACTCCCTGTCCATCACCATCTCCCGGAGCTGTTTCAAACTTATGTCCATTGAGTCTGTGATGCTGTTGAAACTTCTCATCTTCTACTGTCCTCTTCTCCTCCTGCCTTCAGTCTTTCCCAGCATGAGGGTCTTTTCTAATGAATCAGCTCTTTGCATCACATGGCAAAAGTATTGGAGCTTCAGCATCAGCATCAGTCCTTCCAACGAATATTCAGGACTGATTTCCTTTAGGATGGACTGGTTGGATCTCCTTGCAGTCCAAGGGACTCTCAAGAGTCTTCTCCAACACCACAGTTCAAAAGCATCAATTCGGCAGCACTCAGCCTTTGTTATGGTTCAACCCTCACATCCATACATCACTACTGGAAAAACCATAGCTTTGACTATGTGGACCTTTGTTGGCAAAGTAATGTCTCTGATTTTTAATATGCTATCTAGGTTGGTCATAGCTTTTCTTCCAAGGAGCAAGAGTCTTTTAATTTCATGACTGTAGTCACCATCTGCAGTGATTTTGGAGACCAAGGGAATAAATTCACTGTTTCCATTGTTTCCTCATCTATTTGCCACGAAGCGATGGGACCGGATGCCATTATCTTTGTTTTTTGAAGGTTGAATTTTAAGCCATTTTTTTCACTCTCCTCTTTCACTTTCATCAGGAGGTTCTTTAGATCCTTTGTGCTTTCTGCCATAAAGGGTGATATTATCTGCATATCTGAGGTTATTGACATTTCTCCTGGCAATCTTGATTCCAGCTTGTGCTTCATCCAGCTCGGCATTTCACATGATGTACTCTGCATATAAATTAAATAATCATGGTGACAATATGGAGCCTTGAAGTACTCCTTCCCTAATCTGGAACCAGTCTGTTGTTCCATGTCCAGTTCTAACTGTTGCTTCCTGACCTGCATATAGGTTTCTCAGGATGCAAGTAAGGTGGCCTGGTATTCCCATCTTTTGTAAAATTTTCCAAGTCTTCTGTGATCCACACAAAGGCTTTGGCATACACAATGAATCAGTAGTAAATGTTTTTCTGGAATTCCCTTGCTTTTTCTATGATCCAACGGATGTTGGCAATTTGATCTCAGGTTCCTCTGCCTTTTCTAAAATCAGCTTGAACATCTGGAAGCTCTCGGTTCACTTACTGCTGAAGCCTCGCTTGGAGAATTTTGAGCATTACTTTACTAGCATGTGAGATGAGTGCAATTGTGTGGTAGTTTGAGCATTTTTGGCATTGCCTTTCTTTGGGATTGGAGTGAAAACTCACCTTTTCCAGGCCTGCGGCTACTGCTGAGTTTTCCAAATTTGCTGGCATATTGAGTACAGCACTTTCACAACATCATCTTTCAGGATTTGAAATAGCTCAACTGGAATTCCATCACCTCCACTAGCTTTGTTCGTAGTGATGCTTCCTAAGGCCCACTTGACACGGCACTCCAAGATGTCTGGCTCTAGGTGAGTGATCCCATCATCGTGGTTATCTGAGTCATGAAGATCTATTTTGTATAGTTCTTCTGTGTGTTCTTACTAGCTCTTCTTAATCTCTTCTGCTTCTGTTAGGTCCATACTGCTTCTGTCCTTTATTGTGCCCTCTTTGCATAAACATTCCCTTAGTACCTCTAATTTTTATGAAGAGATCTCTAGTCTTTCCCTCTATTGTTTTCCTCTATTTTTTTGCATTGTTCACTCAGCAAGGCTTTCTTATCTCTCCTTGCTATTTTTTGGAACTCTGCATTCAGATGGGTGTATCTTTCCTTTTCTCCTTTGCCTTTCGCTTCTCTTCTTTTCTCGGCTATGTGTAAGGCCTCCTCAGACAACCATTTTGCCTTTTTGCATTTCTTTTTCTTGAGGATGGTTTTGATCCAACATCTCCTGTACAATGTTAGGAACTTCCATCCACAGTTCTTCAGGCACTCCGTCAGGTCTAATCCCTTCAATCTACTTGTCACTTCCACTGTTTAATTGTAAGGGACTTGATTTGGGTCATACCTGAATGGCCCTACTTTCTTCAATTTAAGTCTGAATTTTGCAATAAGGAGTTTACGATCTGAGCCACAGTCAGCTCCTAGTCTTGTTTTTGCTGACTGTATAGAGCTTCTCCACCTTTAGCTGAAAAGAATATAATCACTCTGATTTTGCAATTGACCATGTAGTGATGTCCATGTGTAGAGTCGTCTCTTATGTTGTTAAGTATGATCATTGTGGTCTCTTGGCAAAACTGTTAGCTTTTGCTCTGCTTCATTTTGTACTCCAAGACCAAACTTGCCTGTTATTCCAGGTATCTCTTGACCTCCTACTTTTGCAATCCAGTCCCTTATGATGAAAAGGACATCTCTTTTTGGTGTTAATTCTGCAAGGTTTATATGTCCTTTACAGAATTAACTTCAGCTTCTTCAGCATTAGTGGTTGGGGCATAGACTTGGATTACTGTGATACTGAATGGTTTGCCTTGGAAATGAACAGAGATCATTCTGTCATTTTTGAGATTGCACTCAAGTATTGCATTTTGGACTCTTTTGTTGAATATGAGAGCTACTCCATTTCTTTAAGGGATTACTGCTCACAGTAGTAGATATAATTGTCCTCTTAATTAAATTCATCCATTCTGGTTCAGTTTAGTTCACTGATTCCTAAAATGTCAATGTTCACTCTTGCCATCTCCTGTTTGACCACTTCCAATTTGCCTTGATTTTACGGACTTAACATTCCAGGTTTGTATGCAATATTGTTCTTTATGGCATCAGACTTTACTTCCCTTGTAGCTCAGCTGGTAAAGAATCTGCATGCAATGCAGGAGACCACAGTTT
The DNA here is from genome assembly GCF_023091745.1 of Budorcas taxicolor. Taxonomy (NCBI): domain Eukaryota; kingdom Metazoa; phylum Chordata; class Mammalia; order Artiodactyla; family Bovidae; genus Budorcas; species Budorcas taxicolor. The sequence continues at coordinate 17,731,729 of NC_068927.1, read as the reverse complement.
GATTGCTGGGTCAGGAAGATCTGCTGGAGAAGGGATAGGCTACCCACTCCAGTATTCTGGCCTGGAGAATTCCATGGACTATATAGTCCACAGGGTCACAAAGAGATGGACATGACTGAGTGAATTTCACTTCACTTCACATGGCATCCAACTTTACTTTCACAACCAGACACATCCACAACTGTGCCTTGTTTCCACTTTGGCTCAGCCTCTTCATTCCTTCTGGAGTTATTTCTTCACTCTTCTCCAGTAGCATACTGGGGAGTTCATCTTCCAGTGTCATATCTTTTTGCCTCTTCATACTGTTCATTGGTTTCTCAAGGCAAGAATGATGAAGTGGTCTGCCACTCCCTTCTCCACTGGATCACATTTTGTCAAAACTCTTCACCATGACTTGTCCAACTTGGGTGGCCCAACAGTGCATGGCTCATAGTTCAATCAGTTAAGACAAGGCTGTGATCCATGTGATCAGTTTGGTTAGTTTATTATATGATTTATTATATGATTTGAGGTATATATAAAATGTCCAGAATAGGCAAATCTATAAAGCAGACTAGTTCAGTTCAGTTCATTTCAGTCGCTCAGTCATGTCTGACTCTTTGCGACCCCATGAATAGCAGCACGCCAGGCCTCCCTGTCCATCACCAACACCCGGATTTCACTCAGACTCATGGCCATCAAGTCCATGATGCCATCCAGACATATCCTCTGTCATCCCCTTCTTCTTCTGCCCCCAATCCCTCCCAACATCAGAGTCTTTTCCAATGAGTCAACTCTTCCATGAGGTAGAAAAGTACGGGAGTTTCAGCTTTAGCATCATTCCCTCCAAAGAAATCCCAGGGCTGATCTCCTTTAGAATGGACTGGTTGGATCTCTTTGCAGTGCAAGGGACTCTCAGGACTCTTCTCCAACACTGCAGTTCAAAAGCATCAATTCTTTGGCGCTCAGCCTTCTTCACAGTCCAACTCTCACATCCATACATGACCACTATAAAAACCATAGCCTTGACTAGATGGACCTTTGTTGGCAAAGTAGTATCTCTGCTTTTCAATATGCTATCTAGGTTGGCCATAACTTTTCTTGCAAGGAGTAAGCGTCTTTTAATTACATGGCTGCAGTCACCATCTGCAGTGATTTTGGAGCCCCCAAAAATAAAGTCTGACACTGTTTCCCCATCTATTTCCCATGAAGTGATGGGACCAGATGCCATGATCTTCGTTTTCTGAATGTCGAGCTTTAAGCCAAATATTTCACTCTCAACTTTCACTTTCATCAAGAGGCTTTTTAGTTCCTCTTCACTTTCTTTCATAAGGGTGGTGTCATCTGCATATCTGAGGTTATTGATATTTCTCCCAGCAATCTTGATTCCAACTTGTGCTTCTTCCAACTCAGTGTTTCTCATGATGTACTCTGCATATAAGTTAAATAAGCAGGGTGACAATATACAGCCTTGACATACTCCTTTTCCTATTTGGAACCAGTCTATTGTTCCATGTCCAGTTCTAACTATTGCTTCCTGACCTGCATATAGGTTTCTCAAGAGGCAGGTCAGGTGGTCTGGTATTCCCATCTCTTTCAGAATTTTCCACATTTTATTGTGATCCACACAGTCAAAGGCTTTGGCACAGTCAATAAAGCAGAAATAGATGTTTTTCTGGGACTTTTTTGCATTTTCGATGATCCAACAGATGTTGGCAATTTGATCTCTGGTTCTTCTGCCTTTTCTAAAACCACCTTGAACATCTAGAAGTTCACGGTTCATGTATTCTTGAAGCCTGGCTTGGAGAATTTTGAGCATTACTTTACTAGCATGTGAGATGAGTGCAATTGTGTGGTAGTTTGAGCATTCTTTGGCATTGCCTTTCTTTGGGAGTGGAATGAAAACTGACCTTTTCCAGTGCTGTGGCCACTGCTGAGTTTTCCAAACTTGCCAGCATATTGAGTGCAGCACTTTCACAGCATCATCTTTCAGGATTTGAAATAGCTCAACTGGAATTCCATCACCTCCACTAGCTTTGTTCATAGTGATGCTTTCTAAGGCCCTCTTGACTTCACATTCCAGGATGTCTGGCTCTAGGTCAGTGATCACACCACTGTGATTATCTTGGTCGTAAAGATCTTTTTTGTACAGTTCTTCCGTGTATTCCTGCTACCTCTACTTAATCTCTTCTGCTTCTGTTAGGTCCATATCATTTCTGTCCTTTATCGAGCCCATCTTTGCATGAAATGTTCCCTTGGTATCTCCAATTTTCTTGAAGAGATCTCTAGTCTTTCCCATTCTCTTCTTTTCCTCTATTTCTTTGCATTGATCGCCAAAGAAGGCTTTCTTATCTCTTCTTGCTATTCTTTGGAACTCTGCATTCAGATGCTTATATCTTTCCTTTTCTCCTTGGCTTTTCACTTCTCTTCTTTTCACAGCTATTTGTAAGACCTCCCCAGACAGCCATTTTGCCTTTTTGCATTTCTTTTCCATGGGGATGGTCTTGATCCCTGTCTCCTGTACAATGTCATGAACCTCATTCCATAGTTCATCAGGCACTCTATCTATCACATCTTGGCCCTTAAATCTATTTCTCACTTCCACTGTATAATCATAATGGATTTGATTTAGGTCATACCTGAATGGTCTAGTGGTTTTCCCTATTTTCTCAATTTCAGTCTGAATTTGGCAATAAGGATTTCATGATCTGAGCCACAGTCAGCTCCCAGTCTTGTTTTTGCTGACTGTATAGAACCTCTCCATCTTTGACTGCAGAGAATATAATCAATCTGATTTCAGTGTTGACCATCTGGTGATGTCCAAGTGTAGAGTCTTCTCTTGTGTTGTTGGAAGAGGGTGTTTGCTATGAACAGTGAGTTCTCTTGGCAAAACTCTATTAGCCTTTGCCCTGCTTCATTCCGTATTCCAAGGCCAAATTTGCCTGTTACTCCAGGTGTTTCTTGACTTCCTACTTTTGCATTCCAGTTCCCTAGAATGAAAAGGACATCTTTTTTGGGTGTTAGTTCTAAAAGGTCTTGTAGGTCTTCATAGAATCGTTCAACTTCAGCTTCTTCAGTGTTACTGGTTGGGGCGTAGACTTGAATTACTGTGCTATTGAATGGTTTGCCTTGGAAACGAACAGAGATCATTCTGTCGTTTTTGAGACTGCATCCAACTACTGCATTTCGGACTCTGTTGTTGACCATGATGGCTACTCCATTTCTTCTAAGGGATTCCTGCCTGCAGTAGTAGATATAATGGTCATCTGAGTTAAATTCACCCATTCCAGTCCATTTTAGTTCACTGATTCCTAGAATGTCGACGTTCACTCTTGCCATCTCCTGTTTGACCACTTCCAATTTGCCTTGACTCATGGACCTGACATTCCAGGTTCCTATGCAATATAGCTCTTTACAGCATCGGACCTTGCTTCTATCACCAGTCACATCCATAGCTGGGCATTGTTTTTGCTTTGGCTCCATCCCTTCATTCTTTTTGGAGTTATTTCTCCATTGATCTCCAGTAGCATATTTGGTACCTACTGACCCGGGGAGTTCCTCTGTCAGTATCTTATCATTTTGCCTTTTCATACTGTTCATGGGGTTCTCAAGGCAAGAATATTGAAGTGGTTTGCCATTCCCTTCTCCAGTGGACCACATTCTGTCAGACCTCTCCATCATGACCCGCCCATCTTGGGTGGCCCCCCGGGCATGGCTTAGTTTCACTGAGTTAGACAAGGCTGTGGTCCCAGTGTGATTAGATTGACTAGTTTTCTGTGATTATGGTTTTTGTGTGTCTGCCCTCTGATGCCCTCTTACAATACCTACCATCTTACTTGGGTTTCTCTTACCTTGGACGTGGGGTCTACGGTAGACTAATGATTGTCTAATGCTGGTGGAAGGATGAAGTGATTAAAGGTAATGTGGGGAGTGATTGCTAAAGGGTATAGGCTTTTTTGCAAGGGGTGATGAAAATGTTCGAGAATTGATTGTGGTTATGGTTGCACCCCCTGTCCTGCCCCAGCTAGCTCCAATGGTAAAGAACCTGCCTGCCAATGCAGGAGACATAAGAGCCTTGGGTTTGATCTCTGGGTTGGGAAGATCCCTTGGAGGAGGAAATGGCAACCCACTCCAGTATCTTTGCCTAGGGTATCCCAGGAACAGAGGAGCCTGAAAGTGAAAGTCATTCAGTCATGTCTGACTCTTTTTGACCCCATGGACTATACAGTCCCTGGAATTTTCCAGGCCAGGATACTAGAGTGGGTAGCCTTTCCCTTCTCCAGGGGATCTTCCCAACCCAGGGATAAAACCCAGGTCTCCCACATTGCAGGTGGATTTTTTACCAGCTGAGCCACAAGAGAAGCCCAAAAATACTGGAGTGGGTAGACCTCCCTTCTTTAGCAGATAGCGGGCTACAGTCCATGGGGTCGCAAAGAATCGAACACGACTGAAGTGACTTAGCATGCATGGTTGCACAACTTTGTGGATATGCTAAACACAACTGAAATGTAATCTTTAAATAGGCGAATGTTTGTAATTTTAACTCAGTAAAGTTGTTCTAAAAATCATGCATTTGCAGTCTCAGGAAGAAAACTAGATCCTTGAGGGAAGACAGTGTTTCCTAACACTAAATTCTAAAAGATGTTTCTGAGATGGAGCATTTTTTAGGGGGCACTGACCAGCATAAGGGCAATGTCTTTGGCTGCTGTTATATTATAAATATGGAAGCTCTTTTCATGTTTTAGTTCCTTGTGGTAACGCTGGATAAAATACAAAGATACAACAAGGAAGACAATTTAGTGTGTTTGGGGGGGTGGGGGTGGGAAGAAGGTACTAAGTCAGTGTTCTCTGCTGTTTTCTGCTCTAATGTACCTCAGAGAGACTCACTGACACCTGAGGCTCTCTGTAGCATGGATTCTCTGAGGGCCTGGAGGTGACTATGCTGGGAAGGAGCAGTGTAGCGGGTAGGATCCTCAAATTTAATTCTGAATAACCTCTTTGGTGTGCAAGTTGGCAGTATGTATGCAGATTTAAAGCAAGCATACTCTCTGACCCAGCAATTAGCATATCTTAAAGTTTGTTATGCTCAGACATGTGAAAGTTAACTGAATAATAAATCAAAAAAAAAGAATCCAACTTCTCCTAAAATGAGTCAGCAGAGGTGTTTATTTTTACTGCAATGAAGCTATGAAAATGTGCTCATTTCATTTTGATCTTCAGTTCTATGTTGTTTATATAAAAACAGGTTGTTATGTGGTAGCCTGGATGGCAGTGAGGTTTGGGGGAGAATGGATACATGTATATGTACAGCTGAGTCCCTTTGCTGTTCACCTGAAACTATCACAACATTGTTAATCATACCCCAATATACCCCAATAAAAAGTAATATACCCCAATAAAAAGTAAAAGGATATAATAAAAACAGGCTGAGTTTTATACATATTTATCCAAGCATAATATTTACTTAAAAAAAATTACAGCCCATCTACCATAGCTTTTTAGGTACTGTTTTTAGGCAGTGAATAATTCTGAAAAACAGAGGAGGGAGTCAACCACAAAAATGATAGTAAATTCTTTACAGCTTTGGGACTGTTTCTCACTGTATTTCTATCCTGGGGCAATTTCAGGGTACATGTACAATGTTATTTAACAGACAAAAAACAGAGGTGTCTTTATAAACTCTTGGAAGATATTTTTCATAGTGATAAAAATGAAAATAATAGAATAATAAGAAAAAGGAGGAGAAACAGCAGCAGAACAGCCACAGAAGCCACCACAGCCACTGTTGCCTCTGCAACAGCAGCCACAGCATCATTTTGCGCTTACTCCATTCCTGGCATTGTTTAAGCATTTCACATACATTAATCCTCAATATGCCCCTATCTTACAGATGGCAAAATAGAGGCATTGAGTGGTTAAGCAACTGGCACATGGCTAGAAAATGACAGAATTTCGATTCAAACATAATAGTCTCTTCAGAGTTTCCTGACCACATATTAATCTTGCCCTTTAAGAACACTGATATTCTATACAATGGAAAAGATAACCAAGAGGTGGAAACAATAAAAAATTTAGGCCTTGATATGTCATCCCTTTCCTACCCCAATCAGGGAGTGTATTATAGGATATTCTCTCTCTCTGAAGAAAATATACTTTTGCAATTTAAACCAAGTCAACATGGGCTTGATTATGGCAAATATCGGCATGTAATTTCAATTTATTAATATTAGTTTAGTTTATGCTGCAGGGTTGATTAATACAGTGATATTCTAAATAGTAGCATATTATTTCCCCTTATTTGTCTGATCACTGAGATGTGAAAAAATTTTCATTACCAACAAGCATTTTACATAATTAATGTTTCACTGTCATCCTATAGAAATGAATTGTATCTTTATTATTTTGTTATTTATAAATGATGACAGATAAATTAAGAAATCTTATATCCTTGGAAAGCATTAGTGCTAATTTATTAACAGTGATATGAATCAAACAGACAACCAAATCTTGAAAAAGCTTATTTCTTTGCATTTCCTTCTCATTTCTCTTTTTGTACTATACCTGTATATCTAGTTTCATGTACCAGTTTATACCACCTGTTCATCTATAACCCACAGGCTGTATGATTCTTATTCATATCTATACCACACTACCTAGCACAGCAGCGGCATGTGGTAGGCACTCAAGAGATTTATTAAACAAAATAATAAATTGGTGGGTTAACAAATCTGGATACATTAATTGCCATAATCATTAATTTCCAAATGGTAAAAGTGATAAATACTTAAAAGATCAAGTTAAAAGACATTCCTCCCCACCCTGTTAGGGGAAGCACACTGACTGAAACCGCCCACCCTGGCCAGGCCCTATAGTAACCATTCGCATGAGTTATTTGATGACAGGAGATCCTGGTAAGGAATACAGAACTAATTAGCCACCACCAACTGGAAAAGTTCGGGAAAGGTCAAAAGGAGACAC